>NC_050517.1:20053685-20100023 GCF_002922805.2 Oryzias melastigma
TTTATTTAGAAATTTGCCTCTGAGTTGTGAGGGACAGTTGGCACAAAATAAGCCTGCGTATACCATCATGGTTTTGTGTACGCTCTATCCTACTGGCTTACAACCCAACAGTGTACAAAAATAGCAAGCAGCATCGGAGCTGGCCAGCTGTATAGTTATTGTCAGGTCAGTAAAGGAAAGCAGACGTTAATGGATCCATTTGTTTGCAAGTTAATTCATCAGAATGGAGCGGAATATGGAGTTTGTGGCCAGCCAACTGCAGTATGTATGATGTATTTGCATTGCATCACATATGTCTAACCCCATGGTGTACTATACGACTGACCTCTGCCGACAACAACCTGCTAGCTTACTGCATCTCACAACCCCAACCTAACATTACGGATGCAACAAAAATGGTGAGCAATATTGGAGCTATCCAATGTTTTGAGCCAGTGCCGGCTCAGACGGGAAAAACAAAGACTTGCATGGACCCATGTGTCTGAAAGTGGATGAATCCGAATGGAGCCGAGCAGGGAGGTTGTGGCCTGCAAATTGTAGTTTGTACATTTAACTACATGCTATTTCCTACAGAATTATACTGCTTATATAACACAATTTAAATACAGACATATTCAGAAGTGCCATTTTAAGCTCATTTCTTTATATATGTCCTCCATCTTGAGAAAAATACTACTAGAAACAACAAAAATACAATATTTATTGGAGTGGGTCTTTAAATTGTTGGTTCTCTTCAAACACCAGTTGGTAAAATCAAACGATATCATAAACTCCGATGTTACATTGTTGACTAGAAGTCACTGACACTAGTGTGGGCATTATTAATGAAGTCAAATAACATCAGCCAAAACTTTACACCCCATTGTTGTTCTTTTGGAAGCCTTCACAGAACTGCTGTGCTACTAAGTTATTCCGCAAATGCACACTTCACGTGAATACTTTGGTTTCTGCAAGTTTACTATTTGAACGGATTGACCTCACAGCCACACTAATGTTCTACTTTCATGCCAGGAAGACTATTTCTTCTTTTCTTGAAGAGGAATTTATACCGTTTACCCTGTGAGATGATTTAAATGGACATGTTTTTTATTCTAAACACAGGGATTTCTGTTAGTGAAATGCTTGATGCTTGTGAGGGTGGAGTTGTGTTGACATGTTTCTCCCTGAGGAAATACATATTTTTTGCTATTTAGGGACTATTTGCAGCTATGTCATTAGGTAGGTTTTATGAAAAGTATTTTCATTAAATATTAAGTCTTCTACGAGAAGCATTCTCTTAATAGTTTCATTATGACATTTATACTCTTATCTATTCTATTTGATCACCCTAGAACAAGTCAAAATAATATTTTTTAAGTTGCATAATATAAGAGTTTTAAGTAGTGATGAATGTATGTTGGTTATCAGGCATGAAGAGTGTTTAACATCTGGATTTATCCCTCCGCTTATCTCTATTTTTCGTCTGTTCTCAGTGAGACAAATCCCCATGCCTAGTCCACTGCTTTTATTAAATTCGCCTCAATAAAAAAGCTCAGACAGGATTTATTAGGTACTCAGGACAGACGTTTAGTATTTCCCTCTGTTATTAACTGAAAATCAATAGAAAGCAAAGAAAATGGAAGTCATACAAGTGTTGTCGCCTTTATATTATGTCTGCTGTCAGGTTAGATTCATGACGGAGCTCCAGCGACTGCAAGGTGGTTTTTCTGCTTACATTGCAAGCCCTAAAGTGGAAGTTATTCATTAGAGGAAGCCAGTGGTCAGATACATTTCCAGGCCCTTTCGCACATCTGTCTTGGTGAGACTTGAACGTGGTGAGGAAGGATGCTGATGTACCCCGATAGAGATGTCAGAGGCAACACACAGCTTGTTGGATTTATGATTATTTTGTTCTGAAGACCTTTTTCAACACCATCACAGAGCCTGTACCCTTGGAATGTAAATTGTATTAGCATTATACTTAACCTTGTTACTGCTTCAACTCTTTGATTCATTATTTCATCTGCAATTCATTTTCCGAACTTTTGCATTTAGTGCTTATATGTTTCTGATAGGTGACATGAACCTCGATGACACAGATTTTACCCTAAAGACCCGCTCCAAGGAAAATCATGTTTTTAACATGTTCTTGTTGCATTTCCCTTGTGATGGAGGCCATATATAAAACAATTTATGATTAAAACTGCTTCTTTAAGTATTTCTTTATTGAAATTGCGATTGATCAGGAGCCAATAAAACCCGCGGTTTGAAAAAGCTCAGATGGGCGGGCCAAAGTCTCCCTGCTCCACTTCAATTCTAAATCCTCCACTTGCAGGAGCTGCATAGCGCCTAGACATCATTATAGCCGGATCTGGAGCCGGAAGTTCACATCTCACCCCTCCCCTCCGCCATTTTTTTTTTATTTATTTATTTATTTATTTATTTATTTTTATGTCAAAAACAGACTAATTTAACTGGTGTCCCTAACAGTTACATGTTTTTCCATTTCAAGCTGGAACACTGGAGAGGTCTGTCAAAGCCTACTATGACTATTATTATTATTACGGCTACTATGACCTTTGACATACTATAACTCTTTACACCACATGTGTCAAAGTCAAGGGCCGGATCTGATCCACAGGGTAATTATATCCAGCCCCCCAGATTATTTTGTTTTATTATTATTAATGGCTTGATGCTATCTTGTAACATCCCAATTTTGACTGAATATATATTTTATGGATAGAAAAATATTAAAAGTAATGTAAGAATTAGGTTGATTAATGTTGTTTTAATATTCCTGTTTTTATTAATATTTATGCTAAAAAAGGTTACCTTTTAAAAGTTTTAACAATTTTGAGTTTTTATGTATTTAATAAATGTTTGTCTGTGACCTACTGTGGTTTTGGCCCCCTGTGCGTTTTGAGTTTGACACCCTGCCTTACGCGATCATTGTGAAACAGCTGATCTGCAGAGAAAAAATGCCTTGCACTGGTAAACAACACTTTAAAGCGGCTTTTCGCCCAATATGCAACACAATACTGATATAAAGTGTTCCATACTGGTGCAAAATCGCTATTCTCTGTGACACGTTAAGCTGATTCACATTGATGCATCGGTTGAAAAGTCACGGTGGTCGAAGAAATATAAACAGTGGAACTAATATTCCAGTTATCTGAACAACTTTCTTAATATCCTTTTTGAAAGCATTAAAATGATTTTCATCTATTGACCAATTTTAAGTTCATCAAAATATTCAACAAATCTTGAATTTTGTGGAATTTCCGCTTTTGGCTACTGATGTATGGACGCCATCTTGTCTGCAACCAGGTTCCTCTTGTTGTTTTTTTTTTTTTTGTCTTTTTTGGGTTGCGAGGGGCTATAAGCCAGCAGGAGAGTGTAAACAACTGCATACTGGGATATCTAAATTAGGTCACTACCATGTTACCAGTCCCGCCCACAACCTAGAGGCTCATTTCTGATGAACTCCTGCTGCTTTGTGTCTTAAAAAATGACACGGGCGTTTTAGTTATGGTTAAAAACGGCATAATTATAAATAAAAGACCACTGGGAATGCTTTTAAAATAGATTAATATAGTTGGAGTGAAACCTTAAAGTATTTCAACATTCAAATTTCCACTTGCTTTACTTAGACAGTGCTTTCATACTACAATTGACTATTAAAAGGTTAGACTTCTGCAAACACAAAAAACATCCAAAACTAGATTTAATAGGCTGGAATGCAGAAAAGTTCCATCTTGAGGAAAAAGCAGCTATATACATGTATTTGTCTCTAAAAAGAAAAAGAAGAAAACCAGAAAGAGTTAAGAATAGAGTCTACACACATTACTAATTGAATTACTCCAAAGACTTTCATGACGGCAATGTAAATATTCCATCTTGTGGACCCAAGATACAGAGTAATTACTTAAGGCTTTCCTTCACATCTCTCAGGACTTTTTTTTTTATTACCCAAAAGCTTTTTAACATTATCACTCTCTTCCTGACAAATTAAATGAAATTTCATTACTCTAGCCATCCTAATGGCATGAAACTATCAGCTGTTGTACGCCTGCTTTCTCTTCCCTGACTGCCCCTCCAGATTAATCAAATAGTCAGCTGCAGAGTCAAATTGGAGGGGGGGGGGCATCGATCTGCAGTTGTGTTTGTCTACGGCTGGTCTAAACCTTCAGCTAAAGTCTTAAATATTGATCTGCATATGTTAAACATCTACTGTCCATCACTCAGCATATTCTACGACCCAGACTTTTTATGTTATCACAATAAAGCATTTCAATTACAGATAACATCAATTTAATGTGTATTAATCAGTCTTTTATGTTTCCAAAATTACCGATTTTGCATGTTTTTTTTCATATTCTAGCTTAATTTTGAGTGTGATTTATATACGAGTGATAAAAAAGGTCATGTGCCAGTATATGTTTGCCATAGATTTGTTATGAGCAGCCATTACTTTTTATATTTAACACCTTCACTTCTGTAAGGGTTAAGCTGCTTGGCCTTTGATCCCTTCGGGGAAAGGTCTTGGCAAAGTGCCCCTCCACCACCTGAAGCCCCTCAGGGACTTTCAATCCAATTGCTGGCTGAGAGTGGATGCAGATCTCAAGGTTACACCTGAGTGTTCAAGGGCAGGTCCAAGTGTAATCGGCACTTAGATCATAGATTAATCTTATTTGCTATCTATTAGGCTTGATTCTTGCTTCCGTCTCTCGCCACCCAAAGCCAGGATTACTGTGATAGTTTAAGATAATGGATTCTTATGGAAGAGGAGGTCAAGAACCATTCTTGTTGCAGAACCTGCAGATAATATGATTAATCTAAAAGCCTCTTTCCAAAGAGGTCCCACCTTCACAGGCCTAATTGGTGAAAAAGTCATAAAATAAATTCATGATAGTGGCTCTTAGGTGTTTTATTAATCACAATTTTATTCTCTCACCAAGAAAAGCGAATGGAAAATATGATTTGTATCAACTTTAGATAGAAAAATATCAACTTATTTTCTTGCCTATTGGAAAAATTGTTTTTTTTTTTTTTTAAAACTCTGTAATTTCATTCCTTCTTGTCCAACCTTATGCTGCCTGTACATAGACTTTATTGATATATAACACAATACATTAATGTTGATGACACTGTTTGGTATGGCATAATTGACATTTATTTAATACAAAAAAGACATTTTTAAGAGATGAACACTTATTACTAACCTTAAACCATTTTCCAAATGCTCGATTAACATTTGAAAGCCAACAGAAATGTAGCATCATTCTCCATAAATTACACAAAAGGTTATTTAGAGTGATGTATTGATTTCACTAAGTGCAATCTCATTTTGGTTCAGAATCTCCCCCTGCTTTTATTTCTGCGGTAGCCACTAGCTAAACAGATAACGGACGAACCTTGATAAAATATATCCAAATGTGGCAGGCTCCCCGATAACCTCTGAAGACACATTGGTTATCTGGTCCAGTCATCGCCAACTGAATATTTATCACAAAGAACAGACTTGTGTTCTGGTCTTCATGTTTACCAGCTTTTACAAGACCTCAATCGTGTTTTTATCCAGTACGTCTTCATCCATTAATACTGCAATCAGATTCAAAAATGACTAAAATAGACCCAAATTTTCTGTGTCAGTAGAGACATATTAATAGCTTATTTTATTATTTAAAATTTGCAAAAAAAGTCACCTATCTGATTTAAATTCAGGACTAAAGACAATCCGTTATATGACCATCGATGTCTCTACTAAAATACAAAATACAGTTTTTCTTAAACAGCATTGATTCAAAAAGAAAAAAAAACTCTCAAACTCCTACAGTAAAATAAACAAATACTTTTTTATTAAATTGTTTTTACGTGAATCTTTCCACTCTTGTATTTTCATTTAAGCACTCCAAACAATAAATCAATAATTTAGGTCATGCATATCTATTAGTTCCTTAAATTAACTAAACCAATTAAAAAAACAAATTCTACGAAATAGTATAACAATTATTTTCTCAATTAAGTGATTATTCATCTAGTCTATAACAGCAGAACAAAACTGACAAATTGGTATTTTCATTTCTCAAAGCGCTTTGCAGTGTCATAAGGTAAAACATGCGAATAAACAAATAAAAAGAGTCATAGAGGTATTTGAATGTTTTTCATTTATTTCATAATACAGCTTCATTTTGGGTAAACATTCGTCGTGTCTGCAAGTTGAAGAATTCAACTGTTTGTTTGTGATCATTTGTTGCTTTGTCATCAACCAGTTATTCATTGAAAATGGATGACATTTATCTCATTATTCTAGCTAGTAAATCAATTTAGGACATTGGAACAGATGTAATGTTGACTGCTGGTGTTTCGTCAGTATTAAACTATGAAATTCAATGACATTTTTAAAACCAGATGAAACTGCAATTAAAATACTAGATAAATTAAAATGCACACGTAAATTAATAGTCATTATTGCTAAAATGCTAAAGCAGAGTCCAACTACCTTGAAAATGATTAAACATTGCTAATAAAAACTATTCAAAGAAAAAAAGTAATACAATAAAAAACTGACATTTGGAGGACAATGCTAATACCGGGTTCCTTTATATTTCAAGTTAAATTTAAGACTTTTTAGGATCTTTTATATAAAAAACTAAGACCAATTTCTCTGCCTAATTCCCTGCCCTATGTATAAGTAAAACAAAATCCTTATCAGTAACATAGTAACGTATAATCAATTACAGTTCAAGTTTCAGTAATTAAATTATAATTATAGACTACAGAAACCCTTCATTACTTCATTACACACATTTTGGTGCAGTGAAACCATCGGTGACTAATAAACCAAATTTGTGTAAACAGTTGCTCTGACGTTATCTTTTGGTTAAATTAAGCAAAACGGACACTTAATAAATAAAGAATACTGGCACGTGCTCTAATTCAGAGTTTGAGATTGGTCAAAGTAAAATTATGAACGGAAAATAATATGGGGCATTCTGCAACTGGAGATATTCAAATATTCAGATGGGTTGAAAACAGAGGCACATTTTTAATTGATTGTTGTATAAAGAACTTAATAAATGCAGGGAATTCACCTCCTTTCTCATTTTCTTCTCTCCTAATTTTAGCGTGTACATCCTTACTTGCAATCTTCCTCTTGAACAATTTTTCCCACATTGTTCTTTTTTGAAGGACTTTTACTAATAAAAATGTATTTATTTGCTGCATGTTTCTCTCCTACCATTCCATTGTTTTATCTTGAACTATAAATCACAATTGTGTTCAGAAACTGTATGAATCATGTCAAGTTTTTTTTTTTTTTTTTAGCCCCATTGCAAACTAACAAGCAAACCAACATCCAACTTGCATAGAAATATGCCTACTTTACTGTAAATAAATTAAGCATCCCCGGAGGAAAAAAAAAAACACAAATGTACCCCATACGACACCCATGCTCAGTGGAATTTGTTTTTAGGGAAGGGGCAGAATTGGTGGTTAAGAAAGGGAGGACGTAAATCGCATTTTGTATCTATAAGACATAAAACCAGAGACGCTAAAATGATGAGACGAAGAGTAGAGTATAAGAGTTAAAGGAACAACTACAGACACTCAGTCGTGAAAAAAGCAGAGAAAAAAACGTGTCATCGTGCTTTGTAAAACATTTATTAAAGAACATCGGAGTATTGCTCAACATAGAGGGGTTTTTTTTCCAGATGAGGATTGTCTCTCTGTTTCTCTCTGTGCCTTAAAACTAAATAATAAACACCTGCTCCAGATGATAACTATCCTCTGCGATTATCTTCTTCAGAATATCAGGATTTTTTCAGCCACTTCTGAGTTAGCTAATGCTATTTCTCCATGCAGGGGACGGAGGGAGGTGGGGGCGCTCCTCTCGCGGAGGAGGACTGTGGACGGGCCCTCCCCACCGCACTCTGTAGGGACAAGCATCTTGAGTTTTGTGACAAACTGGAAGAATCACGAGACTGGAAAAAAAATAAGCGAATATGTGAAACCGCGTATACAGAAATTTGAAAATGGTTAGAATTTAATAATTTAGAAACAGGAAAACGTCACAAGTAAGTTTAAGCTCATTAGTGTAAAACGGCCTGAATTCAGCCCGTTGAGTGGATGAAAGTTCAATACTAAAATGCTTCCTTTGCTGAATAGCTCAAACAGCGTTCGACTAAGTCCCAGAAATACTCAACTTTTTAAGCAAATTTCCAACAACTGTGTTTGACTTTGAAGTTGAAATAGTGGTTATGTCTCAAATACTCACAAGTCGTGTTTCCATTAACTCTGAAATTTCGAAAAACGGAATTTCGATATTAAATTCTCCTAATGGAAACACCACAATTTCGAAAAAACTCGCCTTTTTCGAAATAAAGTTTTTGCGCTTAGAGGAGGTGGTATTTGGGCCGTATCGAAACAGTAGTTTTTCGAAAAACTGTAATGGAAACACTTTTTTCGAAACAAACGAGTCACGTGACCATTAACCGGATATGACGTTTCGGACAGGAAGCAGGAAAAGCTGGTAAAATGCGCTTTTTCACAGCAACTGGCTGCCTTGGGCACCGCACAGCGGGAGCTCATCAAAAGTTGAGCGTGTCATACAAAAAGGCTGAATCCACGGCTCTTCGGTGAATTCTTCAACCACGATTTAACAAAAGTGTTTGACTCTACGTCGCTCCCACGTTTAAGGAGCCTGCCGCTCCAAGGCTCGGATCAGACGTAGACGTCTTCTCTGAATGGGAAGGCTGAGAGCTAGCTCCGTGGCAGAAATGTGAATGAATCTACTGCACATCAAAATAGTGTTTATATCCGTCGTCATGTTTTTTTAATGACTTATCGCGGGAATTACTTCGAGTTTTTCGCATAATCATGGTTTAATGGAAACGCTGTTTTTTCGAAACAGTGTTTTATCGAAATTCTAGAAATTTCGATAAAGTTTTGCGCAAAAGTGTAATGGAAACGCAGCTACAGAGAAGATTCATTCTAAGCAACTGCTCCATTGAATTTCAATGTAAACTAAAATGTATTTATGTAAAAATGCATTACAATAGTAAAAAAAAAAGTTGAAATAGTTTTTAAGAGCTCTAAAAAAAGATGAGTCCTTTTAACAGGTGAAAGTATGCTGAAATGATTGTAGTGGAAAGTTTGATACCCGTCTACTTTAATCATTGTGTTAAAACATCGTAAATAATTAAAAATAGTAAATTACTGAAAAAAAAACTATGTTGAGACACATTTATCCATAAAAAGCTTGGCTAGAATTAAATTCGTCAAAGTGTGCATGAGTTACAAATTAAGCTACGAAGGGATATGGAAGAAAAATAGTAAAGAGAAACAGAAGAACAAGAGTTTAATTCTGACAGCAATCAAACTTCTGCAAATAATGCCATCAAGGTTTTGTGTAGAGAGAGGAAGGGGTCGATTTGCCCCATCACACTGTCCGCAAATCCGAAATCTATTACGCTGCAAAATACTCTGTGATTGCATGTTCTTATGAAATGGGGACATAACCTTTGCAAAGATGGATTGAGCTCTTATTTCCATTCTTACCTGAAACTGTCAAACTGCTGCGCTCATTAATACCTGCCTGTCACCCTTTTCGCTCACAAACAGCCCTGCCTTGTTTTCACCATTAATCATTGTCACAGCTGCCATAAGAATCAGAATTTCTTGCATCTCTGAGTAAAGGACGGCTGCTGCATTTAAGAGTCTGATTATATCTCTACACTGTGACCATTTGTACGGGTTACATTGATGTTTTATTGACATGTGACTTAAAAGTCCCACTCCATCGTAAACATGGTCTTTTAATTATGATTATATCGTGTTTTTGGCCAAATACAAAACACCACTAAAGTAACCCTACAGTGATATCCCAGAATTCCTTTGTTTACTCCCTCTTCCACTAGCTTACAGCACCAATACAGCAATTTTAATCTTAAATTCTTTGTCTATATGTCCTCCATGTTGGGAAAATGCTTCACGAACATGTTAAAAGCAGCAAGAACACCATTTTCATTAGAGTGGGTCTTTAAAGCAAAAATTACCAAAAAGTTACAGCATAAACAAGTGTAGCTATCTCCAATAATTTTACATAAAAAAATAAAGGTTCTATATTTTCAATATATTTCGACCATATCTGCTTCATTTTGTGCCCGTTAGTAAAACCTAATGAAACAAAAATATGATGTAAATAAACGTGTTGAAAGTAAGGATTTTTTTGAATTGGAGATTTCTTGCAAACATTGTAGAGGACATCACCTTTGGAATTAAAGGAGTTTTTTGTGACCTACAGGTACTTCCTGCTTGGAAAGTGGTAGGTGAGGGGTCACACAGTCCAGTCTCTATATACTGTCAATATTAAAAACTATGAGATTGCTCTCACATATCAATCTGGTGAGCTAAAAACGTCAACGTCCATCTATCCAAAGTTGGGTCACCGAGGTCGTTGGAGCCTGTACTGGCTATCGTAGGTCAACGGCAGGACCACTCGCCCGGTGCAGGCCCTCATACTGACAGTCTGCCCCAAACACTCACTAAAGGGCAATCCAAAGCCACTAATCAATCTATGAAACATGTTTATGGACTGTGGGAGGAAGCCGGAGTGCCTGGGGAAATCCCACCCGTGCTTGGCGAGACTCCAGAGAGGACCCAGCAGGGATTTGAACCAGAAACCTGCTTGCTGTGAAGGGACAAGTTCTATTTTATTTTGAAATGCTGGATGCAGCTTGAGTTCTATCAGTTACATTTACATGAAAAGTTATTTGTTCTGTAATTTCCTTATTTTCAAAATCAATGTAGTGTTGTCTGTTTTAACATACCAAGTAATACTAGTTGTTGTTGTGATGTTGTTTAATGCAGTATAGAATGCAATGCATCTGCTCTCTGAAAGTATGTTATGCTGCAGACTGTCTGTGTTTAGAAAAAGTACTTCCTTGCTTATCATAAAGCATCTTCTAAAGATGATAAACAGAGTCGATGATTTCAGCTGGCTCCAGGAAGTACCTCAAGCCTCCTATTAGAGAATCTCTCGATCAAAGGAAAATGTGGTCGAAGATCAACAAAAAGACCAGTTTACTTGTAGCTGTCACAGCCAAATGGACACGTTACACTATCCAGGACTTGTTTTCTCTTCCTCCACCTAGTCTGTGGTCTCTTGTGTCTGGACTTTTGCCATAAATTAATGTCATAAAGAAGTGTATTAAAAAGTTATCATCTGTTAAGAATCTGTAAACTATTACATGTCAATGCAAAAATACCCTTATATCTTTGCCTGTATCTGTATTAATGCTGTTGTGCTTTCAGAGTATCTTGCCTGCAAGTTGTTGCTGTTGTCTCATCCGATCCCTTGACACAAGCATATGTAGCCATGCAGAAAATCATATGTTATCAGCAGGGTGACTTCATAAAAGGAGCTGTTATACCGCACTGCTTTGTAAAGCAGATGTAAAGCCTCAAGCAAGATCCCCCTCTTTTTCCCCCTCTACTCCATGCCACTTCTTGGAAAGATACCTGGAAGTAGATGTGGATGTTCCTTGGCGGTTCAAAGGCAGCCTGAGGCTGAGCCAGCCCGGGCTCAGAGGGCTGAGCGCAAACGTCTGAGGCATTCATCTCCATAAGCCAAGCTGGAAAACTACATCTTTGGAAAGCTCATGCTTTGGGCTCCATTGTTAACTCTGAGTTATTGTTCAAATAGATTCTAGATTGGAAACATTTTCCAAAAATGGCTAATAAATGCAAAAGTTTTAACCCACATTTTCAGTATCCCAATTATTGGAGGAAACGTGACATTTTTTTTGTTTTATAGACTTAATCCGATGAAAATTGTGTCTTTGGTGTGCTTTGAACATGTGATATTATTTTTTTTCTAATGATGGAGGACATATGTAAAGAATGTTAATCTTAAAATAGAATTTCTTACTATTACTTTATTTGAATCCTTGTGAATCAGGAGCAGACCAAAAAATGCTGTTTGAAAAGGAGCAAAGAATAGGTAGTAAATATGCCGAGTTCCGATGCATCTACTTGTAGACGACCAGATCTAAATGTCTTCGTTTTCGTCGTCTGAACTAGCTTCTGGTTCAATACGCAACTGCTGGATTGCTCTGATTTTGCTTGCCATTTTTGTTGCACCGGTACAGTTAGACTGGGGGTGTGAGGGATTGTAAAGCCTCACTTCCACATACGTGATGTAGACCGTTAGCGTGTCATTGCGTCATTGTAGAGCGACGACTAGAAAAGCAACAACAATGTAGGTCTTCCAGCAGCTCGACTTTTTCTTGCTTTACTTCTGGTACATTATATATAACAAGAAGTTAATATGGTTTGAAAGAAGATTGCTAGGATTAATACTGTAGTAAAATACTTACCAACGTTGGAAACGTTAGCTTAAATGAACGCAATATAAGTGCTTTCCATCAGCCCAAAGCGTTACGTTCCGACCAACAACTATTGCCCAAGAGGTATGGTTTGGTACAGTTTAATGGGTCCATTTTACAATGGAAACGCTCAAAATACCGAACCAGACCGCTCAGTGGAAGCGAGGCTTAAGCTAGCAAGAGAGTGTAGTTGCCGGGAATGGAAAAGAGCGGTGGGGTTGCTCTGTGCCAACACTCAAAGGTGATTTCTAATGAATTTCTGCTGCTCTGCAGAAACTATGTCCTAGAAAATAATGTAAGTGCTTTTTATTTTGGCTAATCGTAATGAAAAGACAACTGGGAACACTTTTACAAGAGATCAAAAGATGATCGGAGTGGGACTTTAAAGTACTTTCATCCATTCCTTCATTGTAATATTTTTGTATTAGTCTTTTTTTCTGCTTTAAGCAGACTGGACTTCATGGTAGTTTAAGCTGAGTCATGGGTGTTGCTGGAGCTCTTTAGAATAGCTTTTTCTAAACAATGCTCAACTGATGAATTCCTTGAGCCTCTGCTTGGTCTGATTGACAACCACATGACAGTAGAATAATTTATGCATCAGGTTTTTACTGACTGTCCACAGCCAGACCTCATTAAAAGATGTTTATCTTGTGCTCACAACTATCAACACATTGAAAAATCAACTTGATAATAATAGGATTTTTTTTGCAGTTAAAAAAAAAGAATGACTTGAAAAAAGATTAAAAAATAACCAGATACACTGAAAGTGGAAGTCTTTTGGCATTAAATGCTTAAGAATAATGATAGCTGTAAACACTGGGGGGGGGGCGAATTAAGTGTTTATGTCTAAAAACATGAAATTTAAATTTAAAAACATACAGTTTTTCAGTTTGAAAGTGGAATATTGCTGTTTTATCATAGGTGTGACACATTAAACAGCTAAAATAATCTGTAATCTATCAATAGCATTTTTTAATAACCAGAAAAATTAAGGTATTTTTCTTAAAAACAGACTTATTTTTGGGTTTTTGTAAGAATCTTCCTATCCTTTCCTAATAATATCATCTCTATTTCCTATAAATGGTTACTGACTGTAATTTTCCTGCAGATAAGGTTTTATTTTTATATTGGATCATAGTGAAGTTGAATATGCTAATGAGTCTAATTGGACTGCTAATAGAGACTGTTTCCTCAGCTTTAGGCTTTTGGGGGGTCTGTGTAATCAGTGTAGACAGTCGTTAAGGGAATGGAGAGGCAACTAGCAATGTCAGGAGAGGGCTCAGGCGGTTCCAGCTGACACTACCCCAATCTTCCAGGACCCATTAAATGGCAGTTTCAACACATTACCAACCATAACATCCTTGAATATCACTGATTTTATTTGCAGTATCAAACATTTCATTTCACGCACCATTAATGGAAAAGTGCTGAGGTTCTAATGCTGCCAAACATTTAGTAACTACCTGGACTCAGAGAACCAATTAACTTCAGCGACAACATGGCCAATTAAACACACAAATAGGTGAGTCCAGCACTGCGTTCTTCTCTGGTAATTTACTTTTGAATAAACCCAAGCAAAAATAGAAAATCAATCGTGGGATGACCACTCGAAGTGGGAGGAAACATTTAGAATTCAAAAGCAATAACTGAAAATTCAGCATATTGTGCTTTTTTTGGAACAAACTATTGAAAACAAATTGTAAAGTAAATTATTTGATGAAAGGAATAGGAAAATGCACATCATAACGAACAAAAATAATTGTTTTTTTTTACTTTTATTATTATTAAATCTACAGAGCTGATATCCCATTAGATATAAACACTGCAGATGATAAAAAATCCAAAGCAAATTCACAAGCAGATTCCACATTTGGGACATATATTTTATTTACGTTCACTGTAAGGTTCAGAAATGTTTTTATCACATTTTTTTTTCTTCTCACACCACTCTAGAGTCTATAGCTGAAATGAACCGAGTTGTGCTGCATTCACGCCATGGTAACCCCATAACCTCATCTAAACCAGGTAATTTTTTCTATTGATTTTCCACCATTCTTGCTGTGATACTTTAATTAAAAAGCCTAAACATATCAATACTCTGCTCACAAACTCTTGTGACTGAAGGAAGCAGACAAAAAGTTAGTTGTGGATGTTATTTATGTGAGTCATATCAAATAATGGCTTGATATTGGGGTACCGGAGCCCATCGCTCCACAGAGGGCATAAAAAAAGGGAAACGTTTCTCCAAGACTTCTTCTAATAACCATGTTTGTGTTGTTAATGAATGTTAAAACGGCAAAAGAATCACTTTTTTATTTAAAAATGACCAGGTGTTTACTTTGTTGGAATCCAAGTTTTGTGGTTTTGAGCAATCTGGTGAGTCTAGTGTTTATTTTTAGCTCACACTCTGAGCCTTTCTAATAACAAAGATTATATTTTACCTATCGTATTACAAAAAATGGAGATGTGAACTTTACCTGCAACCCTTTCTCTCTCAGGTCAAGTGTGCAGGACTATTACTGTATGAAAACAACCATATGCCAAAACTACAATTTCTCATTTACTATAAGTATTCAGTAAATTTGCATGTATCCAGTGGGTCATAAAAGTATTAGTCCTATTTTTTAAAATCCTTTTCAAATAATTTATTTGTGTAACAATGCAGAAAATAAACATTTTATCAATAACAAAAGTTCCCTGCAATACTTCTCTGGCTGCAAATGATTATGGCTAAATGGTTATTGTAGGTTATTGTAGCTAATTGCTACTTTGACCCATTCCTCCATGCAGATCTTCTCAAGAGTTGGGATGTTTTTGGGCTGTTACTGGAAGCAGGAACTCCTTCCTCAGATTCTCCGTATTGATTAAAGTCTGGAGACTGTCTGGGCGACTCCATACCCTTAAGATGTGTTTTTATGAAGCCATTCCTTTGTTGCCACTTTGAATTTGTCGTGTGACCATCCAGTGTGGTATAATGTTCTATTAATGTTTGTATAATATTTATGTGGGCAGAACTTTATGAAACTAAAATGTGAATTGATTCGCCATTAATTCTTGTTTACTTGTGTTTGTTTGTGCACATATTTCATTTACACTTGACTATCTTGCAACAAATTTAAGGAATCTGGAAAACTTCACCTGCTGTTCTGTAGCAGGTATTCATCTGTGAGTCACACTGGTTGGATTTTTGCCTGAAGATGTCCTGGATTGATTTTAGGTCAGAATCAGATAAAATCAGATTGTTAAAATAAACCAATATTGACTATGAGTTGTATCAGGGACCACAAATTATAATATAAAGCAAATCATTGTTAAAATGAATCTTTACACATCTATATCAGACCTCTCCCATCATCTCATATGGCATGACTTTGAGAACCGGTGACATACTTTTTTAACCCACAGCTTATAAATTGGTCTAATGTAAACACAGTTTTGCATCAATATTTCAGTCTAAATCTCTGTAGTTGAAATCTAGCACAAGCTCAGCTTATTGTTTGGTAACAAAAAGGTACCCAAGGTTAGGTCATTTGGAGTTTCAACAGGGTGTGAGGCTGAAATAAAGTTGCTTTGACTCCTTTGTCCGGTCCACCTTCTTATAATCCCAAAATCAACACTGTTTTATGACATATTTTTTTTCATTTTTCCTTCTTTGGGTGCGGCTAAAGGATTTAGCACTCACATTTTCCTTGGGTAGATCAAGAATCAATAAATCCTTGGTAATGTTTATCTATCTGTTCTGTTGAATATCAAAATCAAGTTGTTTTCATGTCAATATGCATCTTAAATTAGAAACAAATTCCATGTTTTTGTGATATTTTTATTAGTTATGTATTTATGTGATAGTTTGGGTCAAATAATGATATATTCTAATGTTTGTTTATATAAGTTTAGATTTCACCCTAATTTTGAGTTTATTTTAATTTAATTCTTTCATCAAAATAGGAAATCATTTTAGGATAAAGTAAATAAGATTAATGAATGAAAGTGAACTTTACTTGGCAAATCCAGCTCTTTCTGAGATGTGGTTTGAAATTTTCAGAGCAATTTATTTCTAGATGTCATGCTGGCCATTTGAAGTCCTAATGAAAGCATCAAGACTTAAAAAATATTCAGTGTGTTGGCCTGCTGATCATGCCTCTGACCTTTGACCTTCATTTTCTGTCCAAACATTTATTCAAAGGGGGCTCGCTGTCCCTCAGTGATGGAAAGTGTCAGCGGTGTTTGATTAGATATATGATCATGTTCAGAAATATTTCAACAATGCAATAAAATCTAAACAAAATAGTCATTTTTACTGTTTTCTGGACAGTTTTGAAAGAAAAAATGTGTGTGGGTTAGATTTCATGCATTCCCAAAAGCATACTAGTTAACCCTTTATTTAACTCCAGTTTTTATAATCTTTAATTTGTTAACGGTTGAAAAAATAAAGATTTTGTGTTTAAGCGTCACCAGCGATGCTTCAGGTGTTAAAGGGTTAATAATGTATCAAATGTTTTTATTATTATGAATACTTTTGCAGGTACACTCTACATTTCTTCTGTTTTCTTACACCCACATGTTTTTAAAAACTTCTAGATTTTATGAATTTACTAAATTCTCATTTAGGGACAAATTTCATTTGGGACATTTTATTTTCTAAAACTTCTTCAGAAAATTTTGCTTCATTTACACCTATTTTCATAAAATGCAATTTTGAAGCGAAAAATGCATTTGTTGGATAAAATTTGATATATATCTGATATTTATAGCCCTGCTTTAACCATTTAGGGAAAATCCACTATTAAAAAAAAACTTTTAGAAATAAACGGAAGGAAATGTGTTATATTCCACTATTCTGCTGTTTGCAGACTATTATGGAATGTTTCAAATGTGTGACTTTAGTTCTAAAATAATTTTGATTTATATTTTTTTTTATTTCAAACATGTAAAACATAAAAAAGACTTAAAGTCACAAACCGAATTCAATACATATATGTTTGAAAAGCTTATTTAAGCTTATCCCTTCATGTCTTTTTCCAGAGACTCAAATAATTCACTATATAAAAATCTAATCAAAGCAATATAATATTCCAGTAACTTTCAATGTTTTTTATTTTCTCATGTAAACCCTATAAATTATTATCCACAATCACCATTTCACAACCAAAAATTGTTTAAATCATAATTTTTGTTCTTCCATCTTATATTTTGACAACAACTTATTGTTATATTTCAGCAAGGTAAGTCAGTAAGTAGCAGAAAAAAGCCCTCTGATGTCATTTAGGAAAGACAAAACACTTAAAATTAGATAAAATTAGAAACCCTGCTCATCCTTTTGGTTCTTATATTTGCATGACAAACAATAGCATTCAGTTTCCTAATCATTTCATTTTGGTTTAAGCAGCTTCTCTACAGCCAACAAATACGATTTCCCAAATCTGCTGAGATTGATGTTTAGTTATCAGATGTTTGTTTGTTTTCTTTGCTGCTCTTGAGCTGCAGTTTTTGGCAAAGCCAGATGAGTGTCAGACATGGAGCTCGCCTTTGTGCAAACATTATTCCTGCTTAGCAAACATGCACCTGCAGGGTATTTGCAAATATACTTTGTTCGAGGATCCACATTCTTTTTATTTATAACTTTTTAGATGCAAACCTTTGCAAAAGCAATAATGCACTACTTTTTTTTTTTTAACAAACAAACAGTTTCTGATTTGCAGAAAAGGCTTTAGTCATGGAACTGGTCTGCTTAAGAGGTTTCCAGTCCTGGCAGGAAAACAAATTCAGCATCCATGAAATCTCACCTGATTAATTACACAACATGTACACAATAATTAAGACTTTTCTTAGCAAGCCCGACTCATACATGGCACATGCCTGAACATACAATGCAACCCTTTAACCCCTACCCCACTATCCTTATCAGCAGATATCCTACAAAGGGTTAATTCAATCATGTCAAGGTTCTCTGCTCTGTTGCTTGCCTCTACAATCATACTTTAGGCGCAGTGGAGCATCTCTTCATTGATGGCACCTTTGGCTTCACAATAGAAGCTAATTTGTTAGAATCTTTCACAGGTCAGAGGCTGCTTAAAGGCAAGGAGGGCGCCTCGGCCACCAGAAAATAAAGCCATCCACTCAGCTGGAGCGGGCCAAATTAAAGGCCTAGTCATTTTACGATGGCAGACACGCCAAACATAAATATCCATTTTCCTTTTCTCAGTGCAGTCGGCGAGATCTTGTCAGCCTTCCAGTTAACACAGGTTAATAGATTGATTCCAGTGACATGGATCATAATGAACAGTAAATTGTTTTATCTCTTAAGTCTTATTTGGTCAGCCAGGAAAACATATGAGGTAATATGGCTGGGGCTAAATGGAGCGTATAATAGATCTCTTACTAAGGCATAAGGATAGGTTGATGGCGTGGTTATGATTAATGAAAATAATAATGCTCTTGAGATGGATTTTTTTTCTTTTTTCCGGTTCCTTTCAACTATTTCCTGCTATGGTCATTCTAGGTGTTCATGCACTATGTAATTGATGTGTGATTGCTTCTGTATTTATTTATGTCCATTGGGTCATTTTGACAGAAAGGTCTCTACTGACCATGAGAAAGACTCCAGCCTGCAGATAACTCACCTCATGCCCCATCATAAAATATGTTCTTTCTTTAATTATTCACCTTGAAAATGGTTTGAAGAACAAAACTGTTCCATTATTCGTATTTTAAATGTTCTACATTCGTATGCACTAATGTAGATATCAGCACACTGTTACAGCTGCACCTTTTTCAGCCGGAGAGAGTGGTGGCGGGGCGGGGATCAATGACTTTTAATTCTGCCGTATTGATATCTTAGATAATGCAGCAATTGAATTGTGATTCTGCCAGTAGTGATGAGGAGCAGTAGATGAAGAGTAATTGGGCCCTGACCCTTGTGTGCCTTGGCCGCCATATCACCTGAGCTTCCCCCAACACATTTTCTCCCGCGAGCAGAAGGGGGGCTCGTTCTGCAAACTCTCAGCGGTGGCAAGGTGATAAATTACAGTTCTTAACTATCATCGATTGTTCAGTGTTTCTCCACTTTGTGTGACAACTGTTCAGTCACTTTGAATGGCTCTTAATAGCACATTAGAGAGAAGAAAGCATACAGTTTCCCCAGCATTGATTAAACTTGCTTGTTTCTTAATAAAGACAAACTGACACCACACTTTAGTGGACTGTGACCAAGGAGAGACGTAGGACCCTTTCCCTGTAAAACAATGGGAGCTCGCCCATTTGCTGAAGGTTTGGATAGAGTTGATTATAGTGCTGCAACTGTGAAATAATCCCTGGAAAGTTTATTCTTAAGTTAAATGAAGTTGGATCGAAGGAAATCTTTTAGATTGTACTTTCTAAATATGCAATAAAAGAGGTTTTAGTTCACTTTCTGCATTAGGTTTGCAAGTTGTATTTGCAATCAGCAATACTGCAGGATGTTTCTATTTCTTTTTCAGGTTTAGAAGGAAACTGGAACAGGCTATGTAAAAAAAAGTATATTAAATTCTCTTTCAAACTACAGACCAGCTATTATAAATAGTTGATACTTTGGTCAAAATGTCATTATCCACCATTATTCTGCATTCACACTGGACACGATTTGTCCATCTGTCAGTATATAAAGCTAATGCGAGGTTCTGTAGGGAATTTGAATATTGGGCACGTCGGACTGCCAGCACCACAGTTTTAATAAAAGGGTGGCACATCAAGAGTTAAAAAATCTCAACTCTGACAAAGAAGGTACATCCTGTCAACTAATCAGGAACTCGGCTTTGGTACATGACATGATCAGTGGATGAGAATCTGATCGTTTTACTTTTGAACTCAGTTTTTCCATTAATTATATTTTTAAAAATGTCTAATTTTATTGATGTTTTTATTTTAATCTCCTCTGATTGATGCGAGACAACAATTTGTCCAACTGGATGAAAGTACTGCTGAAAGCGGGCATCATTTGGTGCAGCTCCTGTAATGGGGTGAACCACTCCGTACTGGGAGAGCCTCTATGGGTCTACGGGACACATTTGGTCTGCTTAAGGCAGGGGTGTCGTTTAGTTCGGGGTCCATATTCAACCCGTCTGATCTCAAGTGGGCCGGACCAGTAACATAACAGCAAAACAACCTATGATCAACTTGTCATCTGTAGCTTTGTTTGTGTTTTCTCATTAAAATTATTGTCTTTTTGACACCAACATTTTGGTAATTGTGTCGTCATACCTGATCAATTATACCAACTTAACAGCGGTGAAGATGGCAGGGAAGCTAACTGCATCTAACCCAGACCCGGCATGCGCTTGCAAAGAAACGCTATTCATTTTTTCATCTCTTGTTCTGTCAGTATTTCTTTTTCTTTGCTTCCTCTAGTGGCGGAATTATGTATTGCAGCATTTCTTTAAATAACCATAACTTGCCACATGAATGGGTTAGAAATGTCTTTATATGGTTTTCTCTTCATGACTGGGCCAGATCAAACCATCTGGTGGGCCGGATGCGCCCCCGGGCCATATGTTTAACACCCCTGGCTTATAGTGAACCAAGAGTTGGTTTCCCCTGATACACCCAAGCAAACCCTGGTCTTGGACCAGGAACCGCTCTCGGACCAATCTTTCAAGGCAGTTTTTGTTTGTTTCCAATCGGACTGAGCTTCTCCGTCTGAGTACAAAGTGGTCCAGGAGTGAAGCAACTGGACCAAAGCAGCCACCGTAGCCGGTAGTCATGTGATCTAAACAAAATAGATATAAAGAAAGTCATTGGTTTATGAATATAAAGCAACGACTGTCATGTTATCAACCAGGAAAAAGTGGTCCCACTTCTTACTTGTTAGAACATTTTGTTTTAAAAATGCTTCTTATATGTTTTTCTGTGTCTCTTTACATGGCACATTACAGTTTCTTAACAGAATTCTCCTAAAAACAATGCCAAAACACCACGATGAGGCAAAGCAACTCCTTGAAATGTGGTCAGATGAATGAATGTTCATTAAAACAACTTTTGATGTGATACTCATTGTTTTTCCTGACAATCTATACTGTATATCAGATACTGATAGTCCTGGTTTCATAGACGTTGTTTTGCCAGGTACCATCTTGCAGATATGTCCAAAATTGGTCAGTGAAATGTAAAGTTTGAATCAGTGAGCACAGGACTTCCATAAGCCTCTCCTTGCTTTGCCTTTATTGCTTTCTCCTCATAAATCCTGGCCAATGAGTGAAGAGATCTTTAGTCACATGGTTTTGTGTAGAGATTCTGTTCCAGAACAGGGAAGTTGATGTCAGTTTGAAAACAGACCAAACACAAAGTTCAGGACCATAAGAAATGATTTCACCAGTTTGAGTACCCCCTTAATGATCTCATGAACCCATTTACTGATGCTTTTGTGGAGCTCTTTAAATGAAATAAACCTGATCTCTTAACATCATCCATGTCTTCCATGCATTGTAAATGAGATATTCAGTCAATGCTTCCATGTTGGAGTGAAACTTTAGGTGGTAGCTGTGGGTCTGGAGGGTCTAGTTTAACCACATTTTCGGACAAATGTCCAGCAGCAAATTTGAAACGTGTCAAAAGAGAGGAAAGTCGACGCGTTTATTGTGAACGCAGCATTAGAGCTGCTGAATTTCCACAGATTATCCTGTAATGAGAAAGGCTCTGACTGACTTGTGAATCAAACCAATCCAATAGGATTTGCCGCACCGCATGGGTGTTTCAGCCGCGGTGACTGTCTGTAAACTCCAGCTGTCGGCTCCTTTCTAATGCCCTTAGCCATTCAGTTGACAACAGCGATGTAATGATGTGGATGTATTGCCTAGTGGTGACTGTCAGACACTGTCAGCATGAAGCATGGCTAATCAAACATCCACATATTTGCAAGGGACACGCTAAATACGGATTTCATGAAGTGGTAATAGAGCACTTGTCTTTGGACAGACTGTGGCTTAATATTCATCACCTACTTTTATCCGACCCAGTATGAAAATGTCTCATTCAAATAAAACATTTTAAGACTTCCAGATACTTTAAAAGTCCAGTTGGTGATGCAGAAATAATAATAATTTTAAAAAAATCTACAAAAACTCCCCAGTCGTATAGAGCCTCAATGCAACCTCAAAAAATCTCATTCATTAAAATATTTGTATCTACGTGGGGAAAAATCGATTTGGCGATATATTGCAATACTTTATTTGGGAATACTTGCATCAATTTAAAATAGAGACAAGGCGATATTTAATTATTTATGGGGGGTCTTCTGCATCTTACTTTTGTTTTCCACTCATTTTTTTCTGTGAAATTTTACTGTGGAAACAGACAATTTTATTGTTTCCTTTAAAAATAAACATTTCTTAATTTACTCTTTGTTTTCTCAAATATATGTTTTAAAATTTTTCAAAAAAGTAATTTTAGGCTTTTATCCTATTGTTTTTTCCTGTTTTTTTTACTTTTACTGATCTAAGAAACGATTCAAACAGAGACCCTAAAATCGTGACATGATCCGAACCGTGAGTTTTGTGATCCGTTACACTCCTAGTTCTGATCATTAGATAAAAGTTATTTTACCATTTTAATACAATGACTTAATTTTCAAGTAGAGTTTTTCTAAGTTGTTCTCATGAAAAAAAAGAGGGAAAAATTGCTCATGGACAGTCTTACGATATATTGTGATATCTTAACCCAGGTATCGCGATGTGCATCGTATCACCAGACTTTTGCCAATAAACACCCCTAATCTACGTCATTTGAAATGTGAAGCTTCAAAATGCTTATTGACCTAACCAGTGTGACTCTGGTGATTTCCTGTTGTGATGCTTTTAGATCCCCAGGAGATGAAAAAGATCTTTGCAGGAAAGTGAAGGAAAACAAGACTTTGTTTATGTGTTTTTAAAGACGGATTAGAACATGATCTGACTCTCTGATGAAGAATCTAAGGTTTTGACTTGGAAAGACAAACTCATACTTTTTAAGGTTTTTTTTTGTCTAAAAGTAGAAATGTGGTTTGAACAGAACGCAGATTCAGCCTCTAAGCTGCAGTCAAACAGCCACGGTGTGTGTCTGAAAAGACAAGGAAACCAGTTCTGACATTTTTGTCAGCTGGTGACCCACTGCTTACAGCGCTGACCCAGTCCATCAAGCAAATGTCACCAAAGACAAATCCAAAAACAAAAGCAATGAACCCTCATTTGAATGAGGATAATATCATGATAGTAGCAGCATGAGTACTCTGGAAGATGTGTTTCTTTTGTGTTTGAACCTGATGTCAAAATGCCTTGAGAGGGGTCCCCCTGCCAGGTCAGTGTGCCTCTGAGGTCGGGGCTTTTGCCCCGGCTTGGGTTGCGGGCCACGCTGGATCTGGAGTGGGCCTGGCACTGCTGTCAACCACACATCATGTGAAACTGCAGGGCTGGAGCACTATAACAGGGTTAAACTGATTAGCAATGCACTTGTGTTCTGCAGGTCACAGTTTGAAAACCAAAGTGCAGTTAAAGGATCTATATTTCTTCTTTCATTCCATCACACTTCTCTTATCATACAAAAGTCTGCTTGAGATCCCTGACAGATAGGTGCCACTTTTCTATTCACTTTCCTTTTTCTGTGAAATTCCTAAATCCCCCCCTCCTGCACCCTGAGCCTAGTCCTCAAATTCTTAACCCCACGTCTTTCTCCTGTCAATACATGAACTCTTCTTTTCACTTTTAATTCTTGTTTTTTTGGCTTGTACTCAAATCTCTTCTCTGTCTCTTAGTTTCCTTCTCACTTTCACCCACACTCATCCCTGGGAAATGTAGATCTTTTCCTGACAAGTTCCTCGAGAAGCAAAGCCTCTAGAGATCATCGGCCAAGCTCTGCCAAAAAATGCGTGGGAATAGCTGGGATGGGAAAAGGGAAGGGACTTTTAATTGTTTTTCCTCCCTGTTTTTTTTTTCCTTTTTTGTTTTTTTTTGTGTGGAATTAGTCAGTGAAAAATAATCAGAGATGTCTCTTTACAGTATTTACCTTACAGAGAACAGAGCTGTGGGTGGTAGTGGCTGCTTACTTAAGAGACGGCGCAGAATTCCAGTGCAACGGTTGCAGCGACGCTTGGAAATGTTTTCCATGTGACGGCAATTATGCATATTAATTCTGTTTTGTGTGATATAAATCAAGCTGCTTTCAGGGGTGAAAATGATGTACTCTGTGTGTTTATACACTCAGTAACCTGCTTGCATCAACAACTGGAATAACAGTATTTCAGCTTTCATGAGTTCAGTGTGGACATTTGGGAGTCAAAATCTGAACAAAAGAGATGAAAAATACACTTAAGTTAAAGCAAATGAGCCATAATTGTAATCTGTTTAATCTATATCTGTTAAAAACTTGAATAACAAGTACCAAAAATTTGTTTTAAATGCATATAATACTTCAACTTTTTAAATTAGGAAACTAAAATGTTATTTAAAGCATTAGAAATATTTTATATATATATATATATATATATGTGTGTGTAATACAATATTATTTTGCTTTTTTTGAGCATTTTATTCAACCATATTTTAAAAAATAAATAATAGATAAATAACAAACTCATCAAATTAAAAAACTTATGTCAACTCCTTAATTTTTGCAAAAGCTGTTTCCATACAGCTGTTTGTAATTACCAAACTGTACAGTCTGTGACTTGAGTCAAATAATTCATTTTAATTACATCAACCAGCTTTGCGTGTCTAAAAACTTGAAAAGCAAGAAGGAGAAAAGTACAATGTTGACACAGTTCAAGTATTCAAACGAGACGGTAAATTGTACCCTAATTTGGAAAAAAGAAAACATATATTTTTTTAAGTTTATTACTCAGAAGTTACATTTATTCACAGCTTCTGTCTGTACACAGAAAAGTGTAGAAGATAAATCATCAAAATGACGTGTGGGGTGTTTATGCAAAAAGAGAACGTCTGAAGTTGTCGCGCGGTGTCCGTCTCCATCTTTGCCCTGTGATGGACATTAAAAGTCCTCCATTGTTCAAACACAATAGGCATCCATTCCTAAAACAGCTAAGCATAACAAAGTAAAAGTGGGGGGCTGTCAAACATCCAAAGTGTCCGAGCAGCACTATTTGCATACTAGTCATTTTCACAAAAGGACCAGCTGAATAAGTTGTATGAATTCAGATCAGCCTTCTGACATTCCTCTTTCATCATGTTCACTCTTAATTTATGATTTGTTATGAGACATGTTATTTCGCAGATATGACCAAAGTACATGATATCATTTTTCCATGGGGTTTTTTTGGCCGTACAGTATCAAACTTGTGGCTTACGCTGAGCAGAGCGTGGTGCGATTCCTCAGAGTTTTCCTCCATGTGGAGCGTAGTGGGAGAAGGGGTGAGTCCACATGTGGCTGGTGGCACGCAGAGGGCTGCAGCCGTACAAAGCAATGCTTGGGATTTGAAACGCCGCTCCACAGGAAACAGGCCTGCTGGTTTGTTTAGCTGGATGTGATTTGGAGTGGAAGGAGGGAGTGTTGCCTGATCATATGAAACACAATGGGGCAGACTTTCTGAACACGTCCATTAGGCAATAATGACATGGCTCGGGTCCAAGCCATTTGCTCTCCATGTCTGCAGATTAAGATATCCTCTCTATGTATTAATCAAATAATGGTGTTTGTGTGAGGGCAGCGTTTGGGGCTCATGATTGCTGCTTTTTCAGGCTTTCATTGTGTTCCCAACAAGTAAAGGCAAACGCCGACTTTCAGATTGGCATGGAAAAGAAAAGGTCACATCGTAAATGTATAAATCGTATGCCAAAAACCTGTTTATTTAGTTTACCATTTTTATTTCCCATAGCTTGCCATTACTGAATACACAGAACAAACAGAAGAAAAAAACAACAAAAAAACAAAGAAACCCAGGAGTATCCCATTGCAGGAAATAAGCAGTCTCATTTTCTCTGTAACTGATTCCAGGAAAGGAGCTACACAAGAGAAAGAAGTCAAGCAGTGGGATTTAGAACACTGAACAAGATAGATTCTTCCAAATTCTAATTGGAGAACAGTTGATTTAATTGGTATCCATTTGGCTGACAAAAGAAAGCAAGAGTAGTGGGCAGGAAGGAATGCCTCTGGGGCCGATGTGAACATGAAGTGGCTCTGCTCAACGCTCGGGGACGGATCACTTCCAAAGACAAACCGTGGGAGCTGGCAGGACAGATTGCGGTGGGAGGGAAAGAAAGTGGGTGGGTTGGGGTTTTAAGGGGTGGTGGGGGGCTAAAATCACGGTGGAGCGAGGAGCTTTCAACAGAGAGGCATCGTTATTTGGAGAGGGGGGTATTTTAGACGCAATACTGCACTCCCACTGTAGGTAGTCGTGTGTAATGCTGCTTTGTACGGTGGCCGAGAACCGCCATCGCAGTAAAAAAAAAAAAAAATAAAGGCAAACAAAAAAGGAATCTCAGCAAAAAAAAGTAACAGTAAACGTGAGTGATCCCAGCAAAAATGAACAAGTAACTGCGAACAAAAAATGTGACGCAAACAAGAAAGTTACAATGGAAATCGATTATCGGGGAAGGCTTTTGCCGACTGATACACCAGATGTGGTCTGGTTTTTGATATATATTGCTGCGAGAAGAATATTTAATATCTCCGCAAAACTAAATTTAACAATAAATCTCAGATTTTTTCTAACTTATTGGCCCAAATTAGTTTTAGCATAGAATCTATTACCCTTCATACAAAAAAAATTAAAAGCTGTCGTCTTGCTCTGCTTTATAATTTAACATAATTTTATTTTTGTGTGTGTATCCCTCCTGGCGTTTTTTCTGACATTACTTTTTGTTTGCAAATATTTTTTACAATTATTTTGAGGGATGTCCCGATCCGATCACGTGATTGAAAATTGGGCCCGATCACGCGGTTGCTAACTCGATCGATATCGGATGTTGTCCCCTGATCAGTATCGGATATTTCATTTATTCTTATTATAATCAGCGCTTTAAATTTCAATCTTATTAATCTGGATAAATACTCAACTATTCTGCATATCATCACAAAATGTCATAGCCGTAAAACGCAGCAGAAAACAGCAGAAGGCTAACGTAAACAATTCAATCAATTAGCTAGATGTTAACAGATTCAGACTTCCGGGATCAATAACTCTTTTAAAAACGCTTTAAACTGTCCTAGCACAAACAACAACCTATAAAGGGATTTCAACAGAAAAAGTCAGAGTTTTGTGACTTTTTAATGTGAAGCTCTTCATGCTGCTGACAGAAGGACGGCTACACAGCAGCTGCTAACGGCAACATGCTAGCTCCTTGATTTAACTCCTTAAGACCCGAGCTGTCCTTTGATATGCCTGTTTTATTTTTCTGATGACAAGTAAAACTTGAGAAAATTAACTACTGTGGTAATAAGACTGAAAATGTGATGTTTTAAGAGCTTCAAAAAAGAATTATATAATTTAAAAAAAAAACGAATTAATCAATAGTTTTAATGATTTCAGCTAGTCATGAACACTAATCATGAAATTCATGCTAAAACAAAGTAATCATTCATTTTAAAACACTTTAAATGAGGACAGGAATTACATTTAGTTAAAAATATTAAATAGCTCTAAAGATATTAAAGCTAAAGTCACTAAACTTTCTCACATGAAAATGTATTACTTATATAGCAAGAAAATATGTTTTTCCTAGTTTATATTTGCTCTATTTTACTTGTTTATTAAATTAAAACTACTTCACAGAAGTGTTCTACTTAAGTTTTTAATAATAATAAAACAATAATAAATCAAAATAAAAGAAGGTAAACTAAATATATAAATAAGGGACAACACAAATCTGTTTATTCATTTTCTTCATGTTTTAAAAAAAAGTATCAGATTGGGACTAAGTATCGTCAAGTACACAAAATCGAATGACTCAGAATTGAATCAGGCCCCAAAAAACCTGATCGGGACATCCCTAATTATTTTTACACAGTTTCTTTTTTTTTTGTCATGATGGCGGTTCTCGGCCACCGCAGCTTTGACCCCTGAGGTGAGGGAAGTGGTTCGGCAGGTCTCGTAAAAGTTGGACAAATCATAATGATGCTGATGATAATTTAAAAAAAAATCCTTTTGTCTCTCCGGCCTTCAAAAAAATCAATATTCATATTTTGAAGGTCGCTCAATATTAATCTCTTTACAGATGTTTTCAAAGCGCGGCAGTCACCCATCAGAGGAAAGGTTTTGTCTCCTAACGTCACCTAATCCTCACACGGCTCGTTCTTTGTGAAGGAAGCGTGTTTTGTCTGTGGGTGAAAAATGTTCTGGAGGTGCAGCACAGAGCAAAGGGGGGACCCAGGTGTTGGAGTGTTTTTACTGCCTCTGTAGAGAGGAAGGGTGGGAGAGCGAGGGCAGATGACCTGGAGGGGGTTCAGAGGCAGGGGCTGCGCTTGGGAGACCTTCACAGGCTGCCTCAGGGGGATACAGCCACTGCTTATCTCTTCCTACACTTTTACTTCTTTTTTATCCCTTTCCACAGTACTGCTTTCATTTCCCTTTCCTCTCAGCTTAGGAGGAAGAGTCCTCCGACATTGTTTCCTAGCAGCGCCCGCCATTGTGTTATCTGCTGACAAGCATTTTTTTGTCTCTCAGAGTGGAAATGCTCCTTTCTTCTTCTCAACAGCAAACAGTTCAGATTATACTTTTGCTCCGTGGGATTAACGTTCGTTTCATCGTTTAGGGAGTTTGAACGGTTTGGAGGACATCACCCACAAAGACATCGTATTATCGTGATGACATTAATACTTCTACTCCAGACCTCTCTTTTTGTTTTGAACGTCTGGAAACAGTGGCTCCTTTCCCCGTGGTTTTAATCCTCCTACAGTATGTGACAGCCCTGCCCTCACCTTGCCCAGCACTTAAAGAAGCAATCTTTCAAAAAAAAGTCCCCTCAAAGCCTATGCGAATGTGCTTCCGTTCATAGAGGAGTGCGGTGCGCTGATGGAAAATGGGCCCATTCCTGATGTAAATGAAGAGATGCATATCAGTGTTAATCCATTGCTTTGTAGTCACAGCCATACCCAAAGTCTGTCTAATTTCCCTCACACTCCCTTTTGCAGCCAGAAGTGTATCGATCGGCAGTAATTGAAGTGTACTTGATAATCCGTGAGGCAACAGGGGAGAGGGAGACCCTCAACTCTCACATCGATGCACACAGAATGAGGCTGTGGGGTTGTGTGTGTGTGTGTTTGAGTGTGGAGCTCTCTAATGTATGGGCGGGTAAGGCAACACCCCCCCTCACGGCTTCTTCTCAGCTGATTAAACTCATTGAGAGCCAGACAAGTGGAACAAATAGATATAAAGGTTTGCCTGGCAGCTTACAGCCATTCAGATTTCTTCATTGAAACTGCAAGCATCGCATCTACATGGCCGTCTTTGGGCTAACATTAAGCAACTGGAGAGGGGTTGTTTTTGAAATGAAGCTTACATTACTGCCTGCAATCAGTGAGATTTCTCAGGTAGAGAGCATGAACAAACATGTCTGCTTTTGTGCAGCAAATATCTGTAAATATGGAGATTTTAAAGCTATAAAATTTTATTCTTCATTTGCACGACTGGCCTGTTTCCTGTTTTTTTATTTTTATTTTTTTACTTTTATTGTGTCAGTATTGCATCAGTTGTTTTATTTACTATAATAAACTCTTGAGTGTGCAACAGGTTTCCCCACATTTTAAACAACTGTCCTAATTTGAGACGCCATCAATAGTGAGCGCCTTTCAGGTCCCTGCTGGATATTTTCTGTGGAGTTTGTATTTTCTCCACATGCACACCTCAAAGTTTGGGAGTTCCATATGGTCCCTTAAAAGTGAATGTGAATGTATGGGACTGTGTGTGGTTCTGCGATGAACTGGCGACCTGTCCAGGATGTACCCCGCCTTTGCCCTTAAGTAGCTGGGATAGACTCTATGACCCCACACACAATAAAAAATGTATTTGATTTCTTAAAACACAGAACTTAACACTTTATTTTGAAATCCTGAAGCTTTCTTCTGAGTAAAAGAATTTTGAATTTACTTTGTGACTTCTTATAACAATTTCAAATGTTTTATATGCAATATTTTTATATGCATTTACTTTTTGGGGGCAAATATGTAAATTAGAGATTGATAAGAGGATTTTTATTACAGCTAAATGGAACCTGGAGAAGCGCTAAAAATTATTGAGGAGAGGAGGGATGTCATGGAATTTCAGAGCTCAAAGGTGCACTAACCACACAGAGCTTTATGGAGCTGATGTGGTTTGATGCAGAAATTAAACCCACTTATTTATACTTGACCCCTGTTGTTTTATTTATTTTTATTTTTAAGAAAATTACTAAAAATGAACAAACAAAAAATGGTAAAATAGTCTTTTAAAGACCCAGAAGGATGTTGTTCTTGGGTTCTTTTATATAGTTTGTTTGTTACATTTTAATCATATAGATTTAAAAGGACATTAAATATTCAGAAATCCTAACTTGTGGAATAAACTGAACCAAAACTAAAAATACAAAAATATTTGCTGCATTTAAAAGTATTAATAAGATGTTAAGCAAATTATAGATAGTATGTAGAAAAATGACTTCATAAAACTTTAAGTAGTAAATGCCACTTGTGTAAATAAATATGATTAAATGAGGGTTTGTGTAGATAACTGTGTGTATTTATGTTTATTTAAAATGTAGGCTGAACTTAATATTTATGTAATGATCATTTCTATTTTCTTTATTTACTTTTGTTGACTTTGAAATAGGGGTAGATAATATAAGTTTCATTTTTCTGCCCCTTTTCATTTATTATTTGTCATAATTTCCTTTTGTATTATTTTTTTATTGTAAATAAATGAAATAAATAAAAAAGCAGTAAATTTAACAGCTCCTGTTTATGTTTTTTGTCCTTAATTTGCACAAGTGGGATATAAAATGAAACGATCCTTAATTTGCTTGAGTTTTTTTTATTCATGAGAATCCATCCTAACAGAATAAAGTAGAACAAAAAAAGAAAATGAAAAAAGAACAACAGGATTGCATTTTTTAAGAGTGGAGATCATAGTTTTCTTTGCCGAAAACCATTTCTGACTTAAGTTTATCTTTGATTCATTTTAATCCTCGACTGGTTTTAGATAAACTCAAATTATTATTACTTTTTTGGCAGCTCTGCCAACGTTGGGAGAAAAATCCTGCGTGAACTGTAACTTCAGAGCTAACCAGAGTCATTTTGTTCGGCTTGTTTATCAGCCCTCATGTTATACATGTACAACGCCTACCGTCTCCGTCTACCATCAAAGCCCGTCTATATTGGTTTCACAATTTTCCTCCATTTTCAATCTTTATCTACAGCGCAGGAAATACCACATTAAAAATTTTTAAACAAACAGAAAGAAAAGCAAACTGATGCAGTCTGGGATGGAAATATATGCAATTATTTCAGCTTCGAACATTTTTGCCTGTCATTAACAAACATGCAGCTGCTGACAAACTAACCCCAAAAGCCATCGGGGAGACGACTAAATCTTATTTCTGAAAAGGGCTTTAATGTATTATTGTAGAAAAACAAGTCTTAATAACTGGCTGAGTTATAGCTTGGCCAGAATTTGAAATGATGGGGTCCTCGTACCAAACTTTCACAATCCTGAACCTCCCCTGCCTCGCCTGTTCCAAAAGCAACACAAAGCTTTGGAGCACTCGCACAACCCTACTTGAGCGCACACACCCACGGACACAAGCGAGAGAGCACAAGTGAGCAAGAAAGAAATTTTTCACAGAGAGTGTCGCCCTGCAGAGAAAATAAGAAACAACCATAACTCCTTTCACTGCCAGCCTGCCCTGCATGACCTCTGTTTTAAGTGGGTAGCAGGTAATTGCTGAGGCGGTGTTACCCATCAGCCTACAAGACTATGTGTGCCTTATGTGTCATCTCTATTTATTATATTCTGCACACTCCCTGGGCCTCGGTAATCAATTTCACAAGGATACAGGGCTGATATCAGCTGCCGTGCACATTATGAGGCGAGCCCTCCTCTTATCAAGTGCAGAATTGCCGGCTAGAGGTCATGAACAGATAAACAGGGATGTAACACAACTCCCCCACTCACCTGCCACCCCCAGTGAACACGGAGGTGGGAAGGTAATGTTGTGAGGGGGGTACAAAGAATAAAACACATAGCAAGGGAGAGGTTGCGACCCTGGTGAGGTTCCTCTTGTTACGCCCGACCTTCAGAATTTCATCATCAGTGCCTCCGTCTGCTTAATAATTCGGGAGCTCCCCTCTCATCTCTCTCTTGAGTCAGCGCATGTTGGTGTTTGTGTGTGGTGGGGTTATGAGGCCTGCAGACACCCTCTCACTGATTATCTCCAAGCTCTCTTTGCAGACCTTTATAGACCAACCACAACTCCATCAATCATTTGCCCTCGGGTCTTACTCCTCAGGCTGACCCATGTCCCACCTCACCACTGCTGGCCTGACATTATCCAAAGGTGTCCGCACTCGTATTCACAGACTTACATGTGAGAAAAAAATTAAAACGTCTTTAGCAAAATGTAAAATATGCATAGTCATTCAATTTTAATACCCACTCTAACAAAAAATATATATTTCTGGTGTTTTTAAAATGATTATATTTATTTATACACCACAAGAAAATCAAAATACAAGCAATAAAACAAAAATACAGAGAAATAAAATCATGTGACAGTGTGTCACAGATACCCTATTGGGTTTATTCAAGACACATCTGTCAGAAAACAAAATGTGGAAAACATATCTTTTAAAACCTCTTTCTCAAACATAATCAAACCCTATTTTTATACCTTGATATCAAAATCTTTTTTAGGTTATTTGTATTAAATCTTGCTATCACGAACTCAAATTTATTTAAAGATCTGCTGCCACAGTAACGGAAAGCAAACTTAACTTGTTCAAAAACTTAGCATATTCATGTAGCATTTTTTTTTCATGATGAAGGGCATAATAATAATATTAAAAAATAGATTAAAACTGCACGTTTGAGTATTCAAATTGTGAAGAACAGGTGCAAACAAAAACCCACAGCTTGAAAAAGCTCGAGTTTGTGACACGGGAACTGCCAAAGGGTCCTCCCTGGACCCCTCAAAATCTAAAGTCTCTCCTTCTGATGACAATATTTTTTTAGGAGTTTTTAGCATTTACGTATGACATTTCTCTTATGAAAGAAAACGCATGTAATAAGAAATCATTTTGTTTTTGCATTTCCGAGTATTTCTTCTTTTAAATCGCTGTCAAAGAAACTGTTGCAGAAACGCTCTGTTTGAATAAATGATCTTCTTTACGTCACAACAGCTCTGCTGCACATGCACTAAACCCTCATCTGTTCCTAGTGTCTAGTTCAGGTTCTGGAGAAGAGAAGATGGTATCTTCACATTGACTGCAGTCAAATGAGCCGCCGTTCACATTTCTGTGGTCAAATCAGCTGTCACTGGATTTTTTGTGTGAGTTTCATCCAATACTTACGGTAGCAGGACTGAGAACGCTGGAAAATCTCCACCAGACTCCACGGAGCTTCTTGATGTGACCACGGAAATGTGAACGGCGGCTCATTTGACCGCAGTTGGAAAGGATTCTAAATCAATGAAAGAGCATTTTGATGTTAGCTTTCTTTATTTTCCCCAAAATCTTCTTTGAGAAACCAATGATTGAATGTATTGATCACAGTAACGCCAATAAACATTGGAGAATTAGCTAAAAGAGTCTTTGGTGAACTGGAAGGAGAAAGATTCATGTTTTGGAGTAAGTTCGGTCCATTTATTTCTTCACTTTCTCGTCCGAGCTGACATCCGGATCAGGACATTACTGATATTGCTGGACATTTTTATGTAGCAGCGGTGAAGATTATGCTAGCGAGACACAGAGCTATCATAATCAGGGGGTGGAGACTACTCTACTGAGCTCTAAAAGCCACGCCCCCTCAGAAGAGATTCTGGAAACAGAGGCTTCAGATCAACATGAAAAAATGCTTTTTCAGATATTTAAGTTGTAGGATTTTGGGAAAAACTTCGTAATCATAACTAAAACACTACTAGGATTTTTTTTTTTAAATTAAAAAAATTGTCTTATGGGGAGAGACAAGTAGATCCATTAATGTCTCGACACTGTACGGCACAATAGCTATAATTTTTTGCTACGCTAATGTTAGCTTTGGGTTGTGAGAAGCTATGAGCTAACAGAAGAGAGTGTAAACAAATCAAGGAATGCTGGGAAATCAACGTAGTTACTTTATTTCAAGAAACATTTCTTAAAAAACAATACAGGCCTTTTCATTTTAGCTTAAAACTGCCTAATCTTAATTAAAAAAAACCTCTGGGAATGATTTTACAACAGGAAAAAAATGAGCTGGATTGAGGCTTTACACAGCTAACCTTCCTCCAGCTGAGGTGAAGCACGATGCAGCTGCTGAGAGAAGGAGAAATCCATGTTTAAACATTCTTTCAGTTCTAAAGAAGGCAGGCTAAGAAAGTGTTCGTTCGGATTAGTCGTGGTCAGCGGACAAGTCGCCTACTAGTAGAAATGTCATGCAGTTGCGTCAGCTTTAGTAAACATTAATTATGAGTCCATCTTTGTTTACTCCTCCCCACACCCATACTGGCAGCTGTGCATATTTGCCAAGAGGATTGAATCTCTATGTCACCATATTTTGATATGTCTATACTATCAGAATCATGCATTTTGGGGAAAATTCTAATATATTATATTTAAAAAATTACTTTAAATGTTGGTGGAAATGATTTGAATAGTGTTTTTGGGAGACCAACTTTCCCTCTGGTCACCTGCTTTTTGTTGCAGACATGTGTCTGCCCCCCCTCATCCCGCCTCCGCTGCACAGCTGACCTTGTGCAGCCTTTCCAGGCCAAAGACTTGATGAGTGTTTTTTTAGCCCATCCCCCCCCTCCCTCAACATCCCTCGGCATGTGCGCTGCACATCCGCTCTGTCATTAAACCCTCCACCCATGGCTTTAGGACCCAACCATATGGTGCAGCTAGTGGACTGTTGCAGGAAAGGCTTGGCTTTGGTCATAATCTGATGAATCTTTCTCAGAAAAGAGGTTGTCTATGATGACGTCACCGCCACTCATTTGCGCAGCAATCTGTGTTGTGAAATGTGGTGTGTCATGCATGTTTGAGAAAGCAGAATCAAATATGAGTAAAATACTTTAACAAAATTTGTTAAAAATATACTTTCCTTTCCTTCAACAAGAAAAAAAGTTTTACTACTATTGTACCTTGTGCAAGATGAAAGGTTGCCCCTGGAGCCTTAAGAGGCATGTTCAATAGCAGCCCGAACAATAGTCACCACTTTCACAGTTAAGACATGACTAGTTGTCTGGCAACACGTTTAGTATGCAGCTAGCGGAGCGTATCACACACAAAGATGGGCGAGATTTTGTGTGGCTCACACAATCCAAAGGAAGCTGTCAATTCTTTGACTTGAGAGGGAACGGTTCCTCCTGATGTGCAGCCGATGTTATCGCCGTACATCTGCTAAATGCACGAAGGCGGAGCAGTGTTAGAAAACGGCGTCAAGGAAAATCTGGTTCTTTATCAAGTTACTATTTGCTAGTGAAGTCTTCAGATAAAAGAGGGATTGTCTTTGCTAGATAATTCTTCCCAAACCAATTTGTTGCGGTTTCCGAAAGCTGCATAGGGATATCTTTGGACACGCAGATCTTTGCTTCAGACTATCCTCTGTTTAAATATAGCAAAGTGTGCCAGTTTATAGGCCATAGGGCTGTGTCATACATCTGATGTCAGGTCATGTCAGTAATTATCTGAGCTGTGCTTTTTTTGTCCGGCATTATTAATGTTTATAGTGACCTACTGACCCAAAAAAAAGGCAGAAAGCCAAATGTGGTCACAAAGCATAAGCTCATTTCCTAGTGGACATTTAAATGCGTGTAACATCACAAGCAGCTTTAGGATGGAGAAATATTCCCTCATTATTTGAAATGTGTACTATTAATCCAGTATTCCACCCCGCTGCATTGCTGTCTGAAATGTTAAGCTGTAAAAATATTATCGATTTCCCTTTTTCAGAACTCTGCTAATGATTTCGTGAGTTTCAAAGCCGCCTCTCACAGGGTTCACAGAGTCTGTTCGCACGCAGGGAAAAAAAAACAAACTAGCATTTAGTCTAATAGGCCTAGAGGCCTTTTGACTCTCTCATTTAGCCGTTTTGTGTGTATGGGGCAAAGAGGGGACGCAGGCCAATAGTTTCACCACGGTGAAGTGCAATGCAGATGGGAATTATTAATTTGTATCTGCTTTGCTTCAGTTCTGCCACTTACGGAAGAGGGGAAAGTGTCATTCTGTTCAATTTTTGCGTTTCTGAAGTCTCACGTCTCTGCCGCAGACCCGTCCGGGGTCGTGAGTGTTAAATGTCAAGCCTTGTAGTGAGCTGTCAAAGAGCAGAATAGGCCCGGGATGATTGATGACTGGAGAGCCTGAAACCAAAACCTCCCAATTGCAAATGCTACCTTGCGTCAGTCTTCCTATACACACACCCCCTCTTTGGAAACACACATTTTCTTATTTTTTAATAGTTGCTCACTATATAGGGGCAGGTCAAATCCCACATGCGCGTTAACACACATCCACATGTCCAGTTATGCGTCATCTCCTCAAAAGCCATCTGTGCCAAAGTTTTTAGCAAACTAAGAAATGTCTTTGTTTTTCATTGTGTTTTCTAATATAGTTAAATGTTTACTTAAATAAACATCAGATTAATTTTAATTCGCCAGATGGTATTCGTAACATACCATTAAACAATCACAATTCTCATACTGATGTTTTAATTTTTGTGGATGTTTAGCAGCGATATCACCAGAAAAATTTCTTGATTATATGTTTGTTTAAAAATATGCTTTTTACATGATTATTATGATGATCGTAATGATAAATATAGGAGATAAGACCATCATCACGTCGAAGGACACAATTATGCAATACAAAAAATAAATGTATTTATTTAGAATTGTTTAGTAATTATCATACTATACTGTTTTTCCTGCTCCTTTCCGTATGGTTTTTATCAGGTAAAAACTCAATTACACTTTCAGTGATTTCAGCAATCTTAGTATCAAAATGTTCAGCTTCTTCAGGACATTAATGCCTCTTTTTTTGGTTTTTATAAACTTAACAGTTTTTGAAATATTGATCAAAATACACCCCAAAGAGAATGAATGAGAAGGTCTTCAATGTTAAAAATTTTGAGGAGATTAGCAACAAACATTCAACTATATTCTTGGGCTATATATGTTTTCATTTTTCGTAGTAATTAAAAAAAAGGACGAAAGTATACCTAGTATTTTAGCAACATGCTAATGTTTTAGCTAATTTGCTATCTACTGGGGATTTTTAGGCTAACTTTAAGTTTAGCTTCTAGTTTAGAAACAAGCTAGCGTTTTTGACTAATTTAGTTTACTGAGGATTTTTAGGTTATTTTGGAGTTCAGCTAGTATTTAAGCAATGTGATAACTTTTTTTGGCTAAATTAGCATAGGTTTTCTTATGATAATTTGGAGTTCATGTAACATTTTTGGCTAATTTGTTATCTACGATGTTTTATAGTCTAATTTAGAGCTTAGCTCCTATTTTAGCAACAGGCTAACGTTTTTACTAATTTAGTTTACTGAGGCTATTTTGAAGTTTAGCCAATATATAAGCATCGAGCTAGCTTTTTTGGGCTAATTTTGAGTTTAGCTCATTTTTAAGCAACACAGTAAATCGTTTTGCAAAGTTGGCATTAGGGATTTTTAAGCAATTTTATTACAATTTTTTGAGAAATTTAGGTCAATTTTCATACTTCTGTAATTCAGTTTCCAATCTTTTAGCAAATTTAATATTTTGGAAATAGCTTTTGCATTTTCAGCAAAACCCTATAGCAATTAAAGTAAATCATGTCATCATTTTATGCAAAAAGCTTCAGCATCTTCAGCGACTACTTTCAGCAAAAAGCGTTCACACTAGCCTTATAGCAGGTAATGCAATTTTTCTAATTGAGAACATTAATCGCTACAGTTGTGGGACACTTTTAATGAACTTCTGATGAAGATTACCTGTCGTAACTCTGAAATGATCAAAGACGGGATTGACAAGGAAAGCAAAAAAAAAAAAAGTCTGCCCTGGCAGGGATGCCAATGCGACTTAAGGAATGGTTAATCAGAGACTTTCTGTATCATCTCCATCAGTATTGCCTGCGGTTTTGGACAATGTCTGAATCCACGCCCGTGTTTCTTTATCTGGCTTTCTCCGACTGTCACTCACTTGTCCCATTGATTTTATCTCCTCTCAAAGCCCTGCCAATTGAACAGATCAACAAATTATCATTTTCAATCATCAGTACAGTAATTACACTTTGTTATAGCCCTTATTCCTTAAGGGGGAAGCGAGGGGGGTAATAATTAAATTGTGAAGTGTGAAATCCCTTACTAATATCTTACTGCAGCACATCATTTCACTATGGTGAGTGTAGAGGCTGTGAAATCACAGTGTCAGAACAGCTTAACAGCTGCCAATCTGACCTGCAGTGACAGGTCACGCTCCTCTCACCCACATTAATATCGCAGATAAACATAAAGCTAAATACCAGGCCATGCTCTGTTAACTTTTATGTGGTTAGGAATGATTGGCTTCTTGCTTCACTACACCACAGGGATCAAAATACCCAGGAAAGATATCAGCGCATTAGTCTCTCGGAGGAGGTCCGTCCCTGGCGCTTTTACCTTCCATGCTTATATAATTGCCAGTGTTCCCTCTCAGCTACCTATAACCTCCGTGGACATGTCACACACAATATTGTGTGATATGTACTTAGCTAACTTGGCAGGGCTCTGCTGTGGGACTGTTTGACTAAGCATGCAGCACATCTATAAATGAGTTCTAGGTAGGGGCTCGCTATAGCTTTGCAATGTGGAATCGATACTTGGCCTTTTTTAAAATGACTCGTATCTCCTGGAATTTTAAAAGAACTGCTTATAAAGCCTAATAAAATATAAGGATTTAACTTTTTTTCTGGAAATTTTTCCTCTTAAATACCAACAATAAAACTACTACCCCCTTATTTTACTTAAAATTAGCCTGAAAACCCGATTTATTAAAACCCATAAACCTATTGGCATGTTTTTTTTGTGGGTTCAGTTAATGCAGCATGATTTGTTTAACTAGAGACCCATATTTCACGGCTTGACATTTAAAAGGGTGGAATTGGAGGTCGTTAAGAGGCAGGGATGCAGGCAGACGTCTGCAACTGTTTGTTTACCATACCGCTCATTGGTGTCAGACTTCCTGACATTCTTGTACCTTATCTTCAGTGTTCTGAAAGTCTGCAAACCGGTGCCAGTGAGCAAAGGGATGTGTGTGGGATCCACTTCCATGGCACTGCATTGCACTCGTACCGGGACTACATCCAAAAGAGCCAAGCTAGTGCTTTTGAGGAGTCGGGGTCAGGAGAGATTAACCCGTGTGATCTGGCAGCACGGGGAGAAATTTGACTGGAGTCTGGAGCAGAGGTGCTGCAGAGGGCAGTGCAGACCGGAACAGGTTCAGCCCCAGCTTGCTTATCTCTGGGCCCCTCTGTCGACAAAACTCCCTTGGTCAAAGAGTGCTAAGAGCGGCGTAAAAAAAATGTGTTTACAATTGGAGGAGGTCAAGGATAGACAACAGAATAATGCCACAGTTATTCAAAGGAGGCAACTACTGCCTTGCACAGACTCCGAAAACTATAAGAAATGTGTTTTCTGATGTAGTCACACCAGCTGAGGATAAATTGTCTGTATTTTATTGTTTTATTTTAGTAGGGGGGTTGGGTATTGATCACTTACTTACACAGGGTGACTGAATAGGTGACAAACGGAGCAGAGAACTTTGCCCCTTCAAATCAACTGGGAAGCATCAAAACTGTCAATCCGAACAATAAATGAGGACCATCTCCTCTTTTAAGGTCTGGATCAGATCCCCTCATAACCATGCCGAATAACACCAGTAACAGGTGGGATGAGGTGTGATACATCTACCAGGGCCAGAGAAGAAAAATGTAACCTGTATTTAAAATTTCACCAACGTTACCATGTGGCACCGGAGAATTATGAAACTGATGGACACCACTGAGACAGAATCTGAATGAATTCTTCTCCCTATACCCAGACATTTAGCCCTACGAGTGGAGAAATATGGAATACATCAGAATTCTCACCCTAACTACTAAAAAACAATATAGTGCCCTAGATTTTAAAAGCAATTCAGACACAATGCTCACTACTTTTTGTTCACCGATTTCACAAAGTGAAAATTTAATCAACATTTTACAAAAATCTATATATGACTCCACTGAGTTCTGATGAGGAAAATATGGATAGTTTATTAAAAAAATACATTTAAACACTTTTTTCTCATAAAAATTGTTCAACCGCAATGCATTGTGGTCTATTTTAACGTAGTTAGCATCCATGTACGCTAGTTTTTCGCTAAGACTTCTGGGAAATTTCTAGCGCACTCGATTTTAAAATTATAGATTCGGACAGCACTAGAAAATGGCAAACGCACTATATAGTGAGTCGGGAAGAAATTCGGACTTGGAAAAATAGTTTCTTGAAATCTGGACGTTACTACTGCTTGATGATGTCATCAATGGATGCTGATCATCCACATTAATGCGTAGCTGCTAGCACTTGGAAAATACAAAATAATGTTGGTTTTATAACTTTAAAGTCATGCTTAAACTAACAAAAAAAAACAAAAAAAATTACTTATGTTTAACTGTAAACTTTTGAGCATCAGTCATTATGGCTCCCCGTTTAAAAATAACCAAAACCAGTAAAGCTCCAAACATTTGGAGCAATAGGGAGGAGCCGTAGGGGTAGGGAATTAATTTTAATTTGGCTTAACAGTTTTTTCAGTGTTTTTGCATTGTTGACAGCAAAAAGGTTACTTCTTCCGGTACGGTTTGGTGACCTTGAGTCGTGCTCCAACTTACCCAAAGACACTAAATTAACATTTTCCTATGGTGAACGATGAGCAACAGTTGCTTTACTCTGTTAGACACCGTAAAACTTAAGAATGAGATTCGATTGTCAATAATATTTTTCGCAAAGACTACTTTTTCCCCCCTTTTTTATACAGTTTCATTTGGTTTTCACAAACACTTTCCAGCTAAAACGTGCTAAAATGCTCTATTACACTGACACTGTCCGCACTGTTTGTTGCAATCCAGCATGACTTCCTATTAAATGTGACTGCATCCATCAGCACCTCTCTGGCAGCACAGCCGTCTGGCTCGCACGGTTTAATCTATGAGAGTGCACTCTTGCCTCTCTTTCAATGACATTGAGAATCCTAAACTGACTAAGCAGGAATCAGGTTTGAGTGTCACACTTCATCTGTGACTCACAGATTTTATGATTGAATTTCTTTCATTCTTTTTTTTTTTTTTTTTTAGCCCCATTTAACAACAAAACAAAAAATAATAAGCATTTAAAATGATACAGGTTGTATTAGATTGATATTGAATTTTTAAATTTAATTATTTTTAATTATGATTTTTTTTAAATTGTGCAACATTGTGGAGAAATTTTAAAACTGCAAAACAAGCTTGATTTTAATTTAATTTAATTTAATTTAATTGAACTTTATTTTATTTTATTTTATTTTATTATACGGGGACCATGCACATGAACATTAATCAAGGAAATGATGCTTCGTACCAAACTATAGTCCTCAAAGATTATTTCCATCTGCAGTCCCCAAAACAAATACTAAAATGAACAATTAGCATAAAACAATACAATGTGATCAGATAAAAGTTACAATTATTTCAAAATAAAAACAAGAGAGGCAGAAAAACTATATAAAAACGTTTTAAAACCTACTACAAAATTTAATCATGCTCACATGTCTGTTTTGTTTAAAATAGTTTTCATATTCATGCCAAAACATTTTGCATAATTCTAAGTGTGTTGAGAGTTTTCAGTTATTATTTTAAAAACATTACTGTAATTAAGATTTTTAAAATTTGAAATATGTCAAAAATTAACTTCTAGATATGAATAAGTTCCAAAAAAATGACCTTTTCTATTTGAATAAGTTTTCAGTTTTATTGATCATGTATTAATTTGAATAATTAGCTGTTGGCAATAAAAAGTGATTAATATGGAAACTTTTTAAACTGCTATTTTTATTAGACATGATGCATTTTAAGGGGAATTTATTATATAAAAAAATAAAACAAAAAAACAAACTTGGACTAAACGGAAAACGTACAAACTGTATGTTCTTAGCCGTCCACCAAACACTAAAACTGTGTATGAACCGCACTGCCAAACTGCTCCGTATTCTGCACCATTTCAGCCTTTAGTATTAGCATCTGCAAAATAAAAAGAACAACTGCCAGTGACGTGATTAGCCTAGGCAATGCTGTAACGAGGAGAGAAAAGAAAGCAGCAGTAGCTGGTACTTTAAAGTGTCAGATTCTTTGTAGCATTGACTAGTTTATGATGCTGATGTCAAGCATCTAACTCAATGAGGCCTTTGTCCGAGGCCGAGACCAGGGTAGTGGGAAAACTGCCCACTCTTAGTCAGCAGGCCCATCCATCTTTCCATGAGGCCTTGCCATCCCCTTTGCACCAAAACTCTTGTGTATTAAAGATCTCTCGGGTTAATGCACTGGAAAATTGCCTTGCATTTTTATTGGTGGAGGCCGGCTAAATGAAAGGAAAACAACTGATGGAGGGGCGAAAAGGACGAGAAAAAATATCTGGGGGAATGATTGTAGGGGGCAGACCCTCCAGACTCGTTTCCTGTGACTTCGATAAAGGAGAACCGGGCGTCTGACACGCCAAAGATGATATTGTGCGCAGGCCGAGTTTAGCTCCGTCCATTTATCACGAGGGCTTGTTTCTGCTGAAGTATTGACCCACACCCGATGCCTGTAATAGGGCATTAGAGATAAATCTAAAAGCAACACTTGTGACAATCGTAACCGCGCAAGATGTATGATCTTTTCATCCTGCTTCACCTCCACCTTTAGGCTTTCTGTAGTTTCTTTGTTTCAGACACAGTAAACCTGTTCAAACTTGTAGTAACACAGAAGTTTCCCTCCGAGGACGCTGCTTCTGTCACCCGTTTCCTCTCCTAGTTTTGATGCAGGAGCTTAAATCAAACCCCAGCACGGCATCCATCAGGCCGATCAATGAGTGTGAAGTGACTGACCCACTGGACACGTTTATGGGTGTGGGAGGCTAATTAGGATCCACTTCCCAGGCTTGGAAAGACAAGCCTTCAGAACAGCTGGTGGTCAGCACTGGACTCCTACCCACGGGTCAAATAGGTGGCAGCTCGTCACAGACAGTGACACAGCTATGGGTCTTGAGAGGCCAATTTACTTAATGGCTTGCCCCAGGGATGAGGACACAGAGTATTTCTTTACTTGGACACTTGTAGGCCTAAATGACATCATAATTTACTCTATCAAAGCTGATAAACCGAGGATGTCTATCGAGAAAATTGTCATTTTTAAAGATAAGTTTAAGATTTAAGATGTAATGCTACAACATATTAGCCATTTTATAATTACAGCAGTTTAAAACATATTTTTATTGACTTTTACTTGTAGGGTATGTTCACTCACAAATACACTTTCAATAGTATACCCCCGAGAGTTGGAAAACTTCATTCCCAGACGCCTCTTAACACACAGATGTTACAGTAACTCAGGCAGGAAATCGTGCCTAAACATCACCTTTGACCTCACATGTCAGCTGATCCACCGTCACCCCTTTTGAAATGGACTCTCGACTTCTCTAAATTACCAGATTTTCCCACCATGTCCATCTATTCATTTGGTCTGGCTCCGGCCCTTCTCCATCGCGGACCCCGCGGTCAACTAAAAGTGATTGCACAGTTGCTGAAAATCTGTCCCCTTGGGTTCACAGGGGTCAAAGGGCTCACACCGGGGTCAGAGTCTGTCTTTATGTCTCTTCCCACCAAAGGCTTTGTGATGAATAGAGAGCCCCAGGAAACAAAAGCTTTCAGCAAAGACAAGCAACTTTGCTCAATACATCAGCACCTCCGCTCACCAACGCTTCCCTGGTTAAAGCACACTTACTAAAGTGAAATACAATGAGATTCAGGAGGAGCAATGACCACAAAGAGATTTTAAGTGAGCATATATTCCATATTATCCTTAAACGTTTTAAGATTTGCTCTCAATTTGTACAATTTCAACCTCTTTTTCTTTACTGCCAGATGTTTACGTCCACATTTGTCGGCGGTTGTGTGCCAAACACCTCTACTTCCCCAACTCGTTTTCCCTACAGTTGCATTTGACCCCTGTAAAACTGTATCAGCAAACTAATAACCAGGCTGCTCCATAATCCGCTCCCTTTGTTCCCCCCTCTCCTCTCATAATGTGTTGCAGATTCCAGAGGTGGAAAATGGCAGGGAGATTTTGAGTTAATGGCATCTGGCTAAAGGTCAGATTTGTGGGGCCCTGTGGGTGAAAGGTTGAATAACTCCAAGAAAGGTAGTGACCAAAAGTCTTCAGCGAGACGGTTGAGACCTCGAGTTGAGCATCCACATCTGCTTAATTTTATGACCAGGACGCCGTAAAAAGAAGTTTATTTTTTTAGTCGTACATCATTTAGGTTGTAGAACTGAAAATGAGGCCAAAATAATCAAACTCCAACTTAAATTTACTGTAAAAATTTAAATGACAATGAATTAAAATAAAAATAAAAACTTTTTTTTTTCATATTCAATTTGTTTATTTTCTTTATTCAACTATTAAAAACTTAAAAAAAAAAAAAATTCTTTCAAGAGGTCCAAGTCTTGAGTTCAAGCTGCAGGTGTGCAAAATGGAGCATGCACTTTTCTTCTAAATTAGGCATTGAGAGCTTGCAAAGAGGGACAGGGAAATTAGTGGAATAACTGGTTGATTCTAACCAGATGATTGCTTCAGTTGGACACCAGAGAGTTTTCATTAGGTCTCTAATTTACAAGCCTCCCCCTGCATTCCAGCCCATCGACCAACTGCTCCAGGTCTCTTAAAGACCTTCTGCAGCCTTTGCCCCCTGCAAAAAAAACTGTTAAAAAAAGCATGCATTTTCTCACTAAAAACAAATCAAACTCTACTTTGATTTATTTGTGCTATTAGATCACCATGGATGTTGCATATTTTATTCATAAGCTCTTGCATGAAGGTCCTGTTTACAGCTTTTTACACAGACTCCTCCCCCTCCTCCTCTGACCAGCATATAAACCTTGAACCTGTGTGAAGTTCCGTTCCCTTTAAAATGTTTCCTATGATAAATGAACATGAGGGTGGGCCCTGCCGAAGGACAAATCTCTACTGTCTTGTCCAAACAAAGTTTGTGTTGACTTCAAGTTCCTCACGGGGAACTTTAGAAAATAAGACGTCTCCTTTTTTTTCTGGGAGTTTGGGTGTTTGTAAACACTGGGTTGGATGCAGGCAGGCCTTGTGCCTCAGCTAATGATGTTGTCGGAAGGGAGGGAAGACTATGAGAGGCCCCATGCTGCTGCTTAACTCTCTCTTAGCTGGCAGGTCATGTGTGATTAAGAGGTTTGTGTTACCTAGAGCCCTGCTGAGGAACTTTTCCCTCGAGAAGAGTTTGTCCCATCCACCTAATCTGAAGAGGCCGCAAATGGATAGAGCGCCATTTACTAGTAGTTTTATCACTCCTTTCTCCCCCGGGGATCTCTCTTTTAGCTTCATATTCAATTTCAAGTCCAGAGCGGGAGTTTTATTAAACACAGGTCGCACTGTATGTTTAACTCTAACACTTACACATAAATATTGTGCGTGAGCTAAAATGTAAGAGTTTAAAGCAGCAAAATGTGTGGAATAAGCATAAAAATGAAAAATCTAGGAACACATTTTTAGCACATAAAATGAATTAAAGTGTAAATTAATGACCAGTGCTCCATAT
>NC_050517.1:20100476-20119804 GCF_002922805.2 Oryzias melastigma
AAAAAAAAAAAAAAATTACTTTTATTTATCAAGTTAAACAAAAAAAAAAAATATTTCCCTCTCCAAGTTCAGTTACAACAGAGTAATAAGATATACTGATCCCTTCAACCCCTCAGCCTGGCCTCCTCTGCTAGTTCCAAAGTGGTTGTTGTTGTTCAAGCAGAGCGCCATGAGCGCACAACTGATACGGTCAGCGTGCTGCAGTGTTTTGGAGTGGGAGAATCGGGCGAGCCCCAAACAGGACGGGACTGTGAGTTCCGCCAGCTGCACCCTGTCTTTGAGGAGGGGATGAAGAGGTTCTCATTGAGGTTGGCAAACGCTAGCTCGTAAACTTTCCCCTTTCTCTCTCTTTGATTTTCCTTGGACATCTGCCTGGCCCTCCCATCAGGAATGTGCAGCAGCTGTTTGCTGCAAGTGTCCTCGCCGTGTGAACTCGGGCTTGTGCACGGGTCCTAGCTTAATGAATTGAGCCAATTCAAACTGGGTCACCAGGGACACTGCGCCCTGGTGCATAACTCTGCTCCTGGGATGAGAAGCAAGCGCAGTGAAGGATGCTGGGAAATGTATATTATAGAGGTTAACTATTTGCCCTCATACTGTAATTGGCTTAGATTGTCTAGCAACAGGATTTGCAAGGCCAAAACCTGCACCATGATGCAGAGCAAAAGTTTCCCTGCAACCAACATGGCTGTGTGATCATGTGTGTGTGTTGTTGTGGGTGTGAGACGTGTAAACACAATTAGAGCCACGAAACAGACAGCAGAATCACATTAATAGCTCTGAAAATTGTTAGGGTGAGTTAGCCTGAGACAGTTTGTTGACAGATTTTACAATTGTGCCAAAAAAATTCAAAAAAGTCACAAATGTTTTAAGAACGCATGTCAAACATCCCTGAAAATGTAACTTTAAATAAAAGATTTAATCCACTTCAGCAACATCTGTTATTTCATCATGCCAGTTATCTTTTTAACAAAAAATGTGGCTATTTATTGTCTGTAACACCTTCAACCCATAAAAAAAAAAAAAAAATGGAACAGATGGCTAAAAATATTAATTTGGCCAAGATTTGTAAAACGACAAATAATGATTTTAAAGAAAATTGCATGTTCGTTGGGAAGAATGTTCCTATTATTGTTACGTTCACATAGTATAGCATATGGTGTTCACACTGGAGTGTCACTACCCGATACTAGCGCATGGAGCTATTGGAACAGGCTTGGTGTTAAAGGTCAAAGTGGTGCAAATCTTGAAAATCTTGCTTCAGACTTTTTCTCTAAAAGTTCTATTCCGATATATAAAAGACTTTGCACAAGCCGCAATTAATACTTTCTCCTTCATGTTTAATTTTCAAATGGTTGGCACTACCCTGAATTAAAAAAGGACACCATCCTTACTTCACTACCAAATCCAAGTCCCTGATTGGTCAACAAGTTCAGCTGGTTTTCAATGGATGGACGTTTTGTACTTAAATCCAGAAAAGACACTTTAATACTTGAGTAGCTATACGTGAACGCCATAATTTTGAACGTGGAAGCCCTAAAATTGTATTTACAAAAGTTTTTTTTGAAAGTGGTCTCTTGAAGGTAGCTTAAAGACCCACTCCAATGAGAATGGTGGGGTTTTTTTTACAAACTCTTGTAGCATTTTTCTCATGATAAGCCAATATAAAAGAATTTAAAATTAAAACTGTCTTTCTGTGTATTTCTTTTTTAAATTGTGTTGGATCAAGAGGATGGAAAAAGCTATGGAAAAATAGTGTTCTCAAATTCTGATGTAAATCCTCTCAATGACATCATCCCCGGTCCGCTGTGTTGGCGTGGAGCTGCTAGCGCTCGGAGATACATAACAACATCAGTTTTAAAGCTTTAAAAAGGTCATGCTAAAACAGCCATTACCTACATTTAAAGGTAAATTTCTGTGCTTAAGAGCACACCCATGTGAAGAAAAGTGCTTCTCCGCTTCTCCTACAGCGCGACACGGCTCGCTCTAGTGGCGGAGGGATACAGAATTCAAAGACCCTTCCTACTACCCTTAAAATATCTATTTCGGACACCGCTTTCCCTTAAAATGCCCCTTCAATTGGAGGTTGAGGGGAAGAATTTGAATTTGGCCAAAGACTCTCTTTTTCAATTTTTATGCTTCCATAGATACGTCTTGATTTTCCTCTGTCTGAGCTCTGATATTAAATATCCTTTTTTGTTGCTATGCTAATGCTAGCTTGGGCTTGTGAGGTGCTATAAGCTAGTGAGAGAGTGTAAACAAAGGAGTGCTGGGAAATGAGCGAGGCTAACTTCCGTGGACAGTCGTGTCCACAAAAGCAAATTTCAAATGAGCATTTGAACTTTTCAGACATATCTACGGGGAACAATTGCAGAAAAAGAAATAGAAAAATAATTTAAAATATATGTATAGTTGGATACAAAAATATAGCTGGAGTGGGACTTTGAGAGGGAAGAAATGAAGTTTTAGGAATGTAACTAAAACTGTTTTCGCTTTCAGCCTTCAAATATATATATAAAGTAATTAAGACGTTTAATTTGTTTTATTAAAAGCAAAAAAAAAAGACTAAATTGTTAGCGCTAATTTATTTTTACCAGTGCCGATACTGTATGTTTTTTTTCCTGTATATTCCCTGTGTGCCTGGCACGCATCACACTGAGCGGAACTCCATGAGCCATGATGAGTTCCTTAAATTCTAATCAAAAACTAACAAGTCCCCGGTTATTTGTTTCAGCCTCAGTACTTGAGAGTTCCCAGATGTTGTGGAAGGTAGGGAGTCGATTGTTTATACAGCGGCGAATCTCTTCCAAACACACACATTCTATCAGCCTTCATGGCTATCTGTCAGGGGAGGCACAAGTTACAGTTTTTCTGGAGTCAGACAGGCACAAAAGCCCTTTAGCAGCAAATTACAACTCCCACCCCACCTGCTGAAGCCAGCGTGCTAGCGGCGCAATGTTCAGACGGTAACCTGCCTCCGATCGATCGGTTGTTGTTGCAGCTGTGCTCTGGTTGATGGTTTATTTAAGCAGCTCCACATGCTTGTTGAGGGGAAGGCAGCTGAATACATAAAACAGCTCTCAGAACCACTTTGTGGTCCAGCTAAGAGTAAATGGAATAATAAAAACCAAATGGTTTCATTTCATGTTGCAGCCTCATAAATCCAGGAAGTTGCTTCTTACCTTTATGATCCAAAGCGAGTTCAGCTTTGTACGTTGACCTAAAGGTTTTTAACTTGACGATCATTAAATCTCGTACTGGGTAATCATCACGGCCTCTTCTGTTTTGACCTGGGACAAGCTACTTTCTTAAATAAAATCACATTTTAAACCCAAATTTTGAAGTCATAAATACATATTTATCATTAAGAAAATAGTGCAAAACAAAATATGAGCCTGAAAAGAAATGTTATGACATCGATGTTCAACTCTGCTGTAATTTCAGTCCTCTGTTTAGTCAGCTAGACTTCAAGGTCAAGCCTTGACTCTCTTCAGAGAGGTCAGTGACATCCCCTCTCTATTCACACTGTTTCCTTCCCTTCAGCCAGAGGGGAGGATGTATCCCTAACTTCCTGCTGCTATACACACAGACAGGAAATTTGTAATTTGCTGTGCCTGACATTTAAGCTGCTCCAAGTTACACACAGTAAAACTGTACAGATATTTTTTGAGCTTGAGTATATTGAAACCGCTATTTGTCCTTCAAAACTTTATTTTTTTGGAGATAAAACAAGAAAAATATAGGCAAACAAAAGCAAAACTAGGTACATTTGTTTAGCTAGGTAATTGTTTGTTTTTGCTCTTATAATAAAGTTATTTGGGAAATTCATAATTAAAAAATAACAGACCACTGAAGGATTTGGTGTGAATTCCACACTTACTCTGGTTGCCCACGATGAACCCAATAAGTAACTTTATGTTGCAAATAATAAATCAGAAACAAACCAATGCTTTTTTTCATTAGTTCAGCCATGGAGCAGTGGTAGGGCGGCCGACCTCTGATTGGAAGATTGCAGGTTCAGTTCCCGCTTGCCAGCCCATGCATCGAAGTGTCCTTGGGCAAGACACGGAACGCCACATTGCCTCTGGTGGAAGGTTGGCGCCAGTGTTCTGCAGCGGAGCCACCATCACTGTGTGAATGGGACTGTAAAGCGCTTTGGACTTTCAAGAAAGGTAGAAAAGACCTATCCAAGTATACTCCATTTACTGTAATTATTTATTCAACCAGGAAAGTCCCATTGAAATCTCTTTTTCAGAGGAGTCCTGGCCTAAAGGCAAACAAATTTAAACATTAAAAAAGAAATAAGATATCAGTGACTTCATTTCCAGATCCATCAAACTGAGACAAAGTTGAAAAGTGTGGTAGTTAAATTGTTCGTTGAAGTGAATTCCAGTCTGTAGGTGGCACTTGGGACGGCTGGTGAGAACGTAGGGCCTCTGCTGAAGACTTAATCTTGAGTATAAAATGAGCAGTCCATCCCTTCTGCATGAATCTGTGGCAGTGTGAGTCAACAAACCTCCTTATTGACCGACTATTCAAAGTAGAGTCTGTGCAATCCAAAAGAAATGAATTACATTTTAGTGAAAACAAACTGAAAAAATGTATAAAATCTAGACCTTTTCTACATTTTTTTTTCTTATTTCATATTGATCTACAAGTTCCTTAGATTAGGATCCTGGGAAGATTACCATCAACTGTAGCTCACATCCGTTTTGCAAGTATTTCAAATGTTTAGCATATTTTTTAAGCAAAACAGGTTACACCATTTTGCTGTGGCTTTTGATTGGATGTGAATGCACAAGAAAAAAATGGTTGAAACATTGGCTTGCTTTTACATCACTACTACCATAAACTGTCTAACAAGAAGGAAGTGAAGAAAGCTACTGGTCCAAAAAAACTTTTATTATCAGATTTCAAGCTGCGTTGTTTGACTTTTGGGCTGCTAATAAACAACAAAGGTGAGCGCTGCGAGAAGGCAGCCACTCTGCTATCAAGGTATTTTTGTCAACTCCCAGTGGTTTAAGCTTGGCCTAGAAATGGCTGGAAAATATTGTTAGAGCATTAGTGTTTACAGAGAGCACAAGCTCATTGTTAGGACACGGAGGCTGTTTCAGACGGCAGTTTGGCCCCATTTTACTCCAAGATATTTTGGCGCTTGTCTCCCTGTGAATGACCTGAAAAACAGTAACCTAGTTTCTAATGTCCCATTACAACAATTCGGGAAAAACAAGCCCAAGAATAAGAGTTGTAATAGCTGTCATCATGTATAAATGAAAAAACATTGAAGTCTATACATCTGTTTATGTATATTGTAAAATACTATTTATGCATTTTATTTGTATACACATTTGTAAGTTTTATAACTGTTTTGTGACAGAGTAATATAACAAAAGCACATATGGCCTTGATAAGAGTCTTTACAGTGTACATAACTAGTACTATTCTGAAAAAAAAGCCCACCTATTCATCAGAATAGTTCTTAGAACAAATAAAACATGTTACAGATTTCTTGTGATTCATTTTTGCTACATTTTTTACAAAAGTTGAAAAACTATCTGCTAATTCCTTCATGCAATAAAGTCATTGGATGGTCATAATAAATGCCAATACAAGGGAAAACATTTGTATTACAAAAATTGTACATTTTGTGAAGCTTCATGTAAGTGAACTCTTTGAGAATGCGCGAAAACCTCTGGTGTGCACTCCAGATTGAGTCAACAGCCTTAATAGTGAGTCCCATGATCCATTGCAACTGATCAAGGCATGAAGGCGCACACAAGTGTCACTTCAATATCTCCACATTAGGGCTGGGAATCATTGGGTACCTCACGATACGATACGATACGCGATACATGGCTCACGATATCGATAATATCGCGATACTGCGAAAATTGGTAAAAACCCTCTCTAATAACTACCATTATATAGAACATGTTTTGGGGGGAAATATATCCCCATTTGTCTTTTTTACCTTAAACACAATCATACTAAACAACTTTTCTTATTTTGTGCAACAAATTATACACACTTTTGTGCAAAATTGTTGAAATCAGTAAAACTATGTCTTTGACAAACATTGACAACAACCGAATTGGAATTATCTGTCAGATTCAATGTTAACAATAGTAAACATGATCAGCAGTGACACTACTTAGTGCAGAATTGTTGTAAACAGAACAAATATTAAATAAGTCAAGTAGTGACAGCTATCTACCTCCAAAAGAACGTCACACCAAAGGATGATGAATATAATGTTTTACAGCCTCTCTCAAAATTGACCTAATTTTTTGTGCACTTTTCTCTCACTTGAAAAGGGCTGAGCATCCAAAAATGAAGGCTGATTTACTCAGACTGTTACTTGAGATTATTTTTCCAATTTTTATCATTTTTCCATTTGGTCAGTCAGCAGTCAATAGGTAAAAACCTTAAAACACACATAATAATGGCAATAAATATAATTTTAAGTGCTTCAATTAATTAGCATTCTCCCTAATTTTACAGTGAATTCATGTACTTTAGTTTAATTACATTTAAATTTAAGTTCATACATCAAATCCTGCTTTTTTATTTAAGAATTACTTTAAAATTAACATTAGCAACAAGTAATTACATTGTTTGAAAACGTCACATTATAAATTTACCAAAGTTACACCGTACAGCAGCAGGTTAAACATTGAAGTGCATGAAAGCGAAAATTCCGACGCTCCTTGAAGCATACACAGACAACTGCGTAGCACGCGCTCAGTTCCCACAGCAAACAGAAAGTAAGAGATCGCTGACATTCTAGCGCTCAGACAAAGTCACTTCTTACCGGGTGGATCTCCTACAGATGGATGATAAATGCTGACAGGTAGACATGCTTCACACACGCGCTACAGAGCCTGTATCTCACCGGTGCTTCTCCCGAACGAGCGCGTGCATCGCTATTAAAAGTCCGACGCAGGGTGCGCCCATAGTTCCGGCGCGCGACTCAGACGCTCAGCGCTACAGCCTCTTTAAATGAAAATATAATATCGATGCTTGGTGAGAACCCATCGAGAATCGATCGCAGGACTAAATATCGCGATATATCGCAATATCGATATTTTGGCACACCCCTACTCCACATCCATCCACCTGCTGCAAGAAGTATATTCTTATTCTCTTCCCAGAAAGTTAAGAAATGTTCAAGTATATCACACTGTAAAATAAGTCGCAGGAGCCAAAAAAAAGCATAATAAAGAAGAAAAATTATTTAAAAGTTGCACTTTTGGGAGACAAGTGCGACACTTCTGAACAGATCGGTCATGAAAGACATCAACCTGCTTTTATTTCTGCTGATTAATATTAATAAACTAAGAATTTTAGATTTTCTATAATTGTTATTATCCACATCAGATATATGTACTTGCATTTTACTATTAACATGTTTGAGTCTGTTCTCTATTCTTTATTATATTTAGTTCTCTATGCTTCTATTTGGTGCAGTGTGATTCACGTATTGTTCCTTTTTCCCACTCCCCTTCCAGGTGGATCATCTGTGCTCCTGTTCTTGGTGGCCATGGACCACGCCACTGGGTCATCGTGGATCTCGCCCCCCCTGTTCCCCCAGTCCTATCTGGCTGAACTCTATTCAAATAGATAGTTGTAGAGTTAGATAAGCTAATTCTTCTTTAATAGTTCTGAATCGCCGGTCTTGTCCTGGGGTGACATGTGGAAATTCAAGGTTTGATGGATTATCAGGAGTCTTAACACGTTGGAACTTAGTATGATAGATAAAAGTAAATAAAGGAGCAAGAATAAAACTATAATAATTGATCCTTCTTTCTCTTGTCAATATATATTTGCAATTTTACAATATTATCAGAAGTCATGCCCTTCAGATTTCAGACGTGTCACCTCATTAATACTACTTTCTTTTTGTAACCAAACAATCAATGTGAATGCCCATAAATTGGGTCACATGGATTCCTCCTCACTTTTGGCGCTGCAGCATAAATGTTAGGGTCTGTTGGCAAATCTTGTTCTTTTAGAAAGAACACGCTGGAAGGTGGTCCATAAAACAAAGGAGCCACATGGGAGGCATTTTCACATGGCATACCTTGGTGCACCACATTCCCAAGTCGTTTGGTGCAATTATCAACAATGCCTTGCTGGTTTCAAAAGAAAATTAATTGTGTGGACATGCTGATTTAGACTGAGGAGCATCACAACATGGTCAAATTGCACACAAACCATCATTTGGCTTTTCTTCACAGATGCTGGTCAGTGCTGCAGATACTATTACAGTTTGTAATTGTAACACGCTCATGGTTTCCAAGAATCTGCTGCTTTCATCCTGACACACTAGTGACATGAAGCTAATTCTGCTTGGTAACAAGCTAGTTAGCTAAAATAAAAAGGTTGAAATTACCTTATTTAATGTACTTGTGATTACATTATAATTATGTCGGAAAATATATTTAAAAGAAAATATTTTCTCAAGGATGCAAAGTATGGAAGTACTTTTTTAAATGTTTTTATTTCAGTCAATAGATGATTAAAAAGCTAGGTTAAAGTTTTACACTAAACTAAATCTTGACTAATTTCAAAATACATTCATCTTTACCAACAAAACAACACAATTAATTCCAAAATGACCAAAATGAGACTCACTTCAATAAAAATTGTGTTTTTGGTGTTTTTTTAACGTGTAGCATTTTTTTATATTATTTAAACTTAAAACTGGATTTCTGAGTATTTATTTATTTAAATAATGGCAGATCATAAGCAGATTAAAAAATGCTGGTAACATTTTATAACAACTTCATGGTTTTAAGCTTCAGTTGAAGATTAATAAACACTTAATTATTAATTTATAAAGCATGACTACTACTATATTATGCATTAGCAAGTAGCTTATATGTGTTGTTATCAACATTTTATCCATGTATAAAATAATTACTATAGTAATGTTTGCAAATGATTAGGTGTTTACATGTGCTCAGCTAATGCTTAAATATTGCTTAACTGATGGTCAACTAATTCTCAGTTAATGCTTTACTAATTCTTAACTAACGCTCAATTAATGCTCAGCTAATGCTTAACAAATGCATCATGGTGTGTTGTTTTTATAAAATGTTACCAAAATGCTGTTAAAAAATCTGTCAGTTGTGACGCAACAACAGAAATGCGTAGAAGTGCTCCGCTTCATTCTGATGCATCCCCTTGTAGTCGAACAGATACATTAACATCTTTTTTTTCTCGTCTGAGGTGCCATCTGGCTCTAAACTGTATGACTGGATGTCTCCAATATTGCTCACCATTTTTGTTCCCCTGCTAACGAGGGGCTGTAAGCTAGTGGGAGAGAGTGCACACAAAGGGATGATGGGATATCAGTGGAGGCTTACTTCTGCAGTCCAGCTCACACCTCAAAGGGAAATTTCTGTTTTTTTTATTTTTTTCTAAAAATGGTATAATCATAATTAATAGACCACTGGTAATTTTTTACAACACATCAAATGAATGATTGGACTTTAAGTATTGTATGTAAAAAAAAAACACACATTTACTTTAAAGCACCTAAATAGACTTGTTTCCATGGTAACTCGTAGACAGCAGAAAGTAATGTAATTAGGAGGAAATAACGCTGCTGCCACAACATGAGACTGATGAGAAGTTGAGGCGCTCCTTTCATATGAAGAGTGACACAGACAGTATTTCTCTTTTTTCGTCTAACTTCCCTTTTAAGGACCAAAATGTGCAGCTGAAAGGACATTATCAGCAGATGCCCATTTTAATTCCTTTTGACCTTGATGGGTTTTGTGATAAGTCTGGCATGGCTGCATTCACCGGCTTAAGTTATTATTACAATAAAACTGCCACTTGTTCTTATTGGGTTTTACGTCTTTCTTTGTGGTAAATGGGTCAGACTTTGCTCTCCGTCTGACTTTAGAGGCTGCAGGTTGTTCAGTTGTGCACTTGATCACCCATGTATGTGTAGAGATTTCCTGACCTTTCCTCGTATTCTCCACAGTCGCCACTGGTGTAGCGTGAACTAACAATAATTCTTTAGCATGTCATGCTGTGAGAAGAATATTCCGGGCGTCTGACTGGATCCAAAATGATCCGCTCAATTATCGTGACATGTTTAAGACCAAATATAAACAGGCCACAAATATCAGAAAAGGTCACTCTGACAGTACAGTGAGCACACTGTTACTCAAATGGAAATTCAAAGAGACACTCAGGAAATCACTAGAAAGCGTGACCACTCATCAAACTCCGGTTTAGCATATCCTATGTTCTTCAACTGACACTCGGCATTTTAAAACTAATCAACTAATGTGGGGCAGTTGTTTTGCAGCAAGAAAGGAGTCTCATTTGAAATATTCAAACGCTTGAGCTGGATTTTGTTGTTATGACTCCCGTTTGGTTAAATCCTCGTGGCAGAAGTGACCGGCTTCATTGATTTGCCATCTTTGTTGTAACATTGACTTACCAAGCCACAAGAGGCTCTTTGAAAGGCTGCTGATCCCCAATATATATTTGTATCACATTTGTTTTAATTAAGTGTTCACACAGCATGGAAATTGGATACTTGACTAAATGACTAAAACCAATAGTAATGCGACTAATTGCGGTTATTGTTGCACCCATTGTGCCTACCGATCAATATTTAAAGTAGCGGGGTATTGAGTTCTGAAATGAAAAAGATGTGATCAAGTAGCAAGGTGAAATTCTGGCTCTGCAGTAATCTGCTTTTAATCCAAATTTTCTTTTATGATAACATTTTTAAACAAAACGTTTGTAAAGAAAAAGGATTTATCTTAGAATCAACAGAGAAAAAAAAAGTTCTTTATCTGTAAAAAAGCAGCAGTTTTCAGATGTCTTGTGCTCCAACTGAAGCTTACAAGCAGCCCAAAGCAACGTTTTCAAACTACAAAACTAAATGAAATAAAACACTCAAAGGATTACAACAATTTAGAAAGCAGACCCCCTTCTCTTCCACTGTGCCTCTGCCATGCTGTGGCTATTTCTCTATGCCCAGCGTGAGCTCCACTTTGTGGCTTTTAATAACCTACCCCTTCAAGCTTCCACCCCCTGAGACACATTTTTCCCTACTTTATTTGTGCCGCTCTGTTTCTACCTACCAGCAGCTGCAACGAGGAGCAAGCGGCGAAGGCAGCAGCAGCAAATTTCTTCCAGTTGCTCAACACGCTAATACTCCCCTTTTCTTTGCAGCTCAAGCATTATATTGCAGTTTCATTGACTGGGAGGTGTTGTGTTGCAGTGGAATCAATAGCTAAGGGGATCCCAGCCCAACGATTAGCTTGTCAGTCAGGCCTCTGTGGTTGAAAGGAGGGGAGGCAGCGTAAATCCCAGAATACCAGGGGCCACCAGCATGGAAAAGCTGGAATGCTGGGAGCCGCTGATCGTGCTGCACCACCTGTTGTAAGAGGCAACATGTGCTGAGTGTATTAACCTTTCTGCTACTGTGGTTCAACCGCTTTCTGCTACCACGGCCTCTCTCTGTCCATTGCTGTGCACTTTTACCATGCCAGTAAAACGTGCTGCTCCTGTTTGGGTTCAGTGCAGATTCATTTGAGTTAAACCTGCTTTAAAAGAGAGAATCCCTTTTAAGTTTTTTGTCTAACTACAGGCAGTGCTTGTTGCGCGCACGGGTTCCCTTTTAAACTGAAGCGCGCATGTGGGTTTCAATCGGTGGCCGCCAATGCTATTGTTCAGTGGAGAGGTCAGGGGACTGGCTTCTAAGATTAGCATAGTGCATTTCAATGCAGGAGGGAAGAACTCCTGTGAGTTTAAAATCTGGTGTGCGATTAAAATTTAAGCTAGCGTGTGTTTGCCAAAACTACAACATCGTTTTTTTTTTTTTATTGTTCTCTTTTTATCTCGGGTAGCTACAACAAAACATTTCAAAGAGGTCATACCCTGATTTTATTAAGTGTAAACTATATTCATTTATATGATCAAATATTCCATTTAGAACACTAGATATACAATATTGTTTATCTAAAATGAAGGTTTTCTTTTTTGCTGATCACCACTAGCTCCATGGAGAAATTGAGCGTTGATGTTAGATTGGGGGCGGTGCTGTCAGAGCAGACTCTTCCTGAAAGGGGCTGTCCTTAATCAGTGACATCAGCAAGTGAGAACCTGCTCATTTTTGTGGGTATGGGAGGGGCTGCTGCAGAGAGCGCAGGTTTTTTTGAGGATTACTCAGAAATGCATGAACGGATTAAAATATCGGTTTGGGTTCTTTATAGTAAGAAATAAAAACTATAAAAGCTCAAAAAGTTAATTTTTCATGGTATGGCCCCTTTAAAGACCCACCCACATTTTGAACTCTTTTTAAAAGCATTTCTACTAGTTTTTTGGTTGTGATTTAAAACTGTTGACAAAAAAATGTTTTCTTGGACATAATTTATGCAGAGCGAAAGTAGATTACTAGAGATTTGCCTCTGAGCTGTGGGGTGAATTGTTGGCATAGAGCAGGAGTCTGCAACCTTTACCACTAAAAAAAACATTTGGTCCAATTTCTTACAGATCCAATTCCAGCGAGAATGGTAAGTCCCACATTATTGTTTAAAAAAATACACAATATTATGTTTTTGGGATCATTAAAAATCATAAAAATATAGATTTGAAATATTACAATATTAGATGTTGAATTTATTTTATTTATTTTACTTTTGACAGCGGCACACAAGTTCCTTTCAAAATAAAACACAGCAAGTGAAATCCTGTTGCTGCAGCAGAGTAATTTCAAAATAAAATTCAAGACAGTCAAACATGATGCTTTTTAACATTAGTATGTTGGTGTACTACCATTATTTTTCTCATTTTACTTTCATATATAAACAACATTTAAGTACAATCCAATTATTTAAAAAAAAACAAAAACCTCAAAACATTGAAAAAAATTGAGCTTTTCACTTTTGGTTTTTAAGATGTGGTGTACAAAACACATAATTTTAAATAATTTGTCATTGTTTTAAACTTAATTTAGTCAAAACTGTAACCACTTTTGAGTAATTTTCCAAAAATTAAGAATTGTGGAGACTTTTATTTGACTAACGTTACCATAAAAACTCAAATTTAAAAACTATTTCCACAGATTTCAATTACATAATTTTTGCTGTGTGGTTTGACATTAAAAATTTAAACAGAAATGGAAAAACTGAAATAACTAATTGATTATGTATTTGAATCATTAGGATTTTTCTTTAGAGCCACAATAAAGGGATAAAAGAGCTGCATGAGACAGGTTGCAGATCCCTGGCATAGAGCAACCCCAGCCCCCCTCCCCCTTTCCCTCGGGTTGCTGAGACTTCTCTGTTTACATGCTCTCCTGCAAATTCTAGCTCCTCATATTACAATCTAACATCAGTGGTACAATAAAATGGTGAGAGATATCCAGCCCTACAGTTTTGAGCCAGATGCCAGTTCGGACGAGAAAAACAAAGACGTTCATAAATCTAGTTGTCAGCGGATGCATCATAACAGAGCTTGTGCTCCACTAGTGTATTTTCTATATAACAAATGTGCTCATTTTCAAATGGCATTTTTTAATTTGATCATTTGAAGAAATAAATACGCAAAAATGCTTTTTTTAATCTTCATTTTCATCACGTTTGTCTTGAATCATGAGAAAAATTCCACAAAAATATATTAAAAACACAATATCCATTGGGATGTTTATACTAATTAACATTTAAAACGCATCGTCTTTTTTTTTTAAGAAGGATTTTCCTCTTGTTGCAATTATGCCACACAGTTCACCAGTAACACATCATTTGCTGCAGTAAACTGTATTTCCACACTTTTTTTTCTCTGTGACCATCACCTCAGTCAGAGGATGGATATTGTCATTTCCTCTTTGTAAATGAATCGGAAACGTGGCCACGATGAGCTCAAATCGGTTTTAGTTGTGTTAGCAAAAATGTGAAACAATAAGGTCAAAAAGAGGTTAAGCTAATCACTGTCCTTTACAAAAAAACAGACATTAAATGAAATACAAATGTGTATTTTAGTGTCAGATATACATTAGGGACGTTGAATAAAATAAAATATTCTTGCATCTAACCTGTACTGAAGGTGTTTTGACTCACCTGCACTGTGCACTTTTCTAGAGCCTAACAACTTGTGAGTAGATGGTCAAAATGTGGGTGTATAATTAACAAGCCTCCCGCTGGAGGGCGTGCACTGGCGAGGGGAGGATAGGTTGCTCCCTGATACTTCAGAGTAGGTGTGGGGGAAGAAAAAAAAAAGCAGATTAGGTTTGTGGAGAGGACAGAAACTGTCATCCTGAGGTCACGGAGAGAGAAAGCTGGGGCATCAGACCACAGGACCAGAAGAGGAGTCAAGGACAGTTGTTTGTTTTCCAAAGAAGATAGGAAAGGGGGTGAGGGTCAGACCAGAAGGACCGAGACCCCATTAGAAGTGTTATACTTACTTCCACTAGCTTAGCTTTTGGCTTAAAGAGCAATTTTCTGGTTGAGCATCGAAGACTTAATAATGAATTAAAACAAGTGCAGTTTTTGTTGTTATGTGAAAAGATAAAGCAGGAGTTTAGAGACGCGTGTCCAAAAATTAAAAAAAGTTTTATGTTGTTTTGATATAAAAAATAGTCTGTGCCTCACTGATTAACCCTTTAACACACGTGTCAAAGTCAACGCCCGGGGGCCGGATGGGTAATTCTATCCGGCCCCCCAGGTCATTTTCTTGTGCTCATTTTTTACTTGTATAATTTTGACAAAATATATTTTTATGGAGAGTAAAATATTGAAAGTTATTTAAGGTTTAAGTTATTTTAATATTACTGCCTTTTTATTATTCTGAATTATGTTAAAAAGTTACAGTTTGAAAGTTTAAAAAATTTGCATTCTGCTAGTTTTTTGGACTATTTTGGCCTTTCACTAGAATTTTTGAGGTAATTTTGGAGTTTAGCTAATACTCCCTCCCTTAGCTCCGCCCCCTTTTTGCATTTTTCAAATCTGGGCTGAGAATGGAGTCACCCTCCTGTTTGGTTACCCTTTAATTTACTGTAATTTTTCAACCGTTAACACGATCAGCGTTAATTCCAGCAGATTCTAAAGGAGAAAAGCAGCAGAAATGACGTTGATCGTGTCAAGAACATTTATAATCCTAACAATACCTCATTCGGTGTTCTGTCTTTCTGCTACGACATATTAGCTAAGCTAACTTAAAAATATATATATATATATTGTCAAATTATTTCAAATTTGTTGACTCGACTTAAAGGCTTTGCCCTGATCTGAGGCAACTTTTGTTTCCTCAACTTAACTAGAAATCCTCATTTCTCCAAAATCCTTCTCTATGATGTAACTGTTTTAGTTTAATAATGACCTAACATAAAGTTACAATAGGTTGGAAAAAAATAGAAATAGTTTTATGGATTTTCCCAGGAGTTGGTTTGGGGTTTTTTTGGTGATCAATCTTCCTTTTGTGTCATTATTCCACCACCAACCCATCAAACTCTAAAAAGAGGACTTTTAAAGGACTGCTTTTTGCCTCGACATGTTTGCAACCATTCATACCCAGCTGTTGTTTTCTTGCAGTCAAAAATATTCTTTTTTTTTTCTTCTTTGTGCATTTTTGGCAAAAAATAAAAAAATAAAATAATTCCGTTTAAATGCTAACATCCTCACCTGAGTATTTTTCCAAACATGGAAAGTTGTTGATGTGTTTATGAGAGAGCAAGAGGCAGATAAAGAAAGGGAGAGTCTTTGTACAGAATTTGGCAAGCTCAACAAAGTCCCTCAAGAGTCCTTACTAAGGGATTTGGGAGAATGTTCTAGGTTCCAAGGAGAAAACCCTCTCAAGAATGAAAACACACTAGCGTTAAGTTATTAGCTCCTCTTTGAGCCGTCTATGTGAAACACACTCTCACAAGAGCTGGTGAGAATCCCTTAACTCACATTACTCCACCCCCTGGCTTTGTCTCTTTTCTAGAATCAAACTAGCCGGGTTATTCTCTCCATGTGGATAGGTCCTCGGACCCAATTATATGGCAACAATGCTCAATTAGCCGTAATCCCTCTTTTGAGGTGATAATTGAGGGGTTTAAGTTTTTACTTACAGAAAAAAAGAAGTGCGTTCGATGAGACAAAATGCAAAATCAGTTCTTCTTATCCAGATATGTGTGTCTTGCACCAAAGAAGTCTCCTATGGTGCTCAAGTCGTTGAACTCGAGGGCACTCGAGGTGAGAACAAGAAATTTTATTTAAGACAGGCATTTTTTTAGCCTCCTCCATTCTCACTTTTTTATATCTAATTTGTGAGTGAATAGAATTTTTATTAAGTGTACGTTCATATTCTGTCTGCTTGTGCGACACACAAGTGTTGTGCAGAGTGGAGCAGTAAGTGTGTTGTCGTTAAACACAAGCGAGCCGCTTTTCTTTTGGCTGTTTGCCTATTAGCTTCAAGAGCTGGGCTAGTTAGCATACACATGCTGACATAAACACAGGCGCTCCTCTGCAGCCAACTAATGACAAAACGCTTTTACTGCGGCTTGTATCATAGCACAAGCATTTATGAAAAGTAGATTAGCCCAAAATAGGTGCCAGAGGCGGAGGGAAAAGGGTCTGCCTCGGCTTTATGATGTGGTAGCTAAAGGCGGTGAAGAAGGTGACTCCAAATAGAACCTCGCACATAAAAAATGTTTAACTCTGGAGCCTTGAAGTGCCATTGTGCCACTTTTTGTAGAGCAGTAAGGCAAAGGCGCTCTGTTTACTGGAGTGCCAGAAAGTACACATGATAAAACTTCACTTTTACAAGTTGATGATATCTGGTTGCACACACAACCTGCTCACAACATGAGGTGGATTTGGAAAAAAAAGCTTCCTTACTTGAAATAAAAAGACATCTGTAAAGGTTCTTTTTGTCAAATCCACCTCATCCCAAATCCAGGGGAATAAGTCTGATCATTCTCCTATTTTTTTCTATTCCTCTTTCTCTTTTTTTGTCACAACAGCGCCTCATTCTTTGCTAAATTTGATACCAAGTGTTAACCCCTAAGCTCTGTCACAAGTTTCTGCCAATCTAGGTATTACAACTGTCTCTGTTATTGTTGGAGGAGTGGCTCTCAGTTAACCTCAAATCAAGGGCTGTAATTTGTGGTTGATGGCGCACTTTGAGATCTGTCTGATCTTTGCGCCTCAGGCTCCGAAACACAGGACTTGATTAGAGACGGTTACATGTGGGAACTAAAGTGCTAACCGCAATTCTGAGCAAATGTCAGCCACATGCATGTCAGGAGTCTTCCGCAGAGATATGCTGAAGCTGCAGTGGAAAACTGGGGAACTTTGTAGTTAAAATATAACATTTGGTACTTTTTTAAAGTAAAAAAATATTTTTTTATAATTGTAAAAATGTAGAATAATTATTTATAAGTTTAATTAATTTAATTATTTAGGTTTTTACTTATAAAGCAAAAAAATAATAATAATTTTTAACATATTTTGACAAAAATAATCAATTAAAACTATGAAAAAAGTGGAAAAATTAAACTTTACTTTTTTAAGACCCATACAGAAAAGCTTAATTAATAACACAAACTTGCTTTCCTAATTATCTAAATCCTACAAATCAGCATTTCTTGAAGACTTCCATCATTAACTTTCACTCATTTGTCTTTTTCCTTCTTCCTCCACACACACATATATACAAACACATATTAAAGCAACTTTATTTTGGGGTCATGGCCGTTGCTTCTCCCCCACATCGAACCCCAATCCACACTTCACACTACACAAGAGTAGATGCTGAAAGGCTGAAAAGAACGAGCGGCACAATGGGAATAAAACACAGCCACACCTTTCAGCGCCTGTGCTCTTGAGGAATTTGATGAGCGACATTAGCAATGAACAACTATTTACGCTATTGCAGAGCCGTGGCGTTGCCCATGGATTCATTAGCCTCTTTGCCCCCCTTCTCCCTCTATGTCTTCTATTCTTTCTGTCCCTCTAATGCCCTCAAACGCCTCACTCTTTGCCTTTCTCTCTTTCTTTGCTGTCTATAAGAGGTTTTTAAGCCTAGCCAGTGTTTGTAATTAGCTCCCAATGCAGGAATGGAACATGTTGAGGTGGGTGTTAATGGGCTGGCCAGGCCCTTAGTTGCACAGCAGGCTGAGAGCAGAAACAGAAACCAGTCTTTGTTCCTTGGATAGGGGGAAGACAAAACGTGGGCATTAAAAATGTGTAGAAGGACCTCTGGAAAATATTAACTGGCTTTCATATTTTAAAAGAACACTTGGACTAAAGCGCAGGGGCCTTATAACGACTGTCACCTTTCTCTGGTATATATATATATATATATATATATATATGGGAAGAAACCTTTTCTAGCATAGAAAGGACAAAAACCTCACAGTGCTGTACAGTCTTTTTCAAAGGAGAGGAGGCAAAAAATTGTTGCTTTGTATTTTCAGTCACTCAGGTCAAGGTTCAAACGCACTGGGAAAGTAGTGGGCGTTATTCTGAAACCTTTCAAGATCTTCTCTCCTCCCTTTTTCTGGCAATTTTGCATTAAGCTGTGCGGCTGCTGAAGCAATCCATTACTGTGTCAAAGTTCTTGTTCTACTTTTGGCCTGGCTGCAGAGTGAAACAGCTTGTTTTCATTGCAGTAGGGGAAAGGCAGGACCATGTTTCAAGTCCCTCGCCCCCTCCACATGTGCCTCGATCAAGGGAAGTTGACTATGAGCTTTGTGTTCCTTTGGACACTAATGTGATTATGTCACATATTTTCAGCTGAGTCCCATTGCTATTAGTCTTGGTGTGGGGTCCAGATTTCAATGGCCTCTATCAGGATGGGAGTCCCAGGGATTCTTCTTCCAGCTTTATCTGAATCCTAGCCAACCAGAGACCCAAAAATCCTGTTTGTTCGGTAACTTTAAACATTTGAATATCTGATTTACTGCTAAATATCTTAGGTAATAATTTTGTAAAAGACAAGATAGCTTTACATCTTAAAACATAGTTCAGTTTAAAGAATGTTAATGAATTCTGTTTTATTTAGCTCCATTTAATTACATTTAGTTTACTTTATTTAAGTTGGAATCACTTCAGTTTGCTTTAAATTAATTCAATTTAGTTCAAATTAGTTTGACTCAGTCTTATTTCAATTCAAAAAGTAGGTCAGAGTACAAACTGAAAGACGATGCAGCAAAATCCGCTACACTTTAACTCCATCCATCCATCCGTCCGTCTAAATCCATCCATCCATCTATCCATCTGTTTATCCATCCATCCATCCATCCATCCGCCCATCCATCTAAATCCATCCATCTATCCATCTGTTTATCCATCCATCCATTCATCCGCCAATCC
>NC_050517.1:20119939-20158313 GCF_002922805.2 Oryzias melastigma
CATCTGTTTGTCCATCCATCCATCTGCCCATCCATCTAAATCCATCCATCTCTCCATCTGTTTATCTATCCATCCATCCATCTATCCATCTGTTTATTCATCCATCCATTCATCTGTTTATCCATCCATCCATTTGCCCATCCATCTATCCATCCATCCATTTGCCCATCCATCTAAATCCACCCATCAATTCATGTAAATCCATCCATCTACCCAAATCCATCTGTTTATCCATCTATCCACCCAAATCCATCCACCCATCCATACATCCATCCATCCATCCGCCCATCCACCCACCCATCCATCCATCTAAATCCATCCATTCATCCACCCAAATCCATCCATCCATCTAAATTCATCCATCCATCCATCCACCCATCCAAATCCATCCACAAACCCATCCATCCATCCATCCATCCATCCATCCATCCATCCATCCATCTAAATCCATCCATCCATCCATCCACCCAAATCCATCCATCCATTCATCTTCTCATGATAACAACAGATATCCTTTTAAAAAACATTTTGTAAATGTGTTTGTCAAAATATACTGTTGGGGGAAATAAATAGTCTTTCTTATAGAGCATATTTAGGGTTACAGATGAGTAGAGGAAGAAGTCCCTTTCACAGAAAGATGCCTTCACTGGCTACAAGTAAACCTTTCAACATTTTATGAGCAGTCTTTTTGCTGACTGGGGTTCTGTTTCATAACAAAATCATCTCACTTTGAGCCAGATTGGCATTTTGACACCTTGCACAGATTTCATCAGGGTGTGCGAACATCACTTCTCTTCACACTCCGGCTCAGTCCACATCAGTCCTCTGCACTCCATCCAACCATTGTATAGCCTTGAAAAGACAGTTGCTTGTCCCCCTTCAAACTGTCAGTTAACCTCTTTCAAAGTACTACTTCAGACCAGGACACATTTATGCTGGTTTTGCATGAGCCAGTTTGCTCAAATGTCAGTATGACTGCATTTTATTGAGAGCTGCTGCATAGCTACACTGTGTATTCACACCCACTGCTAGATTAGTGACCAGCTGGATAGACAGCTCCATCATCTGTGAATCCAAATGGTGTACCCCACTTTTCTTTAAGCTGCCAGCCTGGGTGAAAACAGGATTAGGTCTCCAGCAAACTTGTTGATTTTTTATTTTTTATTTTTTTTGCTCGTATGAAAATGTTAAACCTCATGCTGACTCGAGAACCGACATTTTGCTAAATGTCAGCAGATGTGTTACAGATAAAATCCGTCTCTGCTGTACAAGTTGTTACATTAGGAAAACGTGATTTTTTTTTGTGCATTTAATGTTACATCTGTTGGTATATAGTGAACTTAAACCACTAACAACAAAGGATATAAGCAAATAAATAACAACATATGGTTTCTTGTTTTCTAAGCTTCACTCTATGAGCAACAATAGTATAAATTGCTGCAGTTTTATTTCATTTTTTGCTTATTTAATAAAGAAATAAAATAATTCTATAAGCTGCACTCTAGAGCTTCTTTTAGATTCAAATTAAATCTAGGAATGTAGGCCCACAGCTCAATAAATAGACACGTTGACATATTTATCTATGCATTGCAAAAAGGTTTATTTTTTTATTTTTTTTGATTATCTATACGAGTTTTCAGCTTTCAGAAACCCTTCTGGTATATAGGGTATTACATGTTTAATTTAAATTTTTTAGGAATTGACCTGATCCTTTCATGCAAAGCACCAGATAAAAAGATGAAAATAACCTTAGTAAGACTAGAGGGGATAAAAATAGAGAAAAATAAAGCTATACAAAAGTTTAAACCTTTTTTTTAATGATCAGGTGAACTGGATTTTGAAGCGCACCTTCAATAAATTGTCTATTTTCAAAATTATTTCATATATGAGACACACTGGATTACAAGGCATCAAACGAGTCAGAAATAAGTCTGTCACTCAAACTTTATTTACGGCGGTCATAGTAACTCTAGAATAGGGAGGGGGCAAACATTTTGACTTAAATTTGACCAGGAGACCAGGAGCAGATGCTTGGAGTGTTTTGGTGACCCTCCTCATAAGAGAAAGAAATAACATGGAATCTGGGCAGAAAACATGCTTCTATTTCGACTGAAAATTAATGTGTGTATATATATGTATTAAAAAATTGAACATTTGAGAACTTTTTTGTTTTTAAATTGTGGCTTTTTTTCTAATTTTAGTACCAATTCCACCGATGGATTGATGTCTATTTAGGAACAACCACTAACTTAAAGAAATGCTGCGTTCATGTGGTGTTGGAAGATTGGAAAAATGACTGCTCAACTTGAAAAACACACATGAATGTTGCAAAAAAAAAAAAAAACAACCTTCAAACACCAGATGAATTCAGAGTAACTTTCTGCACCCCATTTATTTGTAGTGCACAATCTATGGGGAATCAGCAGAATTATAGGGAAAATAAAACATTTATTAAGGATTATCAATGTGATTTTTTTCCAGTTTGGTAGGCCAGATTAAATAGTTTAATGTGCATTGACCTCCTGGCAATAGTTTTCCCACCCTTGTTCTAGAACTTGCTTGCATGTTAACCACGTTAGAATAGTTAGCTACGTCCAAGCCTGTCTAGAACACGTTAAAAAACAGATTGACACCTTTAAAACAAACGTCACTGTAACTACGCTAACTCCCAACCTTGTTAGTAACAAGAAAAAACTAGCATAGTTCAACATAGCTACATGTTAGCCACGTTAGCATATTCACAATAACTGTAACTCCCAACCTCGTTAATAATACGAAAAAAAGCAGATTAATACAGCTAAAACAAAAGTTTCTGTGACTATGCTAAAACCCAACATTGTGTTTTCTCACCCAAAAATAAAAAAAAAAAACACAGTTTGACACCGCTACATGTTAGCGTAATAGTACCCAACCAAGCATTTTGATAGAGCACCGTGTACCTCTCACATTGCTTCAACATTAGTCAACACAACCAGAATAAATGCGTATAAAAGGCGGGATATTGTTTTTGGAAGAAAAAAAATGGGAAATACAGTACTAGACTAGCAAGGAAAAAACACACAGCTATGACTTGACTGTGTATCTAGTGTTACATGGAGTTTGAAGGCCAGCACCCTCAGATGTTCTTAAAAAAAGGGCTTAATTCACCTCCTCTGATGGTTTCAGAAAATCATCACATCCCAGTGAACAGTTTGCATATACCTTAAAAGTTTGTTCCTACCAAGAAGACAAAGCAGAACTGTCTTTTTCTCTGTGTTTTTAAATGATCTGTTGATTAATCTATGATCAAATCTGAAGTATTGGCTGATACCCTCACCAAAATTGTGCCATCATCTGGATAGTAAAACAGATGAAGGTCAGGCAGCATTTTCTGGATTGGTTGTTCTTGCACTGATAGAGAGTCAAAGAATGGTCTGTCTGGCTGACAAAAGTGCCCATGAGAACCATGGAAATCAGGATATGTGGTAGACTAAGTCAAAAGGAGATGAAAGGTCCAGCAGGAAAAGGACTAAAGAGGAACCAGAGCCTGCTCTAAAGGCTTCTTTCATGGTGAGAGACGGTTTTAGAAGTCAGACTGAAAAGTTTGAGGATTTTTTTCCTATTTTCTAGGTCTTGATTTTAATTGTATTTTGCCAAGTTTGTTCAAATAGTACCACATACTTGCACATAAACAGTATAATTCTAAAATCATCTTAGAATACAAATATAACCAATATAAATAAAGTTTAGCCTAAATTACAAAAGGGGTTTATATAAATATACACCTTGTGTGTCAGAAGATCCAGTAACAGTAAAACATATCCAACACAAGAGCTCTTCAGCTCTTATCTGAACTTCTGAACAGGACAAGTTTGTAAACAAATAAATAATAAAAAAAATCATGTTGCAGAGAACTTTTGATTTAGAATAAAAAAAATCCTAATTGGATCATTAACAATACAGTAGCCTCTTTTGAATTTGTGAGACTTCCATAAATGGTGTAATAAAGCGAAATAAAAACTCCATGAAGAAAATTGCCATTTTAAAACTGTTTTCTTGTACAAAAATGCATTCTTATTGTTTTTATGTTTGCTATTTTGATTGCCAAAAACCTAATAATCCTGCTGTCAACAGTTTGTTAAATGCAAGAGCCACTTTCTGGCTTCATCACTGTTTGGAGCAGATTAGTGGAGGTTAGTGGATCTCATAGGGCCCAGTCAGAGGCCATCAATGAAGAGCTTAAAGGATTAATGTTTTCCTTGCACTCTCACTCTCTCTTAAATATTCAGCCAAACTTTTTTTCTGTGAGAACTCTGTTTACACAAACATGTGTTATCTCTGCAGTTCAACAATAGACATGTATTTGCTTAACTCCATACAAGCACATATTTCATACTTCCGCCAGACGGTTTACTTAAGGATTTCCCCGACTCCTGCTGAGCACGTAGCACTCCGCAGTGTTACAACATAGTGTGTAGCAGCAAAGTGTAAACCCATCTTTTGCAACTGAGTCATGATGTAGTAGTGTCCATGGGGTTGAAGAGAAGGGGTCAAAGGCTAAATCCCTGCTTAAAGACAGTGTAGTGAGCCGTTTCTATCATCAGACAGGCCATTTCAGTATGTGTTGGATAAGATGTAATTTCCCATCTGCTTTATGGCTATTTCTGATCCCCAGACTCTTGTCAGCAAACTCCTCAGGACAGATATCATCAGTAATATAAGAAGGACTCCAGCAATACTTAGGGCCCTGAAAGACCCATCACATCCCTCAGTCGCGCGGATGGCTTAAGGGGTTTTGAGAGCGTAGGTCACAAGTAAACGTTTCACAAACACTATCAAATAGCTCAGATTTAAGTGGCTTAGGACAGCTTCTTCAGAGAATGTTGTTGTGTGTGTGTGTGTGCTGGGGTGTGTGCATGTGTGTGGCTGGCTGGTGACTGCATGTGGTGCTTTGGATCAAACTTTTGATTGCATGAAACTAAATTCTAAATAATTGTTAACATTCCGCCAAAAATAGCTGAAGGTTTTAAAACTCACTCCAATGAAGATATTATTTTTAGCATTTTAAAATGGAATTGAAGCAAATTAACCCAAAAATTGTATTTCTGAGTATTTCTCAACGGTCTTGAATCAGCTGCAGACAAAAAAAAGCCTGTAGCTGTACGACTTGATCGCTCCAATATTGCTCGCCATTTTTGTTGTTAGGTTGAGGAGCTGCGAGCTAGCAGGAGAGTGTGTAAATGAATGGATGACGGCGAATGTGGGAAGGCTTATTCCTCGCTAATAGCCCCGCCCACAACTCAGAGGAGAATTTCTAATAAACTATTGAAACACTGCAGAAACTGTGTCCTAGAAAACAATGCAGTTTTTTTATTATTATTATTTTGGCTAAAAACAGAATTATCATAATAACAGTGGGAACACTTTTAAAGTAGATCAAAAGAGGACCAGAGTGGAACTACAAACTTTAAATCATTTATAATCTGAAAAGAAAATATTAGTACTATGTATAATAAACTGTATATGTATTTATGTGTGGCTATAATTTTGTAGCAAGTTACTTTTTCTGGCAATAGTATGTGTCTAAAATCCCAATTTTATAGTAAAATATTTCTGTTTTATTTTATATGAATATTTTTAGCTTCATAACTGTGTTTAAATTAGATTGGACATCATTTATTTTTAATTAATTTGATATCCTTTGCTGCTGCACAGGAAGTTGTAACAGAAATAGTTTTAAAGAGAAACATTTAGTTTTGTGTTTTGAAGGGGCCACACCATAAAAAATCTACCTTTTGAGATTTTAAGTGTATTATAATGTTTTTTCCTCACTACAAAAAACCCCAAAGCGATATTTTTATCTATTCAAGCGTTTCTGAGTAATCCTCTAAAAACTTCGCTCTCAACAGCAGCTCCTCCCATACCCACAAAAACGAGCGGGTCCTCACAATCTGACATCACAATGTGAGACAGCCCCTTTCAGGAAGAGTCTGCTCCGCCCACAGGCTAACACCAACACTTTCTCCACAAAGCTAGCAGCTTGAACTAGCGGCGATCAGCTAGCTTCACACCACCATCCCCCTCCGGCCAGTGCACAGCAGACTGTCTGTGTGGTTGTTCAGTTTAGCGTTCAAACTTTGTACGGTGGCATATGGGCTGGTGAGAAATCTGTGCAACATGTTGGGATGGATCCTAAACATATCTGAGAATGGCAAGAGCAGACGGGAGATATTTGAGAAGACGGCAGGAGAACGGGAGGAGACTACTTCCTGGTGGAAAAAGCAAGCAACGAATTGAGAGAACTGGTTTAAACGTGGATTATTTAGCAACGGCAGGAAGGTAAATGGATCCGTGTGAAAGCAAAGAGGATTTTTGATATGGAGATTATATGTCATCATTTCAATAAATCCAGAAACGTTCATCTGGTGATGCTGTCTGCATTTTTTGACCAAATTTCACCGCCAAATCAACCCGTTCCTCATCACCATTCTGTCAGTGCCAGATTTCGAGCTACATTGTATATGGGCCTACATCATATTTTATTTATTTTTTCTTAATTTTTTCATGTGTGACATGCCAGCTTTAGGATGATGTCATGAAGTGGGCGGCACCCTCGGGGAACGAAAGGCGGTGCCTCAGAGATTGAGTCGTTTTACTTTTGGGTCTAAAAATAGGTAACAAAAATAACTCATATTTCATAAATAATTTATTTTTACTGTTCCAAAGGTAATATATGATCATATAAATGGATAAACTGAAAAACTAAAGAAAATCACGGTATGGCCCCTTTAAATCAAAATTAAAGTGCACTTTTCCATAACATCATCCAGGAAATTTTTTGTGAAATACCTTCTTCACATAGTTTAGCATTTGGGGTTAAACTTTAGACAGGATGGATTTTAACCCGAGCAGTTTTTATTGCCTTAATCTTGGATAGGGAGCAAAGCCAAACCAAACGTGCAGCTCGGTAATCATTCAAAACTCTGGCTTCCTCGGGATGCATGTTGCAATCCTACAGGTTCTGCATGGACTCAAATGAAAGGAGTTAAAGCATTATGCTCACTTACATTCATCATTTGCATTCATTCGCTGCGTTTATGATGTTTTGAGTGTGCATCACTGCAAATGCCCATATGCTTAAATTAGTGCCGAAAACAAAAGAAAATCAAACCTAATTCAATTTAAATTCTTGATCTTCGTTTGCTAAACTGGGAATACAAGCACAAGTTTTATGGTAATCAACAAAACAATCTGGAAACATGGATGTCTTCATAATGTATTTAATTATACTTGATAATTACTGTAACCAGGACTAAAACGGTGGAGCCGCTGATTCCCAGAAGTATAATAATTAAAAAAACATGGTTTAAACATCATTTTATTTCTCATCTTTTAAATGAGCTGTAACTAAGCATGACTTTTATGCAGCATGGTTGAGTTAAAGGTACATATTCCTACCAGTAAGTCAGTAAAACCTCCTCTGCTGACATGGCACATAGTGTAGGTAATCAGGTAATGGAGAGGCCGTAAGAAAGGAAAGACTTCTCCATCAAACGGTCAAAGGCAACAGCAGCAGTCATAAACGACAGCGAGCAAAATGCTCATTAGAGAACATTTTCGGGGGAAACCAGTTCATCGTTCAGCAATGCAATGCTGTAAAATTGAATTCTTTTTCCCCTCATTATAGGTAAGCAGAATGTTGGCATGAGAAATGAGTTATGAACACACTCTTGAGAGGATTACAAAACAGCATGAGCGTCGGTCTTGCCAGGAGTGTTGTCGTTATAATGTAAAACACCAACTTGGCTCCACCGCATCCTCCAAACACATGTTAGCGTGGCACTAAGAGTTAAATTTGAGTTAAGATGATTGTCAGACAAGTTGATAGCATATGCTTAATTCCCATGTAATTTGGAAGCATATTCTGCAGGAACGAGGCAATTTCATTTCCTCCAGAATAGTTTTTTTGTTATTTTCAAATGCCTGAACTAACACTGACATTTAATTATACAACTTAATTAGCTGCTGTTGATTGTTTCACAAGCCAGTGTTTCACACAAATTACAAAGAACAAATAATATATTTGTTTTTTTCACCAGTGTCTGCTTGATAAGTTGATTTATTTCACTTTACTTTTTAGTCTTGGATTACCAGAAAGATGCAGCTTCTTCACAGAAACGCCAACCACCTCCCTCCAAAAATCCAGCTGTTTCCTTTTGCTACTTTGACTTCCACTCTCCCTCGTTGGCTCTTTCACTAGAGAGCGTTCCCTGCACTCCGAGAAAACCGTTTGTGGGTGGAAGGCAGTTAAGACAATGGATTGTTTTCTCTGAGTCACTCAATGCACAGCACCCATATCCAGCTGTGTTTCCTCAGATGTGATACACTTCACTTGTTAAACACGGTCATTAGTTAGTCAACACTTCTCGGGCTGCCTGACAGGGAATTAGTGATGACAGTCTCTCCTTCATGCTCCCTCCTACACACCCAGAGCCTCCCACCATGAGTTTTCTCAGTTCGTGGCTCGCTCCGCTCATGGGAAAGTCCCAGTGCGGGTAAGGTTAGGACCAGGGTGAGTGATTATGTAAAAATCGCCCTTTTTTTCTTCTTAGTGCTTCAGATTAAAACTATCTTCAAACTTGATAAAAGTAAATGTTTTACTAAGCGATTTGTTTTAAGATTAGGTATAAATAAAAGTATAGTATGAAAACAGTCAAATCTTAAACATAATCCTCCAACAAGCCCACTTTTGTCTGTGTTGCGAGAAGATGAAAGTCAGATGTGGAGCGCTGTGATCCCAGAAGGTGAGTGTCCTTCCTTGTGGCATTGAGACAACCCAGGTCTCCATAGATCAAACACGGCCCACCTAAAGAAAGCCATGTGTGGATGACCCCTCCACCCTTTTTGTTTCAGCGTTTGTAGCTGAGGAATGCTCGTCGTCGAAATTACCTTCAATTTGCTCGACTTGATAATTTCATTGAAAAACAAAGTTCGGTAATTGATGAAGCCCACCAGAACATCTTGTCACTTCGACTTTGTTCGGGGTCTCTAAACCTCCCCGAAAGTCGTGTAACTTGATAGGGGTTCACTGTAAAGCCGAGAGGAAGACAAAAATGTCTTCTCCTTCTCCCTCTCAACACAATACTTGTAGACACAATGTATACATTTTATTTAAAGTCACTGAAGCTCGGTACGCTGCAGTGTTTCTCCTTGGAGTTTCATTTCAGGAATGCAAATGCCTTGGGCCCAGACACTCTGTGATTTATCTCCTCATTTATCTTTCCACACATCTGCCTGTGCCCTTGTGTCTGCCTGTTGCTCATTCCTCCTCTCTTTCAGTCAGTGTCCCTCCCCTGGGACACAGGACTCCCCCACTTGCCCTGCTCTGCCCCTCGCACACATGCTTGCGTGCATACATATACACAAAGTACATGTGCATGCATACAGAAGATGACAGTGTTCAGCTGCAAAGCTGGGAGCCGCCGTCACCTTGCTACTGGCTTTGCTGGCGCTCTGTAATCCAGTTTGTTCACAGCAAAGCGGAGAAGTCTCCGCACTCGAAGCGTCAACAATCTGCACACTGACTCTACTGGACTGAGAACACTGCGGTGCTACATTACTGAGAGCAACAGAAAGTGACCTGATATCCACACTTGCTTTCTGTCAACAAAGATTACACTCAGACAAGCGCAGTGGGAGTCGTTGGCAGACTAACCTGCTGCTTTATGTCTCCTGCAGACAAATATAGTGCGTGCACGGTGGCTACAAGCTTTGTTTTTCTTGTCAGAAACAGGTATGAATTACAACAGGGCCTGTCACAACACCCCCTTCCGCCAACACCACCACCCCAAAGTGAAGTTTTATATCTTCACAGCATTGTCACAAAGTAAACACAAGAAGTGCCATTGCACCATTCCTCGCCGTTCTCTTCGTCCCTGCTCCGAAAGCGCCCAACCCTGCGCCATGATTTCCCATTTCCTTGTGCGGGTCTGTCTGAGGACCTGCAGAGAAACCACCGCCTGGTGTGAGGTCAGGTGTTATTTATCACAGCCGTCTGTGCAGGGAGTTGACATTCGCACAGGCGTTCTACTCCACCATTGTAATTGAGTCTCCTTGTCTTTTCGAGGACACCAACAGATATAACTATGTCAGGACACCTCAGCTATATATTACCCGTCTCACTGAGAAAGACAACCAGTGAGTTATCATTGTGGATCAGCTAAACAAAAGATGGACGCCACACTGGCGGTACGGCCAACTGGAAAGACGACAAACAATAAATAAATATCTGTCCGGACAAAACCTTAAAAATAAACTCGTGTGATAGGGCTGACATTCATGGGGCAAAGGAGACATGCACATTTTTAGAGGTCATCAGGAAGTAAACACGTATTAATGGTTACCTGCTTGACAATCAGATAAACGGGTCACGGTAATCATTAAACCAAGGCTGGCCAGGTTGTAGGCCGTGTTTGCACAAAAGCAGCTCTGATGAAAGCAAGTTCAAATTGGTGCCAAAGCAGTGAATGTAATTGTTGGAGGACAGCAATCTTTGACCTGCAATGTGTGAATGCAGCAGGAAAAAAAAAAAAAAAAAACTGCAGCAGCACACAGATGCTTGATGGCAGCCACAGCACACCACTGAGATCTGGATTGTTGAAAATGATCCAGTTTGCTCGTGTAGATTTTGAATAGAAGGTTACTGCATGAAATGAAGAGAAAAGGAGAGGCAAAAAAAAAAGAAAACATTCTACCCAACATGAGTTCACAAGGTCATTTCCAGCTCAGGGATTAAGTAAACTAAACAAACCTACACAAGTTGCAACTTATCAGACTGCTTGCATGCCAGGCCTTTTTTTTTATCTCTCCCTCATGTTTGTGAGTGTGATAGAGGACTCACAGCAGTCGGTGGTGCCAAACATTCAGTTTCCTAAAAATTCATGGTCTTTTCTCAGTAAAGGCTGCTAAAGTAACTTTGCAAATGTGTACTTATTGTGTGAAATATAACAGCAACTCTGTGTCGGTTTGGATCAGAACCTAGGAGTTATTTTTGTTTCAAAGGTCATCGATTGCTCCATCAATTCTCAAGTTTACTGGATATTTGGTGTTAAATCTGTACATTTTATTGTTAATGACCACTAAGATAGATGTTGGTGAAAGTAAGATGTATAGAAGGTCCTACTGTTAAGTCAGAGTTTAAAAAAAATCCTACTGTCGTCCAACAGGCTCTGCCAGAGTCTAGCACATTGTGCTTAGCTGGCAGTCCCAGGTGAAGGCTGCAGCAGTCCAGTCACTCACTGCTGGAACTGGGAACAAGAACAAATCACTTCAATGGTGCCATTGTGGCCTTAGCTAGTGCTGAAGGCTAAAATACCATTTGGATATGTGTGAGGGGAACATAGTGAAACACTTAATCAGATTGAGGTAGCTGTCAGTCAGATACAATGTCAGTCAGGGCGGCACGATATTAGAAAAACTTTCGATGTGCAGTATTAATGATCGATATTGCAATGGTGATAGGACTTACAATGCATGACCATGTAGCAAAACATTTCCATGTCACTGCATCAGTTTTAAGGGTGTAATTTGTTAAATACGTCAAGCTACCATAAGATTGATTTTTAATGTGTTAACATTCAAGATAGCCATTTATTGCAATTTAATCCTTCTTTTTGATACATGTATTGCACAGGCTGATACTGCAATGAAAGTGTTGTGTAGGCCTTTAGTAAGTGTAGTAATTGGTGTCCAGAGAAACCTTTTTATACATTTGTGTATTGTATATTTGTGATTTTGGTTTAGGACTTTTGTTCACATTGGAGTCAGTGTCAATCAGTTCTAGTAAATTCAACAGGGTGGATTTTATCTCTTAATGTGTTCATAACTTTGACATAAGACAAGCAGTCAATGATTGTTTGCAGATGATGTGATCTTGTTTATTGTAGTCTGATTATTTGTTTTCACTTTTTTTCACCTCAAAGGCATAATGAGATTTAAAGTGTAAAGTTGAGGAAATGAGAATCTCCACGGCTCTTTAAGTAAAAATGGTTAGCTTGCGTATTAGGGGTTGATAGAAATGTACTTCCTTAAGTGGGGTCATTTGGATACCTTAATATCTTTTGTGTTAGGGGTGTTAAACTCATCTACAGGCTTACTGCAAGATTGGAACACAGTCAACTTTTTTTCAGTGTAGATAGTTAATGTCAATTTATAGCTTGGTCTTTTTGTAGCCTTTAGTTAAAAGTGATAGGCTATGTAAATTAGCACTCGGTCAACCGGAATTCCACAACTACTAGAATGACCGTGGCAATTACTGTACTTGTATATATTTTGGATTATGTTAAAAAGATCTAAGAGTATTTGGGAAAAAACACATCAGAACACTAAAGCCTCGTTTCCACTGAGCGGTGCAGTATTTTGAGCGCTTCCATTGTAAAATGGACCCATTAACCGGTACTCATCGGGCTCCCATCGGTTGTAGCTTTATTGAAAAGTGGAACAGAACGGATGGGGGCGGAGCCACTGTAGCCACCCTCTGATTGGCAGAAAGTGATGAGGACATTAGAAAGCACCAATATAGCACTCATTTAAGCTAACGTTTCTATCATTTGTTAGCATTCAGGTTTTTGCGGTTTTCTGTGTAATCTGTCCACATGTGCAGGTGAGGCACTGTGGAGTCTTTATTGAAAATGCCTGCAAACAAAAGCAAGACCTGGTCTGCGGTGAAACTGCAAGCGTTCCTTGCCATACTTGGCGACAACGTAATAATGGATGAGCTAGCAGCACGCTAGTGTTCTCCGAAGTAAAAACAAACCAGTTAGTAGAAACGAGGCTTAACTGAGTCAAAACGCTCGCCAGAATTAACTGGAGCATATCATACCACTCCTTTTTTTCATGGAATATTCATCTTAGCAGCCTTTTTCAGTTCATGGTAACCTCCATAAACTTTTTTTTTCTTTTTTTGGTTAATTTTGTCTCTGTTATGTTTAACTCGGTGTTAGCTTCACAGAGACTCAAAAAAGAGCAGGAAATATATCAGTATTTGACACCTTTTGTAAAAGCAGAGTCAATTTAACTACTACGGTCATCTCTATTAAGTCTTAATATTGTAATAATAAAACAATGTTAAGACAACATTTAGGAAAGGTGAGAACCCTATTGGTCTATAGTTTTTTAGTTTTTTTAAACCAAGTTATTACACTGCAAAATTTGAAAGCAATCAAATTGCAAAAGGTTTACTTGTAAAAAAAAACAAAAAAAAAAAAACAGATGTCCCCCCGGTCATCCACATGTGGATACTATATTTAGTTTCATGAATATTTCAAGATTTGCCATGAGTCCTTGTTATTAAAAACTTGATCTTGACAAGTTAGATCCTGTTTTTAAATATTGTTTCTACTACCGTTTTCTTAAAGAATAACTTTATGCCTCACATTAATTATAGCCTTGACGTACCTCGAGCTTTAGCAAAATACTTTTTTTTTTAGAAAACTCTAACATAAGATCCTAATCTTAAACATAGGTGATCTGCCATTCATATGAACTGTGTGTAGTCCTTGTTCCAATGCGTACATACTGTCTAAATCATTGGCCAAACCAAAAAAAAAGAAGAAAGATGAAATGAAGCTGCCAAGAATCCGCAGTAAATTGCCCAAAGTGAAATAACACTTTAAGCTAGTTTTATTTTAGAGAAAACTTCAGCCACAAAAAGGGAAGAGAAGGGGAAAAAAAGAGAGGAAAGGTCATCTGGTTCCCATTAGGAAGATAAAATGGTTCATTCTGAACATTTTACTGGCTGCTTTGTTACTGGGAGGCAACCATGCTGCACTCTCCATCATCATCCAGTTGACACAACATTAAAGGCTTCAAACAGCCGCTCGGGGTTCCTTAATCAAAAACTAATTGTAATAGATATTGAAGAGTGCTAACATCTGACCACTCAGCTGCTATCAGAGGTCCAAAGCTGGAGGAACCGTTCGACACAACAAAAGGTGTGATGCCTGAAACAAGGCAATGCAAGAGTGGAATGGAGTACGGATATCCTGACACTGTGCGGTTCTGTTATTGAGAAACCAAAACACTATATCTGGTAAATTCCTGCGAGGGTTTCAGCAGTGAGATTTAGCTCAAACTCAGCCCAACAAGGCTGTGGCACGCAGCCAGACTGAGATGCTATGAGGGACGCGTCTGACCCGATAACATTTGAGTTTTTTGTGACCTTGACGGTGTGTCTACAATGGCGTGTTTGTAGAGTGTGAACAGGCAACACAATTTCTAATGTAGCTAATTAATTAGCTTTAATTAAATTACTTATCATTAACTGTTTTAAGGACAAAAGCTCTCTCCCCTACATATTAACCTTTCAGACACACTCCCACTTAGCATATTAGACTACAGGTCCAAATTCAAGAACAAGGTGAGTGGAGCTTCTCTTTTCGAGTGATACATGGAGTAATTCTCATCTTCTTGGATGACTAAGTATGGAATTAAGGCTGCACATAGACTTGTCTCCTTCGTCGTGCCACTTCTTTTGACAGAGCTCATTCTTTTACCGTTAGTGAAGAAACTGTATGATAAACCTGTCCTCGAAAGAAGCTCCACAGACTCATGGAGGTCAGTACAGTAACAGTTGACAAGCTATTAAAAGGACAGCCTTTTTATAGGCATCTAATCTGCCATTTTAGTTTAGAAAGTGGTGATGATTCAGCTCAGTATCTGCGGGAATTGCTTTCACACTGGGTGATTTCACACTTAATGATTTACGTCCAGTGCCAGCAGCATTCATGGCCAAGTGGAGTTTGTTTCAGCGGAGGGGGGGAAAAAAGTGAGGGGCTGGTTTAAATCGGTGCACACATGATGTTCAGAGGAAAAACTTCTGAGCGTGGACCTGGAATTGAGATGTGCAGAGATTTACAGATCATATAAAGGAAATGATTCAAAGAAAAAAATACTCTCAGAAAAAGAAAAGAGAAATAGAGGTTCACCAAAAAGAAAACTTTAGATATTTGATTATCCATAATGCATAGTATATATGAACTATATGCATTACCTGTGATAATGCTAGCGTGAATCATTTTCCTGAATGTTATTGCTGAATATGCTGAAGTTCTTTGCTGAAGATGGTGAAGAAATTTACTGTGATTGCTGAAGAGATTCGTTGAAGATGCTAAAGCTATTTGAATAATGCTAACGGACTTAAAGTTGCAGAAATTGCAAGGGCACAAAGAATTTAAAGAATTTCTTGAATAATCGCAAAAAGCGCAAAAAAATAAAAAATGTGTAAAGGTATGTATTTAGAATTATCCCAAAACCCCAGTAGGTGCCAAATTAGCCAAAAAAGCTAGCACATTGCTAAAATACTAGCTTAACTTTTATTTGGTTAAAAATTCTCAGTATTTGCAAAAACAGCCAAAAAGCTAGCATGTTGCTAAAATATTAGCTTAGCTCCTAATTATTTTAGAAATTTTCAGTATTTGCCAAATTAGCCAAAAAAGCTAGCACATTGCTAAAATACTAGCTTAACTACTAATTAGCTTAAAAATTTCCAGTGTTTGCCAAAATAGCAACAAAAAAAGCTAGCACATTAATAATACTAGCTTAACTCAGGATTAGCCCCAAAAAAGTTCAGTATGATGCCAAATTAGCCCCCAAAAAAGCTAGAACATTGCTGGCCTAACTCTATAGTTGCCCCAAAAACCTCAGACTAAATTAGCCATAAATGTTAGCATATCGCTAACATATTTGCTAAACTCAAAATTAGCATTAAAAACCTCAGTAGCATTACTGTCCGTAACATGCTGAACGTTTTGATACTTGATATTTGAAAAATTGCATGAAAAAAAATCACAAAATTTGCGTAAAATTTCAATAATTGCGTAAAAAAGTAAATGCATGAATGTCCTAAACTCACTGGTTTTTTTTTAATTGCAAACATTTGAAAAAACTTCTTATTCATTTTCAATGGTGTGGAAAAATCGCATAAATCTTAATAACCATAAAATGCACAAATAATAAAAGAACAAGCAGGAATGTCCTAAACGAGATGAATGTTTTGATACCAAAATTGCAGAAATTGCTGAAATTGTGATTGAGTTTTTACAAATCAAAAGACGTACGAAAGAATAAAAAAGGAATAATAATAATAAAGAGAAACAGGATCACTACATTTACAAAGCGTTCACACAAATATGTGAGCATAGCTGCAAACTTTGATGGGTTGAAGTTGCTTCAAGCCCTAACTTGATTAAAAACAGACCCGGCTCTGGTGGAAACCGCTGCACAGGATCAAGAAAACTTCTGAGAACTACTTTCAGTGACAAAGAAAACAACATATTCTGACCTAGTTTTAATTTGCTTCATCGGTGTGAGCAGCAGACTCAATCGATTTATTTGCGCCAGAAGAAAAGTAAACGTGAGTAAGCATATATTCCTAAGAACACACACACACACCATGGAGCTAAGTGTGTGTCCTTGAATGTTAATGTTTCACTCCTTTTCATTTGATATTAGGAGGTATTTTCAAAGTCTATCTTGTGTGTCATCTCGGCTTTAGCATAGTCACTTTTCTTTGACTATAAATATATGCCTATGCACGGTAATTGTGTGGAAAATTCATGCGGCCTCCACATAGCATAACCACCCCTGCTGCACTCCCCTGTGGATAACAAATGGCTCTTTTCTCTGGGAATTGAGGCTAAACGATGGTTTCACTTAGAGAGCAAAGTGACTGTCCATCTTCATAACAGTGCTCTCCATCAAACAGCAATGAATCCCATCCTTTTCCAGCGGCTCTGATTAAACACAGGCAATGGATATCCCCCCTTTATGAAGGCCCGCGAAGCTTGCCCTCTCCTCAGCCTTGCACCTGCAACTATCAGCTTCTAGCCCTCCTTTAATAAAAACAAAAGAAGCCACACACACATCTGTGTGCTGCTACAGCATGCCTGCTCAGCCAAGTCTGTTTGAATGGGACACACCTTCACTTGATTCAAATTACCTCAGGCATTTCTTATTGGTGGGGTCACATGGAAAACCCACGAGTCACAAAGTTCACTGGTCGAGGGTTCTTACTCTCTTGGCTCCACTTTGAACTGCTTTTTCCTCATAATCTAAGTGCAATATTGTTACGTTGAAGCAGTCTATGCTCAATTCATGCATACCACAAAGTAATGATTTGTCTGCCACTATATCAAAACTATTTGCTTCTCCAAAAGGCTAAAACGTGTTTTAAATGCAACATCTTAACGTTCTCAAGAAACAAAAAAGGATAAATATTGATTTTTACTTTAAAGAAAACATTAAAGTCAAAAGATCCGACTTTCAAAACGTCCTTCTGTTTGTGTTTTCAACACAAAATGTTGCTAGCTTAGATAAAAGATCCCAAAAGTCTTTTCCCGACGAGGTGGAGGCAAAGAGTTCAAAGCAAGTGATCTACCGAGAACAAAGTGCTTGTGTGTCTCCTTCCGCGCGATATCGGAATGCACTCAGAGGTTTTCTATTGTTCATACATTAACTAATGCCATTATCTTGTCTGCGGAGTCAAAAGGGCTAATCTCATGTTATAGGATTTGCAGCCACCTAGACTGATCTCATTGGGTGAGGGTTTGGCAGAGTGACAAAGGAAGAGTATGAACATCCAAGTTCAGCAAGCGGTATCAATAGACCAAAGCAACCTGACCCTGTGGGTGGTGGGAGTTTCATGGAAGTAAATATGGCCATAAGATTCGACTTTGTAGTCACGTTTGATCAGTAAAAAGCAGGCTTTATTGTTATAGTTCTTTTTTCTTAACGCTTCTCATTCAGTCAAATAGATCTGAAGGGTTTTCATTAAAATCCTGAGCAAAAACATGAGTATTGGAGACAACACCAGCAACTTTGTTTGTGTTATGACTTATAAAAGCTTATCGGCATATCGTACAAATTATCTATAAGGTCAGAAAGCGTTCAGAAAAATATTAAAGTAAGGTTTGTTGAGCTTTTATTATTCTATGAGTATATATTGATGCTTTAAACTCGGCCTCATGCCAATTACATCATTGGCTGGGATCAATAGCTGACTTCTGCAGATTGCGATATGATTGTGTTGATTTAGTTCGTTTTTTATTAATGTGCAATGAAGCCAAGTAGATTGTATTAATATACTTCAATACGTCAAAATCGTCTCTGCGGGCTGTGCAGCTTTTCCATTCTGTAAAGCAAACAACAGGGCCTTCTGTCCATGGAGCTTCGCCTCAGACGAGGTAAAGCGCCGTCCAAAAAACACTAATGGGAAATAAAATGAATGGAACTTCGGAAAGGGCAATTAAGACAGATTTTGGTCAGGATAGGACTGAGATATGAGTTCTTCTTATATACAGTCAATGGATATAATTTAACGGAAAAGAAGGGAGGATATTTTGACTCTTAAAACCCCACTCTGATGAAAAATGTGTTGTTGTTTTTTTGTTGTTTTTAACATGTTCTCGTCTGATGATGGAGAAAATTAAGCTAAAAACTGCATCTCTGAGGATTTTCCTACATTCAAATCGTTTTGAGCCAGGAAAACACATAGAAAATACATTCAGCTGGCCATAAACTCCCTCCTCCGCTCTGCTCAGATGCATCCACTAGATGACTAGATTCATGAGCTGCATCTGGATCATAACTGTGTGGCTGGATAGCTCCAATATTAATCACCATTGTTGTTTAGCCGAAAATGTTAGTTTTGAGGTGTGAGGGGCTGTTAGCTAGCAGGAGAGTGCTTAAATAGAAAGCTCTATGCTATAAAGAGTGGTAGTGGGGGCGGGGTTGCGCCATGTCAACAGTCCCGCCCACAACTCAGAGAGTATTTTCTGCCGCTTTCCAGATACTATGCCTTAGAAAAACAAATACTTCTTTTAAAATTTAGGCTAAAAATGACAAAATTGTCATTAGTGATGTCATACGATTAATTTTTTGTGTGATTAATAATCGTGAACTGTAATTATTTATACTACTTTAATGGCAACTAATTTTAGCCTAATAATTGCTGTAAAAAGACTCATTTTGAGATATTTTCATTTACATTTACAACATTGTGGCACAGTAAAATACCAAATTACAAATAAGAAAGTGACCTTATGAAGACTTCCAACCTTTACTTTTACACCAACGAGGAGTAGTTTTTACAAAACATCCTGTCCAGAGTTCAAATTTAACCCATAAAAACAGCCTTTCCTTAGCAATTCAAAAAGTATTGCCCAAAAACTTCATATTAATACAAAAATACATGTTTACAAACCACATTCCACAGTTTATCTTCCTCCCAACATGTAACAGTAATTATACAATAATAACTTGAGAAGTATCAAACACAATAAATGCTTTAGTTGCTCACATATGTTGTCTGGCATATTGAAATATTTCAAAGATACAATAAAAAGCATTTTGGGTCATAAAAAGGAACTCACAACAACATATAAGTAAAAAATCATAGAGATTTTCAGAAAGCGTTTGTGTTGAATTATACTTTTCTGAAGAAATTTGCTTTTGAAAATTGAGACTTTCAGCATTAAATATGCCACAAAATATTGAAGGATTTAAAATGTAATCTGTATTTAAGAATGTCAGCTAAACTGAGAAATTAAAAAAAAGGTGCCAGAAAATCAGGTGTGAATCTCTAATGTGTCATATCTCTTCCTGTTCCACCACCAAAGAAAAACTGAGAAAAAGCAAGGTCAGAGTAACTGAGAAAACTTCCTTGAAACTAGATTTATGATGTGTATCTTTCTTGGCAATCTTAAGATGGGTCCAGCTTTTATGTTGATCTTTCCCCAGAGCTTCCTCCGAATTCATTAGTCCCATAATGCCTATTTGCCATATTTCTTAATGTGCTGGGTCACCTGTCTCACAGCTGTCCATGCTGACTAGACCTCCCTTTTCATCACTGAGAGCTACCTGCCATAATGACCGGGTAATAAAGTGTCATTATCTATCCGCCCAGTCTTGTGTAGCGAGCACAAAGCCACTGGAGGAATCCAGGTCCTGTCCCATTCATTTCTGCTGGGTATAAATGTCCTCATCCTTTTGTAGGGATTACAGGCATTCTCACTTTAGGACTGGATTACTTGTTTTATATGGAACAGTGGGAGTGTAACAGAGCATTTGATTTCAGATACTGTAGTTTGTGAGGAATTGGCCGCCCCGTTTTCTTCTCCTTTTTTTGTGGAGGTTGGGGTAGAGGGTGGGGGTAAGTCTGGCAGCAGACTTGAACCTGAGACCAAGACTGTTTCACAAGCAGCTTAAAGACATTACAATGACAGTGGTGTGGATTACACAGTCTGTTATTACAATTTGTCAGGTTTTATGATGTAAGTGAGGGCTGGGATTTATCTCTTGAATCCTTTTATACTCCACCTCTTTGTTACATCCGCAGACGCAAGGGATTGTAATTTGTCAGTTTGTGCATTGTTCCCTCTGAAGGTATGAATACATTTGGACAACATAATCACACTTTAATCACATACATCTTTTTAATGCTAACAGTGCTTGTGATTTCCACCATATTCTTTGAACTTTGTTGTGATTGTTTCAAATGTCATTTCTCAGCGGGAGCGTGTGTCCAAGTTTGCAAATTAGCGCGGTGCCTGCCAGTCATGTTTGAGCTAACAAAAGCAATGAAGTGTACAGTACACATTTATATAAATCACCACTTTTTCCAACATGTTTAATACCTTGTTCGGTAATTGGTGTATTGATTGCTTATGTCATCATGATTTAGTAGAGAAGCAGTCATGTGGCAGCCCCAACAATTCAAGGGCCTCTTTGTCCATTCATCAGCACCCCTGATTGGGCCCATGTCATGGTTAGCTGCAGGCCCGCCAGATAAAGATCAGTGGATGATTGGGCACACACATTCTTAACATGGCTGACCCGTGACATCTCAGGGGCAGGCGGGGAGCCTGTTATTAGGTGTACAATGCAGCGCTTTCTTCCCGCTTATCTCTGCTGATGACATTGAGAGTTTTTGCATTAACTCATTAATGAAAAGAGTCATCATTAGAGGCATCGCAGGGCAGGGTGCGGCGGCGGTGACACGGCGCTGCCACTGCCGGCAGGAATGTGTCTGAAGCCCGACAACAGCACACGGGCAGCATGAGAGCCTCCCTGCCTTGAGATATCAAATAGCATATCATATCAGCGGGACATGTTGCTCCTCTTGTCTTGCGCAGCAAGTCAAAATGATATACCTATATTCAACATCTCATTATCATGTCAGTGCAAGAAGTTTGACAAAAGGTGTTGAAAAGCAGTACTTTAAGCAGTAATATATGTCTGTTATTTTGGTTGGTGGGAACATTGCATTTAAATTTTGTAAATGTTTTAAACTGCAGTCATGAGTAGGAATTCATGACAACTACCTGGTTCAGGTGTGTCCATCCAATAAGAACATGACAGAGCAGAGTATGTTGGAAAACATGCAGGAAGGTGGCACTCGAGGACCAGGGTTTCCTACCCCTGGTGTAGAGAATCCATGTTCTCCTCTTCATGTATCGGTTTTCTCCGGGCACTCAGACTTCTTCCCACAGTCCAAAAACACGTTTCACAGGTGAATTGGTTCCTCCAAAGTGTCTGTAGATCTGCATGTGGGATTTTATGACCCTACAACAAATCGTCAACCTGTCCAGGGTGTACCCCGCCTTTGTCCAACAGCAGTAACCCTGTGACCCTTAAAGGGGTATAGAAGGTTAAGAAAATGGATGACTGACAACAGGGTCACACCCTTCTTTTTGTTTGTTTGGGTTTTATTGTTGTTGATGACCCCCCTCCCAAATAAATAAATAAATAAATACCAGTGTTTAGTGCTTAGCAACAAAAAAAAACATAAATTCAAAAAACTTTTTCAATTACTATCTGTCTCTATGTGGGGGTTGGACAGTTAAGGACTGCACAGAGCCTGACTCAGTGCGAAGTATTGTTTGTGCCACTCAGCCTGCATTACTGAGTGTTTCAATCTGGATTTGATCTTCTGTTTCTGACCCTGCTTTATCTCTGATTGCCTGCTGGCTGTCCTGACCCTCGCCTGGACTCTGACTACTCTAGTTTCTTCTTTGATGTTCCCATGCTCGTGATTGACCTCTGCCTGTCTGAACCTGATTTAGCTTTGTGGACTTTTAGCTGTGCTTAGTTCCTCTCTGAACTAATGGAACCAGCTGTATGCCCGTTTGTGACAGAATCGTTGCAGCCCTACATATTTTTGCGTTAAAAATGTTTATCATTTGCTGTGCTAAATTTGGGAAAGATTTATTATTTATTGTTTTATATATTACACCAGACTTAGTATGAGCCAACTGAAGGGTTTCACTTTATTGTTATTTGTTTATTAGCCTTTTTTTTTTTTTAATTGAAGATTTTCCCTATTTTTTATTTTTTATTTTTTTTAACAAATCACATCGTACCGAAACAAAACCGCTACTCAAAAATCAAGGTTTGAAATGAATTAAGGGGAAGGTGTATTCCTACCTATTATCATGTTTATTATCAAACAAATAAAACAAATAAAAGTACAGATGCACCAACAGGATCTGAAAGGCCAAACTTTGTTCAAGTTTTTAATTATAAGTCTTTTGGGTTGTATGTTTTTAGATAAATAACACATCTGATTAGTGTAACTCATTTTAGCTAATTGTTAAAAAAAACAATCAAAATGAGATATTTCAACCAACAAAAACACTTTGGTTCTAATTAGTAAAGCAGATTAAGCTTTTTTCTCTATCAATAACTGTTTTGGGGCTGTGTCACTTTGCCACCAACAGCTCACTCTGGAGTTTGTTTGTGTGCTCAGCGGATCCATGCTAGATTGCAGTGCTTATGTGTGGCTCGTGTGTTAATGCTGTCATTTCCACAGATCAGTCACAGCAGCCTTTTTCTCTGTTGTTTATGGTTATGTCACCACAATTACAAGAGAAAAAAGGGGGTAGATATAAAGTGTCTGTGAAAGATTGATAGCTTTGGTCTTTAGTTCAATTATAAATTAGAATTGCAAGTCCCTCTGGGATACAAGGGCTCTATTTATGATTAAGAAAGAGCCTCTGTAATAGAGTGGCGGTAGAAAAGTTTGCTCCCTCTCACAAACAGGCAATTAGCTTGATGGAATGGATCTTACTTTTTTTCTGCAGCCTGGTTGTGTGAAACCATATTCTTCCAGGCAGCCTCATAGTTTATGGTATTATTTTCACCTTCAGCTGCAAACAATATGGTGTTTAAATAAACTGGCATTTGTCTGGTACACCAACGTTTTATCACTCCAGCTGAATTCGGGCAGAGCGGGTTCAGAAGCAAACAGAGGTGTTTATATCATGGAATGAAGGTGGTAAATATCGCACCATAGTTTTCAGGCTGGCTGAGAATCTGAAAAAGAAGTGTTGATAATACTCGCGGAGTTTGGAAATATTAGTAGCAATTACTGATTTATCCTTGCATTGATTTCCACATCAGAACTTTAACCCAATCTCCAACAAGGATTTATTTATCCACAACAAACAGACTTTTGTGTCATCTTCACAATTTGTTTTCCTGGTTTATTAAAACTGACATTTTAGGTTAAGCCCACATGCAGGCGTGGTTTTTAAAACATGTTGAAGCTAACACATTATTTCTAGCTTTATAGGACTTTAAGGATTTATTGTATTTTAATTGCTAATGTAGTTGTTGGATCTCACTGCACGGATTTGTTTGCTTATTTAAAAAAGATCCGTTTTCAATGCTAGATTTATATAATTCTTCTAAAATGATGCATCTTTTTAAAATCCATTAATTCAACTAGAGAAATAATTAAACTTTCCTTTGCGAAAAGTTTTATTTTTTTAAATGTGTGACAGGAATATTCATTTTTTTAATTAAGAAAAAGTTAAGAATTTAAAAATAAGTGATGAAGTTTCAGTAAAGTAAATATGATGTTTTGTGTCCTTCCGAGAGTTCTGGCATTTAAATGGACAACTGTTTCATTAAAACATAAGTGAGATTTAAAAGACATTAAAATATGAAATTCTCTACAAGTGTTTCTTAGAGAGCAGTAAAGGGACATTGAAGGAAAAAAGAATTAACACTGGTTTCTCGTGCGCACCAGATAGTAACTTGTGCTCACGAGATAGTAACTTGACCTCTCCAGAAAGTAACTGGTGCTCACAAGATAGTAACAGGTGTGCAGCAGATATAATGGCGCTCACCAGATAGTAAATGGTGTTTGCTAGATTGCAACTGGAGAGCACCAAATAGTAACTGGAGAGGGCCAGATAGTAACTGGAGTGCACGAGATAGTAACTGGTGTGCACCAAATACTAACTGGAGAGCACCAAATAGTAACTGGTGAGCGCCAGATAGTAACTGGAGTGCACGAAATAATAACTGGTGTGCACCAGATAGTAACTGGAGAGCACCAAATAGTAACTGGTGAGCGCCAGATAGTAACTGGAGTGCACGAAATAATAACTGGTGTGCACCAGATAGTAGCTGGTGTGCACCAGATACTAACTGGAGAGCACCAAATAATAACTGGTGTGCACCAGATAGTAACTGGAGAGCACCAAATAGTAACTGGTGAGCGCCAGATAGTAGCTGGAGAGCACGAAATAATAACTGGTGTGCACCAGATAGTAACTGGAGAGCACCAGATAGTAACTAGTGTGCACCAGATAGTAACTGGAGAGCACCAAATACTAACTGGAGAGCACCAGATAGTAACTGGTGTGCACCAGATAGTAACTGGAGAGCACCAAATAGTAACTGGTGAGCACCAGATAGTAACTGGAGAGCACCAAATAGTAACTGGAGAGCACCAAATAGTAACTGGTGAGCACCAGATAGTAACTGGAGAGCACCAAATAGTAACTGGTGAGCACCAGATAGTGGCTGTTGTGCACCAGATAGTAACTGCAGAGCACCAAATAGTAACTGGTGTGCACCAGATGGTAACTGGAGAGCACCAGAAAGCAACTGGCGCTGACCAGAAAGTGACTGCTGCTCACAAGATAGTAAATATCGCTTACCAGATAGTAAATGCTGCTCACCAGATAGTAATTATTGCTTCCTTGGTAGTAAATGCTGCACACCAGATAGTAACTGGCACGCACCAGATAGTAAATGCTGCTCACCAGATAGTAGCTGGTGGCATGAAAAATTTTTTTTTTTCTTCAATGTTCTTTTAGGGGCTCTAAAGTGTTGGGGGTTTTTTTGTTTTAATTTTTTACAGACCATATTCTTTTGTCAAAAGTTGTAATCTCTCAAAATAGTTTTATAATCCTTAAGTGTAAATTGTAGGTTTTCCTTATTTCCTTAGGTACTTGATTAATTGGTTTGTTATTAAATATAGTAAATGTCACCTCACCCGTCATGTGTGTAAATGTTGAGCTTTAATGTTCAATGAATTTATGCTATAAAACCTCAAAAAATGGTCAGTTAAGATTCAACTTAGTAACTTTTAAGTTATTCAACCTTTTAACATGGGAGATATTGCAGGTGACATTAAAAATACCACATCAAGGTTTTATTTTGGTTACCTAAAGTAACAGTTTTTAAAAAATTGCTCGTAAAAAGTTTTCTTTTACAACCCTTAATCATGTTGCACTGTCATATTATATCAAAACAATGTTCTTCAAATTGGCTTTTTCACCTTTTTCTTTTACCGTACGTCAAAAGTTTATAGTAATACTTTGAGCCTCTAGAGATCTCCACTAAGATAGAATCAGTTTTCCCAAAACACAATTTGTTTAAAAAAAAAAGCTTTTTGCATAATTATAGCAACCATTAAAATGCAGTTTGCCTTGATTTGTCCACCATTAAACTATTCAAGTTCATAATCTTAGAACCAGAAGTTCAGAAGTCTTTAAACTTTTCTCTAAAAATCATTGATTTAATGTGAAAAAAACTATTAAATAGCTATTGGACACAGGTCACTTTGAATATTTTTTTATTAAAATAAGAAATTTGAAACTTCACACAACAGACATATGCCTCCACTTTTTTCTTTTTGTTCTTCATTTTTACTTTTCACTTTCGCCTGAATCCACATGGACGTGCTGTTGTGTCAGCTGTTGCTATGGAAATTACACTGCTTTCCTTTTTGTTGCTTTTAAACACAAATAGTACCTCTTATCTTTTTCTCTCATCACAACTCACTATTAGGTTCAGTTTAGTTTGAATTAATGTCTTCCAGTGTTTTTACCTCAAACAGTCCCTGAATGTATTTACAGCTGCTTCACATACAGACTGACTGGGATTCTACTGAACTGTTTATGTCAAAAGTGGGTTTTAAAAAAAATTTGTGTTACTTTTCTACATTAAATTTCAAAATTCTGCTTTTTTTTTTGCTGTTTTCATTATTTTCAAAAAGTTTGATCACATTATTACATATATAAATATAAAAATATGGTACATGCTGATTTGAATGCATAAAATCTTGATATATTTTATATCTAAAAGTGAAACTTTGGAATTTTAAATCAAATTGTCGAGCGAGCTTGTTTTGTTTTGTGCTGAGAGAAAAAGAATTTCTGATATAATCAGTTTGTTGTGGTTGCAGCCGTGCCTCAAGCCGTTTGTCAAAATGCCGCAATCAAATTTCAGATTATAATCTGGTATCTTTTTTGCTTTTAAATTCGTTTCGCTTCTATCTAATAACCCAAAAATAGCCGAATTGGCTTAAGTAACAGCCGTGGTCGGAGCAGACAGAGGGAGCTATCAAGTGTCAGCGTCGGGGTTTTCATTTTGTTACAGTCTAACATGCCAGTAAGAGCTGATACATACACCTCCTCCTCATGTTCTTACAGCTTTACATTAACCACCACAGATCCTTTAGTGATGGAGGAAACTAAAAGCCTTGACTCTAATCTGTGATGCCATCAGGCTTTTAGGTGTATGGTAACCATGGATATTTATGTTCAAGTTACACTCCCCACAGAGAACAGTCGTAATAGTTCACATCAAGTATTGGAATATTCATGCAATCCTCCTAAATTGTAAAACACCTGAAAATAAATCAATATCTTATTAGACACTAAAAATACAATTCAAGTATTTGATTTAATCATGCATAAAAACTGCTTATTATAACAATTCTGTGAATTGTTAAAATAAAAGAATGTGGATTAAGATGTTTAACAGATGTGCAAAAAATACTAAAAAAATAAGAGAAAAAATATTTATCATGATTAATTTGAGATTCTTAGCAAAATTATCATAATTCCTTCATAATTCCTAAATGTTGGAAAAGAAATTCTCTTTTTATCAGCATAAATTGTTTGAACTCTTGTCATTTTTTTACCTTTAAAAAAGAATTTTCCCTTTGAGATCACATCCAAAACAGATTTATTCAGTGGAAAAAAGTGGAAAAAAAAACTCAATTTGCATCTTCCTTCATTTCCCTTTTATCAGTCTATAAGTGAAATAGAGCTGAACAACCTCAAATAGTTCCAACACAACAAGATGCGTTCAGAAAAATGTAAATAACGTTTTATTGCTAATAAAGAAGTGACCTTCTGCTGAGATTTCTCTCTCGGTATTGTTGGAGCGTCCTCTTATTGTGCTCTGTCTTGGGCGTGACCGTCTTTGATTTGATGTAAAACTCTCACAATCGTCTTTGTCCTGACAACAAAGCCCAGACTATCAAATCTGACCTGTAACCACATTGCAAATACATATTTTTATGCTATAACTAGTTGGATTAGGCCAAATAAAGATCCTTTGAATATTAGATCAAAATATTCTCCAGCAGTGGTACACACCTTAAAGTTCTGCTCCTCATTATAGATTTTAGCAACATGCCAGGAGATAAGGAATTTTCATCATAAAATGGAGATTTACAATTTTTAAATGAACCTGAAAGATTAATCCTCACTTTAGGGTATACAGAGAAAAGCAATGAAGACACGGCTAATAAGTAAAAACTTTATTAGACACAGTTTAAATTCACTGCAGTGTTAATTCTAAGTTTAGCTGTAATTCAAATTCATAAGACGCTAATTTACAGGAATCTTTTTTATGGGAACGTACAAACACGCAAAAAACTGAAATGAAACCTGATTAATGTAACAAATGGGTCAAATTAGATCTAATTTAATGTGTTGTATGATTAGAATTGGGGTTCAAGAAAATGAACCGCTCAATTTAATGCTAAATAGAAGGTTGAAGCTCAAGTTCGACTTCTAAATACTTCTGTGGACATTTAACATATCCCCTGGTGCTACCGCATTACACCTTAGATTACAGTAATCCAATCCTCTGTCTGCGGTCTGTGGGGCCACATGTCTGGCTTAGACCTGAATGCTGCCACAGCTTTCTCTCTTGTCATCTCCACAACTTTGTCACTTCAGGAACATAAAAAAAAAGAAAAAAAAAGGAGTCTGTGGCGCGCCGACGGCCCACTCTCCTCTTTTTAAAGAGAAAAGAGGGGGCTCAAAGAGACACGTAAGTGCTCAGTCCGACCGCAGTTTAGCACTGATGGTCACCGTGCTGCTCCACCGGGACAGATGGGATTTAAGCTGCTGCGCCGAAGGGTGCTTCAGCGGTAGTTTCTGGGGGTTAGAGAGCACTTATCACACAATTCCTCCATACAGACTTTTCAAGCGAGTCCTCAGAGTTAAACCATTGACCCCGTGGCCACCGCTGTTACAATGCTGCTGCCTGAAGTAATCGCCATGCATGCGCCATTGATGCAGTCTTTAGCAGCCAAAACAAGGCTCTGTTTACACCACTCATCTTCCTATCAGCAGTTTTGATCACTTCAGAGCCGCCAGCAATGATTTAAACAATAAGCATTTCCATATACATCAGGAGCACACTGCTGGCGGTTAGCCTACAGAGCGATCATTGAGACAAATTGATTCCTATCTGTTGAAACTGGCATTATGATCTGTCATTGGCAAATTGAGCATGGTTATCTATCTGGAATCGTTCCCTTTTTAGATAGCAGCCCTTGAGGCAGACAGACGTGCAGGCAGGTAGGCAGCGCACAAATCTCTGCATTTGAATGTATTAAATGGAAATTCTGCCGCCTCTTGACCTTTTGAAACCTCACTTTTTTTTTTTCATAAGATGTTCTGTAAATGAAGCAAAACACAAACGCAGACACTTAAACTCTTTTCCTTAACACACAGCCAACGGCATCGTCGCCATGAAGCACAACTACGGAGAGACAAGAGCGGCAACCTTTGCTGGAGTGTTAAAGGCTGCTGATTGCTATTATGCAATGTTGCAGATAAAAATGCCATGGCATATTGGGTCCAGTCGCCATCAATGGAGTGATCTGTATCAAGCAGGAAGAAACTATTAGTGCGTGAAAAGGAGGTTTGATGCACATAGAAAGCTAAAAATGAAAAAAAAAATCATCCTTTTTATCATTTTTGAAATCACATCAACTAAAAGGGGACAAAATATTCTCATTTTTTTCCTTCCTTTAAGTAGTTTTTATTCTAAATCTGCATATTTCTAATTCAATCAGACTCTTGAAGTTGATTAGGCAGGTTAACCTTTGCTCCTGAAAGGGTTAATCAGGCCGGGAACTTGAAGACCTCCAGGTCAGAATCCTATATCTGCATGTGGGGATTTGGAGAAGACGCAGATTAGATTTTATGTATTTCTTCACTACATTTTATTGTGATAATAGAGGTGAGTCATCGGGAGGGCAGTTCTTTTTTTCTAAGCATTTAAGAGGCAAATTTCCTAGAAAATGAACTGTTTAAGACGCCACGGGGAGGGCGCAAATTTAACTTATGGAAGTGAAAGTTTATTTATTTTTTTTCTCTGCAAACCCGTAAATCTAAACTATCTGCCTCACTATCGATTCATTTAACCGCAATCACTCCAATCAGCACATCTCCACTCCTGCCTCTCAGAGCGCGCGCTTTGTTTTACCAACAATAATAAAGCGATTTAGTCCTTTTCTCGCAGCCCGGAGCATGAGAAATCGTTAAGGAGTCGGCTATTTGTGTGTGATCAGTAAATATTTAGTGCAGGCGACATCCTTTGTCTCCCCTTAATCGATCCTGGTCCCGTTGGGCAGCGTTTATTGTTGTGTGCGCGCGGGCTCGCTGTGCGTAAAAAGCGCTTTTATCCACTGCTTAGAGGGAGAGGAGGAAACTTTGGGAATGTCGGGGACAAATGACAGGATTGAGACGGGCTGGAAACGTTAATAGAGGGGAGGGGGGTGTTAAAAAGTTTGGGTTAATTTTTAATTGTTTAATATGAATCCTTAATTGGAAAACTTAATTAACGCAATATTACAGACAAAAATAAGGGCAATTACTAAAATAATAATAAGAATAACATTTTCCTCACAGGCTTCCGTAACATTTTAAATATTTTATTTAATAAAATGTTATTATTTTTCTTCCAACTCACTTTAAAGCACTCGCCTTTCCCTGCTACTCTAATATTACCACATCGCCACACTAAAAGACAGGTGTCCGTCCTAACTGCAGCCCCCTCCCGCTCCTCCCCCCTCCCTCCCCTCTCAATAGCTCACACAAAGCAGCGGCGTACGAGCGCGCTTTGGCCACATTACTGTAGGAGAGAAAAGGCGCACGGGGGGGGAACGCTTGCCTGCAGAGAAAAAAAGAAAGTCCAGTCCGCCACTCATTTCCTAGACGCAGACAAATGACTTTTCTGCTCGGACGAAGCCTCATATTTCCAATAGCTCGCTCATCAACACATGACGTGAAGCAGTTTGTTTGTTTGTTTGTTTGTTCCGGGCTCTGCAAAGAAAGTTTTTTGCATTGACCATCAGACATTGCAGTTTTCCAAATAAACATCGTTCTTTTTTTGTGTTTGCTCCCGTCTGTCGGAGAGGAAGCGTTGCCTGTTTCAATCTGAGCACTGTTTCCATACATTCTGAATAAGAGAGAAGATGCATCCCGCTACGGACGAATCTGCATCATATGCATTTGGTAGGTTTGTATGCTATAAGAATACAGACTCCTGCCTATTAAATATTTTTATGGATTAATATTTTGCATTTATTTTGATTTGTTTGTTTAATAAATTAAATGTTGGGTTTTACGCACAAACATATAACCGGACTTGTTCGCGTTTTTACGCACCGCATTGATGTGCTTTAGACGCTTTCGCGGCAGAAAATATTACATTTAACTGAAAATCTGTGCGTTTTTTTAAACTATTTTAAATTTTAATTTAAATCTAAGCATTAAAATGTTGCTAAATATGTCAAATAATCCAAATACTTACCTCTCGGTTCAAAAAAACGCTGCTCCTCGGTGAGTCGGATCCTCTCGAACTTATTTACAGACTCCTCTTGTTGGCGGGATCTGTAAATAAAGGCGACAAAATAGTCATGCAGACAAATATAATCGGCGAATTTGTTTTAGAACAAAGACGTGATTGTTCTAAATGCGCCCCAGGGACTGACTGGAGAGGCAAAAAGTAAATCCAACTTTGGCAACTCGCAAAGCTTTGCTGTCCAAGTCATGTAAAACAGAATTTAAACAAACATCATTTTTAAGTGCTGCTCGTTAGTTTGCTCGATGAGAGAGACGAGACTGAAGCTGTTTCCGCGTCGGACGGTAAATTGAATCTGGGTTGGAAGCGTGAAATTCGTGCGCTAGGGGGCGCCCATATACTGTAATAGATCCTGAGACAATGCATGCAGCTGCTGCTGCTGCAGGTCCTCTCTGCTGGCTAACACTCTGACTGACTGACTGACCAGGCTGTAAGTTTATCTCTGAAGTTGTACCTGCTGTTTGAGCCTGATAGCTTCCAGCTGTGGTGAAAGCAAAGCAGTTGGATTGAATTTGCAAGAATTAAAATATATATTTGTTGCTAAAATAAATACATAAAAATAAGGTAAAGAGTTGTGATGTAAACTCTTTAATTCAGCTGCTATAACATGTATGTGTGTGCGCTTTTTAAGCTTTTTCTTGAATGTGAGAAGCTTGGCCTTTGACCCCACGTGACATTTTAATTGCATGTTGTATTTGAACTTCTAACTTTTATCCACTTAAAGTTTTGAATGCTGAAAATGTGTCTTTTACTTGATTATTGTTGCATTTTGTTGAACGTGTTTCTGGATGTGCTTGCAAGTCGGTTATTATTCACTGTTTTTACGGAGCTATTTTGTGAGAGTGTGAAGAATGTGGCGTGCTGCAATTTGAAGCACCTCTGCAATGAAAAAAAATGCAAAACTATTTTTAGTTTTGTTAAATTTTCCTTTGAAACACGAATCATCTTATGTATTTATTAGTCTAATAAGAAAATGAGATTTATTTTTACAAATTCTCTAAAAATTGTACTTTTTTTGTTTTTGTGATCACTTAACTTTCTGAAATCATCAGCAAAAAATAGTTCTGGATGTTTGAGCTTATTATGAACTTCTTGCTATAGGATTTATGAAGCAGATAGTATTGCTTCATAATCCAGTCGACTTTTCTGTATTTGTCTGGGCGATCTAAAAATGCATCCCCGAACACGTCTCCTTTTAGGACCAAGCGGCCCTCTCGACCTCCATGCTGGCTCTGGCAAGGTACCAAGTAGCACAAGTGCCGACTAGCCAATGGGGTTCAGGGGGAGGTCCTTGAGCTCTGACCAGTCAAACACACTCTCCTTCCTTATATGGCAGCTGATCTCCATGGTAACGTGTGCTAAGTTGCAGCAGTCGTGTCAAAGTTCACTATATAGAGAGCTCAGTGAGCTGATCAGAGAGAAAGCATTCTGCCAGCCCGGCTCCTACCAATCGCAAATCACTTCCTAACCTCCGCCTTTTTAACATATTTGATCACTTTGATTCTGCACTCCTTTTCCTATTATTTTTCAGTGCACGGAGGAGGTTTGTAGGTTGCGATCTTTTGAGGGTTTTTTTCTTTTATTTTTTCTGTGGAGGAGAAGAGTTTGTCCTCATATCTTCCAAGCTCTGAAAACATTGGCTTCATCCATCTGCGCGCTTTCTGGCGCAAGGAGAAAACTGAAGAAGACGCAGTTCCTTTTTTTCTTCCTTTCTTCTGTTTTTTTTTTCCTTCCTTCAAGATTTGTGCTGGAACTTCATAGTAGCTGCTACAGCGCCGACTGTTCCATGCTGCTGCGGGAGTGGTCTCACCAGCCAGCCTGCTCCATCACTCAGTCCATGCTACCTCGGCTGATGCTTTGTTTTGTTTTTTAATATTTAACCCGCCGTTCCTCGCTGCCTGCCGTGCTGGATGGCTGACTGTAAGCGCCCCTGGACTTGGCCTTTAAGCGCAAGGCAGCGACTCAGCTCGCCAACGCATCAGTTCTGAAAACGTGCCTCGTCTCCGCCAGCTTTCACGGCATTTTCGGGAGCTCCACGGTGGATCCGGCGCCGGAGAGAGCTGACGTTCGGTGCGCACGCCTGACAGAGCCAGTTTTTTTGCCGCATTTCCCCTTTGACAACCTCATCCACCGCGACACCAAAACGGCAGACAAAAAGTTTCTCTCCGTTGACTGATAGATATGGCAATGGTAGTGTGGAGAGGCTCACAGGACGATGTGGCTGACCCCCAAGGCACCCTTTCCTCGCAAACGCAAGGAGGACTATCCCTGCCGACCCCTCAGCCGGGCCAGCTGAATCTGACAGGCTCCCAGGTCGCCCCTCCGACCCCCCAGACTCCGGTGCAGGGACCCCCGAACAACACGCAGCCCACGCCGACGAACCAGACGACGCAGCAGTCGGAGAAGCAGCCGCAGCACATCGAGTGCGTGGTGTGCGGGGACAAATCCAGCGGCAAGCACTACGGCCAGTTCACCTGCGAGGGCTGCAAGAGCTTCTTCAAACGGAGCGTACGACGGAACCTCACTTACACATGCCGTGCCAACCGGAATTGTCCAATCGACCAGCACCACCGCAATCAGTGTCAGTACTGCCGCCTCAAAAAATGCCTTAAAGTCGGCATGAGACGGGAAGGTATTGGGACTTTTTTTGGTTTTTCCCTTCTATCCGTGTGTGTGTGTGTTTTTGTGCTTTCCAGACGCTCATTGTGTCCCTATCCCCCTCCTCCTCTCCTCTCCCGCCTCCCCCAGTCCGTTCTCTCCCGACTGTTCCCTCCGAGGGTGTGCGTCAGGAGCGTGCAATGGAGCCGCTCTGTTGTGGTTGAATCGGGGCTGACCGGATCTGCCTTTTTCTAGCGTCGCGTTACGATCCCAAACAGTAAAGAATATTTAGGGAAATCCCGAAATAAATACGCAGAATATCATCATAATAATAAATATATTTATTATTATTATTATTTTTATTTTTATTTGCGCTCCGATTGTCGAATTAACAGACATGAATGGAGGATTCCTCCTCCTTCTTCTTCTCTGGATTTATATCCGGTTGAAATGCTGCACATTAGGAGGAAATAATGCAAATTGTTGCTCCAAAATAACTGCTAAGTAGGTTAAAGGTTATCCATGTAAGGTCTCCTGCCCTGTTTGTGCTGGTGTGCGTAAGAATAACCCCAAAAATGTCCTTTTATTGTCAATAATTGTGATTTTTCAGTCTGAAATGTGTGCGTAATTCTGATAATTTCCTCTCTGCTTTGCGTTTTCTTTAAGCAGAAACCAAACAATGTTGTAATATTTGAGTGATTTGTAGAATTCAGGCTTCAATATCTGTAGTTTCTCTTTTTACTGCAGCCGTGCAAAGGGGACGGGTGCCACCCACACAGCCACACCACGGCCAGTTCGCCTTGACAAATGGAGACCCACTCCACTGCCATTCCTACTTATCCGGATATATCTCTCTTCTGCTGAGAGCGGAGCCCTACCCAACGTCCCGCTATGGCAGCCAGTGCATGCAGCCCAACAACATCATGGGCATCGAGAACATTTGTGAACTTGCAGCCAGGATGCTCTTCAGCGCCGTGGAGTGGGCCAGGAATATTCCCTTCTTTCCAGACCTCCAGATCACTGACCAGGTGGCTCTGCTGAGGTTGACGTGGAGTGAGTTATTTGTGCTCAACGCCGCGCAGTGCTCCATGCCCCTGCATGTGGCTCCCCTCCTGGCGGCGGCTGGCCTTCACGCCTCCCCCATGTCCGCGGACAGAGTGGTGGCCTTTATGGACCACATTAGGATCTTCCAAGAACAAGTGGAGAAGCTCAAAGCTTTGCACGTTGACTCTGCTGAATATAGCTGCTTGAAGGCAATTGTGCTCTTCACCACAGGTAAGAAACCTGGCCTCCCAGAGGTGTGAATGTCACTAACCTGCACACTGACATTAGGGGGGAATCAATGCTGACCTAAATATTTGCAGGCTCGAGGCTGTTGGAGATAAACATCCAACAAATGTGCGCAAAAAGCTGCAAGAATTCACAATAAATTGATTAATCAATTTATTTATCTGGTGCATGAACGCACCACGGCCACATGAGGAGGCGTTTTAATTAAAAATGACCACAGAACAGATTACACAACTCGTACATTTATAGGCAAAAAAGAAAAGTCCAGATAAGACTCCAACGACTGAATAAAAATATCAAATAACCCGCAGATGAATTTCTACCCCCCCTTCCATTTATCAGCGTGTGTGTACCCCACGTCTAGTTTGTGAGGAATGACAGATATAAATGATGTCAGACTGCGAGGGGGAGGGGTGCCGGGAGGAAAAAAAAAAGACAAGCCTAATGTCCCATTTGCGCACGGTTAAAGCAAAGCGCAGGTTTTGACGCTCTCTTGTCATTCCGGGGCACACACGTGAGGCAAAAAGCCACGCGCTCACTGTGACTGCAAATATGTCAATGTCGAGCAGTGTGGTGTGTGTGATCCTGCGCAAGGAAGGGAGGTTGTGGATAATGTGTGTGTTTGTGGGAAAGGAGAGCGGCTTTAATTTGTATTTGCAGAAATAGGCGCCTCTGGACGCGCTGCAGGACTGGGTCATGACCCAAACCTCTCAGCTGTTTCTCTGCATAGACAGCACCCTTAAAGGGAGAAAATTATACCAAAAAATTAGAATAAAAGTGGATTTTTATCCATAACGCGCGTCCTCATTTAATAAAATAAATAATTTACTGTTATGTTAGACTTTCATTTGGCTTGCTGGGTTTCTTCCACACCTGACTGAATCCCACAGGCTTGATAGTGGACGTTGAACATTGCTTGTTTGGCGGTTCGCCTCATGCGTAAACTTCTCCAAACTGAATTTGTTTTGCGCGTTTTTTACGCAGCAGATAAATGTTTCAGAGAGGCTGATGTTGCAGTGTGACAGCACCTCCGTAGGCCCATTTTTTTTTAGTGCTAAAATCTCAGCTCACTAAAGGTCAGTAGGTCTCCCCTGTCTCCTTCCTCCCCCCTCTCCCGCCCCCTCCTGTCCCTCCCGCGCTGAGAAAGAAAGAAAGAAAGAAAGGCCGGTCTGAAAAAACATGAATACACTTCATTATTATTTTTTTAATGTCTTATATAGCAAAAATAAATTCAGTTTATAATATTGAAAATGTGTTTTAATTTAAAACTGTGTTTCTAATTAAAAATAAAACGATAATTCATTCTTTGTTTTTTATTATTTATTTTCCTATATTTGATGCATTCATTACATTTTTATTTTTACTATAGAAAATAAAAACATTTAAATATTTTCAAAATGTTGACTTATAACGCTTAAAAAAACAATTATTACACATTTTTATACATTTGTCAGTCTATCAATTTTCGCTGTGGTAATTCCCCACAGTGGGAAAAAAAACTCCTGCTGAGAGAAACACTTTATTAATGTTTATTTGCTTTCCCCCTCCTCTCAGATGCTTGTGGCCTCTCAGATGTGGCCCATGTGGAAAGTTTGCAAGAGAAGTCCCAGTGCGCCCTGGAGGAATATGTCCGGAGCCAGTATCCCAACCAGCCAACACGGTTTGGGAAGTTGTTACTCCGCTTGCCTTCCCTCCGCACAGTCTCTTCCTCGGTCATAGAACAATTATTTTTCGTCCGATTGGTAGGTAAAACCCCAATTGAAACTCTCATCAGGGATATGTTGCTTTCGGGGAGCAGTTTTAACTGGCCTTACATGTCAATTCAGTAAGAAAAGGACAAACAAAAGGTGGGGCTGAGGTGGGCGAGGGGGGGCTGCGAGACAACAATGATTATAGCTGCTTTTGTGGAAGGAAGAAATGACAAAAAAAAAAGAAAAAGTAACCGGCTGTTAAACGGGGCTGGCTTTCATGAAGAAAGACATTGACGTAAATGACTGTGAATCCCCCCACCCCCACCCACCCCCCAACTCTGAAAAAAAAAGAAATAAAATTGAGACATCTTGAACTTTTCAAAAATGGCAAATACAAGCTCCCAGTGTTCACAGCCTGCTCTGATCCATTTTTATAACAAAAGGACAAAACAAGCTAAAAAAACAAATAAGAAAAATACAAAAAAAAGGGATTTTGTTGATCCTTGTGAGGAAATTTTAAGTATTAAGTGCATTTAAAAATGGAACATTTGGGTATGAAAGAAAAAAAAATAACACAGAGAAAGGGAAAATACAAAAGTACACTTTCTTTTCTCAAATGACGTGTCCTGTGTTTATGTATAGCTGTGTTTTGTACTTTTTTTTCCTTTTTTTTTCTTCTTCTCTCTGGTTACAAACCGGCCTATGTGATTTCTGTAGTACAGGTGATGTTATTTTTTAAGGCAATGTTTTATTTTGAAAAAGGTGAAATAATGTTTTAAAAAAAAAAGTTCTAAAAAGAATTAAAACCACAGCAATAGGAGAATATAGGCTCATGATCTAATAGGCTTAATGCTGCAAGCGCACTTATATTTTAGAATTCCATCTGGGGAGGGGTTAAAAAAAAAGGAGGTGTTTTTGGAGTTTATGACCCCGCTAACATTAAATTTGGAATTCTCACCTGGATTGTTGGGTTGACAAAAACGATTCAATTGGATAATTCGTTCGAGACGTTCAGATTCAGGTGGTTCAACCTGCGCTTAGAGCGTCTGTTGATTAAAAACTAAATTTTTAAAAAAGTCGGAGAGGTCAAAGGGTCATAAAAGTTTGAAGTTTAATAGCAGTATTATTAAAGTGTCCCTGAAATGTCACCCTTTATCCACTTCAAGCATTAAGTGCCTGACAAGCATAATGTGATTTCTTATCAAAACGTTGTTAAAGTAGGACTTCAACATTTATTTTGCGGGGCGGGTGGGTTTGGGGGGGGGACACACAATTAGACTCCAGTCTTGTATTTCACTTGAAAAACCCTAATTAGAAGCAGTATTCTTGTAAATATAGGTCAGTACATTTCAACGAGTTTTTCTTTATACAAAGTATATGTGATTAAGAAAAAAAAATCTGTGGTTGCCATTTCTTTTCCTTGGTAATACGTCTTCAAAATTGAGTGGCAGACTTAGCTAGTAGCACTGAAAGTTATGTTTTTAATGTATATACATATTACTACAAATGTTTTTGTTTCCATGTATATTTAGACTGTGAATGCATGGCCACAGGTCACTAACCTATTTTAC
>NC_050517.1:20158574-20159621 GCF_002922805.2 Oryzias melastigma
TTTTCGGTCTGGTTTGACAGGTGCCGTGGTGAGGCTGTGTGAGAGTGTGTGTGAGTGTGTGTGCGTCTGGAAGCTAGCATTTTGTTCTTGTTTGGAGGCGCTCCTTCAACACACACGGAAACAGCATGTTGTGGTTGAATCAAAAAGGGATCACTGATTGAACACTGATGTTCGGCTGTTCGTGGCCACAAATGGACCAGAGAATGATACATGATTGTAATTATGAACAGTTTAAACTGACCCACGTTTTTATATAAATATATAAAAATATATGACTGCAGGGTATTGATATCGTATAGATACTTTTTTTATGATTATGATCATTATTACCATTATTATTATTATTATTAATTGCAAGTGATATATGTGAGTGTGTGTGAAAGTTTATAGTTGAACACATTTCTTGTTTGTTTGTGTTAGCTTATTGTAAACAAGCATTCTGCTGTAAATTTGTTCTTGGTATTAAATTATAATTTATGAATTTGACAACACCAGCTTTTCATGTTTTTTTTTACTTCCCAAACGTGTGTGTGAAGTGTGTGTGTGTGGTCGGTTTCAGAGGGGGGAACTGAAGTCAATTTGCTGTTGCAGGATGTTGCCCTTTTGCCCTGTGAAAGTGATTAATGAATTACAAAATAATTAATCAATCAGGCAACAGGCCGCTCAACGCCTTCATTTTTTTATTATTATTTTGCTCCAAGGCGCTGGTATTTCCCATGAAAATAGCGATTCTTAATTCAGGTCTTGGGGCGTCAGCTTTCTGTGTTTGAGGCTGCAGAAATAGGATAGCATTGGTAATGAGGCGCAGCGCCACGCAGACAATAACATTTCATAGGACTCCTCGCGCAAAAAGGTAGGAAATAACTCAAGTTGTGCGTTTTTACGCACGCGTAAAACCAGACTGGATCACCAAAAAATAATAATTTTTTAAAATATATTAATTTGTCTGTTTTCTCCCCTTTTTATAAAGTACCACTCACTTACCAAGAGTTGAAGGTGGTTCAACTCTGTCAGTAAATCGGCGCATTTCATCAACTTTTGCGGCAG
>NC_050517.1:20159693-20168109 GCF_002922805.2 Oryzias melastigma
TTATCTGTGGCTTCCTATTGGAAACTCCCCCCCAAAAAAATAACGCACAGCCACCTCATAAATGGACAAAACACACTCGGAGCTCACGAGGAAAGCCTCACATCGGATCTCGAGGGGGTGTGGGGTGGTGTCCACACTCAGCGGGCTGATTCCAGCTGACAGACAGTGATTTATACCCCGAGCTCCATCATTTGTGCTCCCGTCCACCTTGCACAGAAAGATGCAACATGCTGCAACGCCACTCCTGGTCACGTCTGCGCGACGGCGAGAACCTCTGACACTTGAGCTGCTGCGCAGATAATCCTAAAAGACAAAGTAAAGCAAATAAAAGCTGCAGGCTGCGCACTCCTGCTGAGATTTACACACCCGAGCTGAAAAATTATTTAGAGCTCAAGGGCTATTAGAGCTATTTGATTAATAGTTTATGGATATGGTTTGCAGTCTCGTTTACAAGAGAAGACACATGCACGCCTGCGCCGTTACGCGACAAATATGCGCAATTATTCACACCTGTCCTCCTCTACGGTCACAAATTAGCCCAAAGAGCATGCGCGTTATTGGCTGCGGAGTTTAGGGTAGAAAAAAAACCTGTGGCTCATTTTCAAAGCACCCTTTAAGTCAAACGCCTGTAAGGTGTGGGCCATTCCTACAAAACCGACTGAAGGGGATTCAAAATGGAAATTCTTAACCAACCCAAAAATAATCGTTGCACCTCTTTTTCTAGGTTTTAATCATTTTTAACTAAATATTTTTTTTCTTTTTTCTCCTTAATCCCTGCTTTTGAAATCCACATTTCTCCCACAAACCTCCCCTCATCCATCCTGCTCATAAATGTGAGAAAATTGTGCCATCTACCCGCTGTCCCTGGAACTGTAGCTTCCCAAGACCTCAGAGACCTCCAGCTCACTTTTGTCACAAAAGCGGGCGGCCGCTGCGCACGCTCTCACGCACGCAGGCGCCTCCTCACACGTCCACGACAGCAGCTGCCGACTGCTATTAGGCGGTAACTTTACAAGTAATGTGTGTTTTACGCACCTGTCATCCCCTCTGGATCCCCGCGTGTGTGAATAGGGAGGAAGAGCAGAGGCGCGCATGATCAGAAGGAGCGGGGATTTAAGAAATCTATTCAGAGGGGATGCGTAAAAATGAAATAACACAAAGGAACAAGTTTGGATGCGTTTTTTCCTTACATTAAGTTTGATCTAAAGCAATAATTCAGATTCAAAAATCATGTTGTTCCAGCATCACACTTTTAGTAGGTCTGTTTTTATCAAAGGCTCTTTTTTAAACCTGTTTGTTCAAACCGCCTCCTTTTATCAAGTTTTCATTTGTGGGCAGCAGGGAAGAGAGAGATGGAGAGAAAGCGCAGAGAGAAGGGCCCCTCGACACCAACATGACAAAGTTCATTTAGAAAAAAAAGGGGGGAGATAGAAAAAAACATGCGCGCGCACGCACAATGCCAGACTTTCAAAAGGGGCGCGGCGCTTTGTGGCGATTTAATAGGGGAGATAAAGACAATTGCAGCTGATGGAGACCAGGGGTGTGAATGTAGCCTCTTCTATGTTGAATTCCCCCCATTTTGAGGAGCCGACTGGAGTTTTCTCTCAATGTGGGGTATCCGATGAAACAAAAATCTGAATTTAACATATAAAATGCCAAAAAAGTAGAAAAAAACTTTCTAGTTTCTCTTAAATTTGTCGAGAGGAGAGAACCCAGGCGAGGGCTAATCCACAGGAATGATTAGAAGGGACCGCAAACACCCTGCTAAATATCAGACAGCCCCCCTGCAGCCTCCCAAAACCCCGAAGCATGACTTCATCAGGACTACTTCATAGGTATTGATCGATACGGGCCCACATCTTATATTGATCTGCTACTTGGGGTACAGAGATCCTTTATTAAGATCCCCATTAGGTGCACCGCAGCGCTCCAGAGGTCGCAGCGTTAACGCTGGAGGTTCGGCGCAGGCGCGTTTATAGAGCCGCTTTTGCGCGTGGAATTTACGCACCTGCTTCCAGGTGACGCTGAAGAGTGAAGAAGAGGAGGATGTTAGGAAGACATCAGCTGACTCGGACATAAAATGTCACATGAGTTGTTCAAATAAGAGTTAACTGTTTAATCAATGGCGCATTAACTAGACGGCCGCTCTGCCATGTCTCGGTTGTCAGACGCGTCGGTGAGGAAGATGCTTCTTGTATGTGCGCGCGCATTTTTTTCTCAAACTTTCAACCCTCATTTATATAAAAAAAAAAACATTTCAAATTGTGAAATTAATCTCAAACTGAAGGTGCTTTCACAATAAAACTCCCGCTCGCGCGCCACACTTGTCCAGTCATCATCATTATCCCGTCACCATCATTATGGCTGCTATTACAATCATCATTTCCGCCACCAACACAATGATCAACAACAGCCCACGCACAAAAATCAGGTGAAAACGCATCTTTTTAAAAATGTAATTGAGGCAAAATACATTAAAAGTCACCAAATCAGAAAGTTTTTATCTCCCTAAATGTGTTTCCTTGTTTAAAAATCACTATTACGCACCGCTTTACGCATGGATTTATTTAGAAATAACCACATTTTGTGTCATATATTTGACCAAAAAAAGAAGAGAAAAACAGAAAAACATGTTTTCATTTCCAGCACTCTTTTCTGTCAAGAACACCGCGTCCGGATATTCAGAATCCCCGCGTGAGATTTGTCACACTGATGAGATTTCTTCTTTTTTTAAAATATATTTTGAACTTTATGTTTATGTGCAGCAGATGAGCCGGGAAGCTGAAATCCTGGATAAGCGTCTACAAATGTAGAATACATCCTGGAAATGTGCAACTAGAAACCAATCGAGCCTCTCAGGAGAAATGAAATTATTTCTTTGATTTGTGAGGAGCGCCTGTTTTTATCTCCCTCCCTGACCCGCCGGCGTCCCGGGACCTCCACTTTTGGGAGCCAGTGTTGCCCATCTATATGTCGGGCTGTGATCATTTCGTTGAAGTAGATTACAGTGAAATGACAGCAGTTCTCAAATTGCCGAGGACGCGCGGCCCCTCCTGCGTCTGTCTGCGTGACCCCCGCAGGTCCCGGGACTCCCCGCACTAATGAACAGCGATAACACGCACAGGCCTGTAACTGGTGGCCGCCAAAAGACAGCAGCATGCGGGCTGCTGTCATGGCTGGCTTTGCACACAGAATTCGGTCAACCTTATAAAAGGACAAATCTTCACGGAGGGTCTCCGCAGAATTCAAGAAAAAAAAGGAGAGATGAGGAAATTCCGCTGTCCACAGCGAGATGGCGCTGTTCAGCACGTTTCTGCTTCCACACAAACACCTGCGCTGCTGCTGCTTTTTGTCTCCTTTCTGAGCTTATTTTTTACTATTTCCTGCAAAATATTTAAATGAAATTTGTTTTTATTTATTTCACTAAAATAAACTAACAAAATAAAACGTTTTTTTTTATTTTATTTAATTCGACTTAAAAAAAAATAAAATCTACAGAAAAAAATCACTTGTTAATGAACATTGATTATTATTAAGGAGCAATATTATTGAACAAAAATCACCTTTACACCGTTTGGCTTTAATAAGTCTTAAAAATAAAGCAAAAATGAAATGTTTTTATGGTTTCTAGTTCCTCATCTTAACATTTATTATTATTATTATCATCAGTGATTTGTTTCTCTTTCTTTTACCGAGGCCCTTTTATGGATATTATTTGATATTTTAAACATTTAATCCATCTTATTTCATGTCTATTTAACCTCTAAAATATTTTTCACTGTTTTTCAATTTGCTTTCTGGCTCTTTCATCCTTCATTTTTATATAGTTTTACATTTTTATTAAATTTTCGTCACTGTTTTCATTATTATTATTATTATTTTCATGTTTTTACTCTCCTGCTGGGATGTTGCTGCTGCTCTAACGGGGCTGCTGGTTGTGCATGTCGACCGGCTGGAGGGGAGAGTGCCATCGGGCACGCCCGACAGAACATGGAGCTGCTTTTAATCACTACTTTTATTTCCCATTATGCAGATTGAACCGATGGTAATAAGAAAGAAAATGTTATCTATTGAAAATGTTTTTTTTTTCATTTTAACTTGTTCTTTTATGCACACAATGCAGTTTAAATCAACTTTTCAATTTATTTCTTTTCATTTTTGATTTTCTAACAGTATTTTAGGCCTAAAAATAAAACAAAACGATTTACTAAAATCTGATGTTTAATATTTTTTGCTTTTTATGAGTAAATTAAATTTTATTTTACGCATTGAATATTTTTTTATTATTATTTTGTTGAAAAAATTGCAACCTCTTCCCTTTTGAAGATGTAATTTATCCTCCATTAAAAACAGCAACACAAGAGCAAAAATGGTCCATTTTATTTTGATAATATTATTATTTTTAGTGCATAAATCAATCTGTTTTGGACTGTTTGGAAGCCTCTCCTAACGCCCCCGTTTGGGATGTTCTGGATTTAGTGATCAAGCTCCCTGGAGTCTTGGCCACTCCTCTGAACTTTCTAACTATATGTAAACAAGTTGTCATTTCAGGAATAATCTTCTTTACTTTTTATTGAAATAAAAATTCAATCTCCCCAGCTCAGATTATAGACCGATTTTTTTTTTTTTACTTTCCTCCACTCTTTTTTTGGTTTCTTGTCATTGGTGGGGCTGGACTTTGGTGGACAATAATGCGGCAATTGTTGATGCTTTGTGACCCATAAAATTTGAGGGTGGCTATTCTGGCTTTGGTATGTAATTATGCAAAACACTTTGCATAAAGACTTGCCATCCGATCTAATGATAGAGTCTGCGGTCTCATTTCCAGCGAGGGAGGCACCAGCAAGCCCCGCTCTCCGAGGGACGGTGGAGAGAAAAAAGAGCTGCCATAATAAAACCAAGACAAGTGCACATAAGAACACATGCTTTTGTTCAGGTAATTTTGTTTTGATGTAGGATCTAACATAATAGAGCTGCGTGTTTTGGTGAAACTGCATGTTTTTTCTTCATATTTTGGTGCGTAAAAATGTTTCCAAATCTGTTCTTGTGTGGTAAATTTTAATTTATTGGCTTGATTTAACTGATTTCACAGGTTAAATGTGTGATATATATAATAAATTAAACAATTTAGTTTTGTTTTTAGTGAACAAAAAAATGCAATAAATGTCTCCAAATCGCAAAAGGAATCCGATTGTTTTCTTGCAGCCTTGAATCGCGGCCTTTTCCTCATATTTGGGTGTGCAGGATGTGGGATTGTCTGTGTGTATGCACATAATAAACACTTGTGCTGTCTGACAGAGGTGTGAATCTGAGAGCTTTCCTACCAAATGAAGTGCCAGCAGACAGAGAAATAAAGAGATCTGCAGCTGTCAGGGGTCAGTCAGGTAGAGATTGCTTCTGGAGATCTTTTGAAAAAAATCACACGTTTGAAGGCTTAGTGCTTTGCTGTCTTCGCATTTCAAGCTCAGATCAGTGGAATCAGAAGGAGGGGGGGAAAGGGACAACATGGGCTGGAGGATTGTGATGTCGGGATGGACGCGCGGGGAGAGTGCCTCTTTTTTTTTTTTTTTTTTTTTTTTGGAAAGCAGGAGACAAGTCTTTTTACCTGATCCTTCAGGGAAAAGGAGAACCCAAGTGTTTAGTTCTAGCAGTGAAACGCGAGTCCCACACTTAAAGCAACAGTGACTCTAATGTTTGGGTGTGTGAAAGGAATTTAATGTAGAGGAAAAAAAAAAGAACCCTGCGCCTCTAATTTGCTGCGCTTCTCCACAGAGGAAAGCAACTCTGAACTCTGAAGTGTTTCATGACTCTCGGTTTGCTGCAGTCACACAAGCTTTATAGTTCAAACGCGCAGCACTCTGGAGTAAATCTGCCACTGTTTTGACACGAGGAAACCAAACCAATTCAATAAAAGTCTTCTTTAATGATTGTTTTTGAGCCCTAATTTCTCATATTTTCGCTGCGCTTTTAGCTGTCATGTGTTCTTTTTATTAAAAAATATTGTTGAGGCAGTTCAGATAAAAAAAAAATCATGAGGATGATTTTAAATTGACACTAGAGATGCGCAAAAACGCGCAATTGAAGGGAAAATAGGGGAACATTAAAGTTAGGTGATAAAAATAAAATTAAAAACAATAATTGATGCACAAATTTTACATCAGAACCCAAAGGGAAAAAGGTTAAATAATAAAGCCTGTCTCTTTTTCTTATTTACTACATAACACCCACAAAAATAATGAGAATTAGCTCCAAATATATATTTAATATTACACAATATTTATTTTTCCTATTTTTTAATACCAAATATATTTTAAACATATAAGAAAATAATTATTTGTCATTTTTTTTTCATCCAAAGACGTTGTTTTTTTAAGTCCCTTTCAAAATAAAATAAATAATTAACCCCTTAACGTCTGAATTTATTCCCAACTATGAAAAAAGATATTTACTTATGTTTTGGCTTTTAAATAAAAGCTATATTTAGGTAATTTTAATAAAATTTGGTTTGTAACATATTTGTGACAGCATGTATTAAGGGGTTAATAATCTACTAGTTTTGTCATTACATTTTTACCTTCAACTAATACAATATTTTTAACTTTTTACCCCAAAAAAGCTAATTATAACATTTTGAAGCTCATCAAAGCATAGAAAACTTGAGAAGTTTGTTTATTGTTTAAATTCAGAAGAAAAGAGAAGTTTTTCACAGACTTTACATTTTTTGACTTGTTTTCATGATGTGAACAAATCTGGAACAACAGAAGCAAAGTTCCAAACACACCTTATGACTGATGACACGGTTGATCAATTTTGACTTTGACACCAAAAACTGTTCTTTTGAGGAGCTTTTGCTTTGAGACGCGTCAACTTCTTAATCACAAATGAGTCCCGGAGAAACGCGTCTGTCTCCATGTGAACTCCTGCCTTCAATTTGTGTTCGGTAACGGCCTCTTTCTTCACATGCCATGCGATTTCTCCTGCCTGCTCCTTGTGAGGGAGGCAAAATATGCAAATCCCATCAGATTTATAACACTCGGCGCCTTTCAGTTGTTCATGTGCTTCTGCTGCGGTGTATTATTATTTTCAAGGGCTCTCAGCGGGACATAAAAGGATCATAAGTTATTCTTCCACCTGACTAAAATGTTTCTCTCCCGGTAAAATTGATAATGGCGTGATTTATTATCATCAGAAGGGATGACGGGGAGTTCACCGCTTGCGACCGCGTATGGAACCTAATAGAAATTGACAGGTGATGCTTGCAAAGAAATCTTTTATTAGATCTTCAACAAAACAGGTGGAATAAACATTTTTCTGTGGCCTTCTGGGTTGGAGAGCTGAAACCTAAAAAGAACTTCTTTAATTTCTTTGGATCTGCTTACTTTTTGGCTTTTTTTCTGCCTTGCAGAGAGAGTTTAAACGGAGAGACCACTGATTGGCCTGGTGTTAAAGAGCTCTGATCTGGGCCATGACAGCTTAGTCCAATCAGCCTGCTCAACATGCTGGTTTGACTGTCACTTTCAATTTTCACATGACCCTGTGGTCTGAGGATGGGGGACAAGTGGCAGAAAGTAGGCCTGAAAGCTCATATTATTGCTCTGACAGCTTCACTCATCTGAGAGTAATGCAAAACGCAGTTCATATTTATTCTCTGACCTCCTGCTCAAACAGGGATTCTACTGTATCTACATGCTAGCCGTGGGGTCAAAAGGCCAAATTGGTGGATTCCTGCAGCAGCGTTTGTCAAAATGCATTTTTGCTTTAAGACTTATTATTTAGCAGAGCAGCTCCTTCAGCAGATCAGTGCAGCAAAAATACATATTTAAAAAAAAGCAGAAAACAAATGATTTTCTTTTGTTGCACTCACAGGAATGATAATATTCAGAGCATCCCTCCTTTATCTGCTCATGTAGGTCATAAAAGAATAGTGCCATCAGTTGCGGGTGGATGTGGTCATTATCAGACATGGTGCTAGACAGGAGGGAGGGGTTCATTGTTCGCTCCCTGCTGCTGCTGCTGCCCAGGCAGAGACTGAGTAAGGTGTGTTCATTGTTCGTTCTCTGCTTCTGTGCTTCACAACTTCACTGCCACTTTATTAACCCCTTTTACTGCAAAACATTTGGGCACTAAAACATAAAAAAACACATCATTTTGCTTGACTTTAGAACACACGGATGTTTGAAATATTGGAGATGCAGAGCTGGTTGGTGGTGCCCGTAAAGGTTGTTGTGGTTTCTGCATAATCCTCACTTCTTGTCCCCTGCCTGCCCTCCTAATCCCTTGGCATGTGTTGGTGACATCACATGGCTACTGGCTCCAAATTCCCCCTGCAACTGTCATTAACTCTGTGAACAAATGAATAATGACTGGGAGACTCTCTGGCTCCCACCACTGACCTTGGGTATTATTAGAGTGACCT
>NC_050517.1:20168165-20171828 GCF_002922805.2 Oryzias melastigma
TACACTAGGAATGATGGCCTGTCTGCCTGGAGGGGGGGTGGGGAGGTGTGTGTGTGTGGAGGGGAGGGGAAGTCAGCAACCACAAGTGTCATGTAAACCTATACTTTCCACCCACTGCTGTTTCATGAATACTTAATTAGAGCACAGGGCCCGAAAATACCCGACTTGTGAGTTTCCTGCCCTCGCTTTACTAACAGTGATGTTTGGGCGGGAGACGACGTGGCCAGACGACATGTTTCACTGCAAAAGGTGAGCCTTTTGGGAGTCTAGCTGTGTGATATGATCTGTGTCAGACAGAGGAGAGCCGGTCAGGTGTGGCTGTGGGAGGAAGGATCTCCATATGTCAAAAAGCTGCAGCTCACAAGGCTGATAGGGATCGCCACGTGCAGTGGGATGCCTGACATCCCTGTCAGAGGTGGAGAGAAGTTTTTTTCACAAAAAAATAAAGAAAATAATGTATTTTTAGGATATGAAGAATCAATTCCTATTTATTCTGAAAGACATTCATGTACTTAGTGGTGTTTTAATTTGCATGATTGTTGCTTTTATTGTCATTAACCCTCCCTCCACAGCTGGAAAGCATAATAACTCCACAGGATGTCCATTCAAGAAAGTCTCCCACCAGCAACCCAACAACAAAAAAGTGTTAAATCCGAGTGTGTAATAAAAATGCACGGTGTGTTTCAATGCCTGGGAGCAGAGAGTGAATGAATAAATGGATGAAATGAAACTGTCAGATTGTTAATCTTTCCGTCAGTAATGGAGACATCCTCCCTATATGGACAGTGACAAATACGTATAGACGGCGCAGGTATTCAGAACGAATAAATACCTGATGGAAGGTAGACGCAGAGTCTGGCTGATGTAATCAGCCGCGCCACATCGAGGGCTCTCCATCATTGCAATCTGTAGATTGCTATAAAAGTTCTCAGAATTGCTCTGAGCAACCCAATCTAAACCAATAGACAATCATAGCCTCTGATCTCAGCCCCAATTTAGACATTTCTCAGCGGAATGGGATAGAAATTAGACGTATGTGATCCGGAGACGGATAGATAGATGGATAGACGGGCAGAAAAAAAAACTAAAAAAAAAAACGCTGTGGCTGCGTGCGTCAAAACGCAGGAGGTTTGCAATTAACAACAGTTCATGGGAGTACAATTTTACACAACACCGCCAGGTCCAGAGAGGGCGAACAGAGAGGCAATTAAAAGGTGACAATTAGTCGTTTGGTTATGTTGAAGTCGCTGAAGTGGCGCGACAGAGCCGCGCGCCCTTTGGCACGGACGGAGGCGCGCGGATGGAAGAGGAGCGACGGCCCTCCTCTTTCTCCTTCTCCGGCGGGGGACGCAGACCTCGGCATCGGATCTGACAAAAACAGAGAGGAAAGTGACTTGAACATGTCAGTAAAATAATATTTAAATATATATATTTTAAAAAAACACGCACTTTTTCTCCGACGTTTCTATCTAAAAATAATTATTATCTTTATTATAGGTTAGTTACAATAATAATAATAATTAAAGCATAAAAATGCAAATAAATAGTTTGATTCAAAATATATATAAACAAAAATATAACAAAGATAATGTGGTTTGTCCGGATTCTCCTGTGGCCTGATGCAGGTTTAATGTCGGTGCAGCAGCGGGAGCTGAAATAGTTCCCGGCGCGCAGAGCTATTTCCCCAGGCGGACATCCTCAGAGCCAGATTTCTCCTGGAAATGAGTCGTGAAACGCGGCATGCTTGGATACAGAAAACAGCAGGTTTAATGTCCACCCAGCACCTGTTATGTCTTGGATGTTGCTGATGAGCAGGAGGGGAAAAAAGACAAAAAAAAAGAAAGACAAAAAAAGGATGTGAGTGATAGATGTGCATGGATCTGACCTGCCACGGAAAGTTTAAATGGGTTGGGCAAAGACCCGCATGTGACCAAAGTGGCCGAGATGATAGAAATCATCATCAGAGGGGTAATTACAGCATATTTTATGGCTGGGCGCCTTTGCCAAAAACAGTAATTTGGAGTACGTCTCTTCTTTTAAGCAGAGGAGCCGTTTAGCGTGGAGGATGGACGCAGTTGTGAAAGCAGTGATGGATACTATTGTCCCAAAGTTGACCCTCTGTTAACATCCTGGCAGCATATGGATCCTGTCACCATGGAAAAGGACAAAAGTCATTTTTCCCTCCAACACACCAGATCCAGTTTTTTTTAAAGCTGACCAATAAATGGGTGGAGGTCTTCCTTTATCCCTCCCCTCCCAATGTACCATCCCTCCCTTTGTTTTGCAGGTGTCTCCAATTACCTGCTTATTTGCTTCTAATTTAGGTTCTCCTCTACATATTTATACCTCCACGAACACCAAAGTTGCTGGAAATCCGAGCATCCTTCTTTCAGAAGACGAAGGATGTCAGATGTGAGAGATGCAGGACGCCGGCTGGCGTGGCATTCCGAATTTTCCTGGTTAAAGATTAGTGCCAAGGGAGCAAATCAGTTCAACTCGGATGCCAGGAGAGACAGGGTGTTGCTAAGAGACAGGGATGCTGCAACGCAACTTCCATCAGGAGCTCCACTCTGACATTACATGCAAATTAGCTTGTGCCAAATCTTTTGTGTGAAAGCAATTGCGGTGCCACTAATACCTGGCCTAAAAACCGTTCATACGACGACTCTTCTTGGAATGCAAATGAGCTTTGGAGAGCGTGACAAATACATACAGGCACACTTGTTGGAGTCCAAACGCACTTGAATTTTATCATTTAAAAAAAACAAGTTTTAATTTTTTTGTGCAATGTTCCCTGGAGAGGGGATGTTTTAGAGATTGAGTTCAGCAGAATGAACACATTAGTTTGAGAGGGAAAATAAAGGAAGATTCTCAGTGCTGACAAAAACAAAAGCATGTCATTTCATAGTGTCTTGCATCAACATGGATTATTCACACGTGACACGCTGTCTTGACCCGCGTGTCATTTAACACAAGAATAATAACGACGCTCTGCAGGAGGAGTCTGAGGCTGGACGGCTGCAGAGGGCAGAGGGGTTGTGACCTGTTCCAGGTCAGCTCAGGTTATCTGAAGTGGACACTGGTAATGGCCTTTTAGACATGCCAGGTTTGATCTTTAGCAGCAGAGGAGGGAGAGGTAATCAATATGTGAGCAGAGAGCTGATATGAAAGTACTGTAGGAGCAACTGGTAAGCATCTGCATGTCACCTAATTGGTCGGACATTTGAAGGAGGTCACTGCTGGAGAGAAACAAAGATCCCCTCATCAATGCGCGAAATACTTTGAACAAAGACTGTTAAAATTCTAATCAATCGGGCATTGATTCTTCAATATGTTATGTAAAAAAATATATAAATATATGTATCTATATCTGTATATATATAAGTAAATAAATGTAAAAGGGTTGGAAATTAATAAAAAAATTGTACTAGCTAAATAGTATATATATGTGTATATATATATATATATTTTATTTTATTTTTTTTCTAAATGCAAAGATTTGTGTGATTTCATATTGTAATTATTCTCAGATAATAAGATAATAGGCGGTTGGAAAGTAATGTAACAAAACTAAAATTGTGATTAATTGCGATAAATTTGTTTCCAAGTTTGTGAATATTAAGTTAAAATTTTTATTGATTCCTGGTCTTTATATGTATGTAT
>NC_050517.1:20172295-20208033 GCF_002922805.2 Oryzias melastigma
CGATTAATTGCGATTAATTTGTTTCCAAGTTTGTGAATATTAAGTTAAAATTTTCATTGATTCCTGGTCTTTATATGTATGTATATATATCTAAATAAACATTCTAAATGCACGGTTTTGTGTGTGATTTCATATTGCGATTATTCGCAGATAAAAACACTCAAACAAAAAATAATTGCTATTAATTGGAATAAATTTGTTTCCAGGTTTGTGATTTTTTACTTACATTTTTTAATCGATTCCCAGGACCTATAAATACATATATACGTTCTAAATGCACAGTCTTGTGTGTGATTTCATGTTGTGATTATTCATAGATAATAAGTGGTCGGCAAATACTGTAACAAAATAAAAATCGTGTTTATTTTTCTTCCAGGTTTGCGATTTTTTTGGTTACATTTTTTAATATTTAATATATCTAATATATTTAATTTTTATATATATATGCACACACACAAGCAAAAACACTTAAATCTACTTGTTGAAATATAAATCTCTTGTAATCAAGGGATGATATGCATGAAGAAAGAGGAGCAGTGGACCCCTTTATTTGATGCTCTTCAAAAATCTGCCATAAACTAAAGAAATAAATGTGACATAAAAAATAAAATGTGAAAAAAAAATAAACAAAAATACAAAAAAAACATACATTTGGACAGACTTACATTAAGACAAATAGAACAATTAATATTAAATGAGTTCTGCTTGTGCCTGTCCCCAGCCCAGTAAATGCAGTGGGCGGAGTCAGGAAGAATATTCAGTTCAAAGCCTATGAGGCGAAGACAGATATATGAACTGAAACGATGATAGCACGGTTTTTCTTTGCATTTTTAGAGGCTCGGAGGCATGTTACACCCCAAACTCTCAGCACCCCCATATTTGCCCCCTAACTGGCTAAATCCTGGCCTGCTTGGGCTCCTTCACATTACGCAGAAAAAAAGAGGAAGCAGAGTGAGTAACACACTACCGTGTTCAAAGCCAACCTTGTCAAATAGTACTCACAGTGGGCTAGGGGAGTGTAATAGCACTTCCCTGATTCTACATTGATATCATATAATCCAGTGTGCCCTGTTTCAGTATCATATTTATCTAACCTGCTGGGGGACAGGGTAAGGGGGACAGTGTCCCTGCTGCTAGGAGCAGACACATTACACACTGCCTCATGTATTCTTATTGATTACTCCCACCCCACAGCCCAGGGACCGTAATTTAACTCAGCAGGCACTACAGTTAATACTGGATTTCAAACATTCCATCTACACTTCAAGAGCCAAAAACAATTGACACTTTAAAAATGTGCCGGGCCTTTCTAAATGGGATCTGAAGGGAATGGATCTCCATTTTCTGCTTTTTGTTTTTTTTCCCCTTCCACTTCCAATCTCCTCCTTCCGAAGCCCGTGCAGCAGCCGCCGCCGCCGCCGCCACAGTTTTCCAACACAAACTGGAGCTTTATAAGAATCTCAAAGAAGGTCAAGGAATCTGTTAATTAGAAAGTGCTGCAAAAGATTTCTTTTTTTGTTTTGCAATGTTTTCCATTTATCGGCGGGGAAAGGTGGACGCACAGAAAAAAACAATCCGATGACATTTGACTGTAGGAAGCAAAGGCGCTGAGCGACTTGAATTTATGTCACCAAGAGGAATGTCCAGAGTTAATCAGGAAACCGACGAATAATAGGAGGAGGATGACATGAAGACAGCTGGAGCTCTGTGTGTGTGTGGCCACAGTGAAAGCAAAGCCAGATGTCTTGCTCGAAGACAACAATTTAAAATTAATAAGAGGACTTCAAAGAACTTCTGAGAGATTAGAATAAATGGAAAACTGATTAAAAGTCATAAAATAGCTTTAAATATGAGTCCAAGCTGCCAAAAATACCTTTAACCTCTAGAGAGAATTTCATGATTATTGAAATTATTTTGCTTTTATTCAGCCGAAGCAAAATATAAGTTTTCTTGGTGTTTGTTTCACCACTGCGCATCATTATTATTCTTCATGAATTTGCAGATCATTAAAAAAATGCATTGGTATGCATGCTTGTTTTCCTCCGCGTTGGCCTGTGGAGGACCGCCAACCTTCAGGTTGCGCCCCAACTTTCGCCCGAGGACACTTTTCCACACTGAATATGGATAATGTATGGATGAAAGTGTTGCACCAAATGCTCCAACTGTTTTAGAAAACTGGAATTTTAGAAACGGATGAAGACAGACTGGCTTTTCTTCCAGCTGAAATGAGCATCAGTGGGGATTAATATGCATTAATTAAATTGACTCTGTTTCCTTTAATGAGAGGGAGAGGATTTGATGTTAATGCAGTTGATCTCACAGAGGCTTCAATCCACCTAATTAACTAGTATTTATGCAACACACTGAAATGATCAATAGGGAAAGGTAGCCCTTCGGTGCTCGGAAAGTCTGATCACCGAATCCGATGCTGGCTCACCTTATAGCAATGACAGAAAGAGGCATTTTCTGCTCTCTTTTTTCCAGCAGAATAATTAAAATGACTCTTTTATCTAGGCTTTTAGTCGTAGTGTGGCAGCGCTCTCTGTTGCATCTGCGTGTTGAGCAGAGATAGCGCCTCTGTGGAAGGCCAGGGAGCAGACTCCAGAGATCCATCCATCTCAATCTGAGGTTACAGCTGACACCTTACAAAGAGGTACAATTAATAAGGGCATTATCCAGCAGTAGGCAACAATAGAGTCCTAACGCAGAGACACCAACCTCAGGAGGCCCGGGGAGGAAAGAAAGGGAGCGTGGGTGTTTATGGATGGGGGAAGGGTGGGCCAAAGTGCTCCAAAACGGGATGCATTACAACTACTGTCTTTGCAACATGAATTACAGTCTATTATACATCGATAGATGATGTCTGAGGAACACTTTGGGTGCTAAATGAGTCATCTTTGCATCTAAAATCTTCCATTCCTAAACCCCCCCAAAAAAACATAAAAATAATCTAAATGTGGTGAATTCCTTGAGTTTGAGGACGTCATAAAATTGACATAACTGGTCAGGAAGCTCCCATGAAAGAGGCCTGTTAGTGCAGGTTGAGTGGGGCTTTGTGGTCCACCGGGGAGAGGGGCGGGGACTCCGCCTGCACTGACATTTACAGCAAACCTCGACTTGTTTGTGGTCACTGGACTGGAGACGAACGCTGAACCCAAAAGTCAGAGGTCGGGGCTAAATTTCACCCGCAGTGGAGGTCCCTCTGTTTGAAAAGACAAACAGAGGGTGCAGCTGAGGTGTGGAGGCTTCCTGGCGTCTGGGGAGCCAATCTATCATCATGTGAACACAGCAAAGACCAAAGGAACACGGAGCTGAAGAAACGCAGGGCCTGATTGCTTAAACAAATACAAGCGAATCAATGCAAAACGCATTGACAAGAGCAGCAAAAGTCTACAGAGGAATTCCTAAATAATGAAGTCAAAATCACTCTATAATTCCGTTTTTAAAGCCAGTCAAGAGGACCCCACAGAGAAGCTTTTACATTTTCCAACTCATTCCGTGGGGAGAGGATGAGCTTGGTTATGGATTAACGCTTTGATCAATAACAAGATAGGAGACCGGCTCTGTAAGCTCAAGAAAATTAATTCGAGATGCAGTCAAACTCTTATCGACCGGCAGATGAGGCTTGCTTTTATTGCAGGTAGTTGATAATCCAGCAATATTGTGATGAGCGGCTAATCTCCCATTTTAAATATGACCTCCAACGCATATAATAAAAAGTTGAGACTGGCCATCCGTTGGTTGTCTATACGGGACTAATGTTTTCCCTTTTTTTTGTCAGCTTTGGGATTTCACGGTGGCTTCCTGTGCTTTGAGTTAATCCTCACTCCAGAGTGTGTCATTAAAAACTTTCATATCATAAATAATCTTAATAGTGCCAAACTTTTTGTGTAAAGTGTGGATGTATTTATTAAATTTACATAGTTTAGGATTATAATATGCAAAAAAAAGGGCGAATTTTTTTCAGCACACAAATGTACGATTGAGTTATGTGACACATGGAAAAAAATACTTAATTTTAGGTTTATTGTATTACAGTAATATGAAAAAAAGATGCAGATTAAGACGGAAAGGGTTCTAAAAATGTGTGGCGTGTTGATTCTAGAGCAAAAGTATTTACATGATTTTCAATACGTTGAATTTTTCTGAGTGTCATGAGTTTAGGACATTACTGCTTGTACTTTTGGTTTTCATAAACTTTAAAGGTTTGGACATAAGGAGCTAAATATTCCCCATAGGAAGTGAATGAGAATTTTTTTTCAAATTCTTCAAAAACTTTTGAGTTTTTAAAATAATTTGGCAATGAGTTGTTATATTAACATTATGCTAGCTCATTTTGGTCATTTTGCATCTACTGAGGTCTTCTATGCTAATCATAATTAACATTTTAGCAACAAGCTAACGTTTTTGGCTAATTTATCTATTAAGGTTGTAAGGCTATTTTTGAGTTTAGCTAGGAAGAGGCTAACACGTTTGGCTAATCTACCAAAGTTGTAAGTATTTCTGAGTTTAGCTAGGAAGAGGCTAACGTTTTTGGCTAATTTTTATTTACTGAGGTTTGTTGGGCTACTTTTGAGTTTAACTTCTATTTTAGCAAGACTAATGTTTTTGACAACTTTAACTGAGGATTTTTAGACTGTTTTGGAGTTTTGCTAGTTTTTTTTTTTTTTTTAGCAATGTGCTAGCTTATTAGGCATCTACTAAGCTTAATTTAGAGTTTAGCTCATATTTAAGCAACACACTCTATGTTTCTGCAAAAGTGGCATGTATTAAGGATTTTTAATCAAAATTATTACATTTTTTTCAGAAATGTAAGCTAACTTCAGCTGTCTTTTATAGTTCTTTAACAAAATTTCAAGTCTTTTAGCAAATTTTGCATTTTGAAAATAGTTTTTCCATTTTCAGCAAATTGCTTCAGCAATTAGAGTTAAGTGCGTTTTCAGTAACCAGATTCAGCAAAAAGCATTCTAGTATTATCGCAGGTAATGCACGTTTTTTTTTTTTAACCCTTTTAGGGAAATTTGATACAACTTTGCATCATTACATTGTCATTTTTTATAAAAAAATATGAATTATATTTATTTTATGGCACGAATAAATACATAAATATTAAAATAAACTAGAATTTTCTCAAATTGTAAAGTCATTTTTTTACATTTGACAGAAGCTCATATGACTTTCTTTCAAAGTAAAAGACTTCCTGTCCTAAATAGGGATATTCAAGCAAAGCGAAGGTATTCTTAAACAACAAAAGACAAAAATGACATTTTCTCCTGTTTTACTTTAAGTTTAGCCGTCATCCTTTTTCCTTCGTACTACTGCTGTTAACTGGAGCATAAACATGAAACATGATTGGTTAATGATCCAGTAGAAAAATTATATGAAGTAAACACAAATCTAAAAATTGTAGCCACTCCCCTCTGAATAGCTACTAACCATTGTTATGCAGCATAAAATAAAATGTACTTTAAAGTCATAAAATAAAGTCGGCAATCAGAAAAGATCAGAATTTGTTGAAGTTTTGCCTATTATAATCTGAATATTCTGGAGGAGAGCAAACAAGGCCTAATGATGTCATATTTTCTAGATTCACCTCAGCCATAAACTTACAGACTTAACCAAAATAAATTAAATCGGTGCTAAGGAGGCAACCCTTACTTTTAAAAATGACTATAATTGTATTTTTCTTTAGCCAGAGAGCCACTGTGGAGGGGTAAAAGAGCCGCATGTGGCTCTGGAGCCGCAGGTTGCAGACCCATTAAAATAAAAGAAAACAAATCGATCATGTATTGATCCATTTTTTACGATAAATACTTTTTATTGGGTATATTATATCGGGTAAAACTGTACCCCGCAAAAGTGATGGTGTAACTTTTTATAGCGAAAGGGTTAACCTAGCCAAACTTATAAACCCTACTTGTACTTTTTTACACCTCCGAGGGCCACAAACTTTAATCAGTGGAGCCAGAGGAGAGTTGTTGTTGTGCAAGTTTCAAATTAGAAAGAAAACAAAGCAGGTTAACCGATGATCAACATGGTCTGGCTTTAATGAGGCCACGCTGCCCACGGCCAGGCCCGGCTCAGGAAACGTGGGACTCTCCCTTGACTGCTTTGCTTACTTTGATCTTGTTTGCTTTCTCCACGACGGGCACCGCTATTGTTGGTTTTAATTACTATACCACCAAATGGTACACATGAAAGATAGGTGTCTGTGATTAATAAAATTTCCATAAATTTGAATCACTAACCAGTCTCATTAGCCGCTGTCTTTTGTCTTGACTTCTCATGCTATCGTATTTCTCTGAAATCACTTGATTTGCACCATATTTCCTAATAATCAAATTCACTGTAAGTAATTTAGTCATATTCCGATGATTTGGGTCAACCGGAGAGAAATGGCAACTGTTGCATTAAACCTACGGTCTTCTCAATTAGTCATTTCAAATGAACAAGTGCGACAGCAAGCGTGTCGATCTTAGTTAAGCTCTGAAACAAAATCTAATTGTCGAAAAAGCGGTCTTTGATCATGTGTAATCAGGATCAGGGCTGAGGGCTGCATCCCCGGGCCACAAACTAAACGAGATACAGTACTGCTGGCACTTGGAGCTTTGGATGCAAGTCAGTTTGGCAGTGGCAAGAACTGCAGCGGCTCACATGATGAAAAGCAGGACAGTGACTCAGAAAGGGGGGATGTTTTCATGACTCCAATCATGCTTGCACTGAAAACCCCACTAATTCTAATCAAGGATGTGCTCTTCCTTTGAAAGAATGGAGCCTTCATGCAAACTCAACAATCATAAAAAGTTTGTTGGATACATTTCCTAACAAAAATATATATATTTCTAGCTTTTCAGTCAGCAATTTAACAGATGATAATTTAGTTAAGGAGAGTACAACATCAAAATATAGCCAAAAAAAAGAGCAAAAATAAAGGAATTTTAACTTGAAACGCAGCGGGTCAGACAAAGGAAAGCAAGTCTTGCTGCTTTGTGACAATGCTCTATAATCTTGTGGAGAGCAGCCTGTCATTACCAGGCAGTGCGGTAATAGACTGACATGGATGCTATGGGGAGCAATTGATTTCACACATCAATCAGTAGGGAAATGCTCCTTAATGATTGCAGAGAAGAGGCTTGTTTGTCCTCAACATCTCGAAAAATGCAAACACGGAGGCTGGGTGAGACGGTAGTTACTCATATAGTGAGAAATTCATTACTCCTCTGACTGCCAAGTTGTCCCTTCATTTCAAGGCTCAGAAATTATTAAAAATAAATGTAGGAATTCATGTTAAAATAAAGCGTCCTTTTCTTTCCATAAAAAAGGGACCTGTGCCACCAAAGACACAGCTGGACACAGAGAATATACAATCTCCCGCTCTCAAATGGAGGGTCCCACCTGATTAGGAAGGGCAGGGGAGAGACTTTGGCAGACCAATGAGCGAGGTCAAGGATACACCAACTGGCTCCGCACCCCGCCACATCATTTTTAGTATGACAGCAGCACCAGGAGGGTTGGAGTTCACCGAGACTCTTCATGAACAGGGCGCTTAACGTCAAACACAAGATTAAAGCGGGGGTGTCGCATCTTGGCAGGACCAAATGAAAATATCAACAGCTAAGCCCCCCTCTGAAAAGCCAAGGGACAGGTATCTAATATTAGAGAGTAAGCCTAGTTAGCAAAGGCGGCCTGCTGCTTTCCACATCCTCAGTGGCGGTCAAAAGGCCAGGCTGGCTTTGGAATTGCATTATTGGGGAAATATATTACAGTAGAGGCCTGCAGAACTGCCTTATTAAGACGGCAGAGAAGAGATGCCCTCGTGACTTTTAGTGGGAACTGAGGACATCTCCATATTACTGAATGAAATGCAATTTTGGATTCTATTTTATTTGTGTAGTGCGCCCAGAGTAAGGCGAGAATATTTAAGGATTATTACTTTGCAGTAATAAATCTGACATAATTCAGAGAAGATCAAAACAGATTATTTCAGAGCATCAGCGGTGATTTAAAACATCAAAATAGGGGATGAAAATGAATGAAAAAAAACATTTTAAACAAAGTAACTAATGCCACACGATTGGGATTTAGAGGAACACATTTTAGAGAGAAGCAATTTCGTCCTGCACAAATGACTTGTTTTCCTCCAACAGAAGTCGGTGCTTCAGCTCTCTAAGTGGCTTGTAAGCATAAAAGAGGCTTATCAGCCCCTCTCATTTCTTCAAACCTCACAATCAGATGACCTGCGGAGCGCTAAAAGAAACAAAACCAGTCAAATCCCACTGTTCCGTCTACCCACCCGTCTACCTTTTCTTAATTGTTTCACCGTGACATTTATTTTCCTTTTTATTTATTTAAAAATAAAGTAACTCAGCAGGAGGTGAGAGAATTCCCTCTTCATAATCAAAAGGTAAAGTTAATCCATTTTAGAAAGATAAAATAGTCCAGTTCAGCAGAGCATGTTTAAGAATAAAAAGTTAGGAAAAAGTTAGAAAACAAAATTTAGGATCATTTCTCCTTTCAGTTTGACATTGTAGGTAAATAAATGGCTTAAGATATTTTTCCGCATGATCCTCGCCAACGCCTATTTTTTTCTGTCACGTAGCACTATTAATAATCAGAAACTCTAGTAAGACATGAAGCTGATCTCGAAGGCTTTTCTATAATCCCTCCCCTGGAAGTGGTCTTTACTGGAAGGCTAGTTTGTGATGGGCTCACCCAGTTGCACAATGTTGCGCTGGGATGCAGCATTCAGCTTAAGCCAACTTATCTACTACATTCAAAGCACATCCATTGAGCGATGTGGGAGACTTTTTGCCGATCTATTAAAAATACTCTTATCTGTATTTAGCATATGCTGTGTATGTCAGTGCTGGCAGCTTTAGACGGATTTACACTCAAAACACCTCAAGGTATTCTTGAGCTGAAACTACTGATAACATTGGGAAACTTCTCCCGACAAGCCGGTTTTTACCCATAGATAAATTCATTCAGCACACTTTTATATCACATATTTACTTATTGTAATTTTATGGTGCACGCTAAATGTTTTTTAAACCCCATTTTGCTTCTCTTTTGTTCATTTTTTTTCAATTTTCCACCTGCACAAAAAGTAAAATAAAATAAAAGCATATTTTATTTTTTATTTTTTTTTAAATGTGAAAGCAGTAGCACCAAGGAAATTCACAATATTTTCACAACAATGAAAGTGCCTTTTAGATTTTATTTAAAAAAAAAAAACTTTTTTTAAAAATGTATTTTATTTTCTAAAGAGAAAAAAAAACGTTTTGCACATAAACATTTAGACAAGACAGTCAGTGTGACAGAAGTGCTGTTGCTAGTCAACAGGAACTTTTGGAATTCAGCAGCAAATAATGTGGAAATAATCCACACGTGAGGATTTCAGTGGGAAGTCCTTCAGAGGAAACGCTGGTGTTGCAGAAAGCCTTTCTTTCTTTCTTTCTTTCTTTACCTTTTGCTTTCACGGCATTGGATAAGCCTCCTTTTGCACTGCGCTGAAATAAGAATCAGGGAGAGAAAAAGAGGAATTCAGGCTTTAAAAATGGAGGCCAATATAGTTTAAATAAAGCAAAAAAAAGATGAATTTTATAAATTAAAAAAAATTAAAAAAATAATAGTTTTGCCCTGCTTTTTTAAATTAAACGAATAAATTAAGAAAAAAATAAATCCCCACACTTATTTCATTTTTACACACACTTTTGTTTGTTGACGTAATTTTTTTTCAATATTTATCAGTTTTTTTTATTTCTAAGCAAAGCTTTATTTAACTCTTCTCTCTGGGCTGTAGAGCTTTGGCCTTTGAAGCGATTGAGAAAGAGGACGGTTATTCATGCTGCATTCACTGCTGAGAACTGAGACTCCAAAAACAGCAGTGTCCTCTCATACCTGTTGAGAACACTTTCATCCTTAATGGGCTCATTAGCCACATTGTTAATTGAGTGCTATTCAGGCCAACATCAAAGCTAATAAAAATTGTTTACTTACTTACTTGCTTCACTAAAATGGCCCCAACCGAGACGGAGGGTTAGCTTTAGTAGACAATATAGGTTCATGGGAAAAAGGAAAAAAAGAAAAAAACAACAAAAATATTTTTTTTTTCGATTTCTAAAAAAACAAAAAACAAAAAAAAAAGATCAATTATAAAACATAAATCTATATTTGTGTAGAAACTTTATATATTTTTTTAAATAATAAAAGCAACCTATTAAAAAACTTTCTTTCTATAAAATAAAATACATCATTTTATTAAAAAAAAGCAAATTTTTGGAAAAAAAAATGTAAATAACCTTTAAAAATATAGCTATTTCCAACATCTCCACCTCTAATAATACAGATAAAAAATAAATACTGATCATAATATTAAAAATAATATCAGTTTTTGTCCTGTACGTCATCTCCTCCCACATGATGCTGGCATATTAAAGGATAATGGGATTGGAAAATGGAAGCTAACACGCTGGAATTAAATTTATCAGCATTTGCTCAGAGGTAATAAGCTGTCAGTTATAAAATGAAGATTTGTATTTAGATATATGATAGGAAGAAAAATGAATAGGAAAAATAAATGAAGCTGCTTTACAACTAAATTACTTATTTGGAGCCAACAGACCTTGTAGAGAATCATGATGATGACAACGATTATTGCAGATAATATTTTCTTTATGTCGGAGAAGATAGCAAATATTAAATCATTATGCAACGCAGGCCCACGAACCGTTACCAGGCAGGAATTGTTTTGATAGACGGAGCCACACCTTGAGGCATGATCAGACATTATAATGTAAAAAATCTAATTAGTACCAAAAAAGGGGGGGGTGAGGAAAGCGTTGACTGACACGTGAAGAATGTTAATGTAAGGAAATATAAGCCACAATTATCACACATTTTAATCAGTTTTGACAAGTAAAAAAAAATCAACTAATTATTTAATTTTTTTCTAATTGTTTCCCTGATTCTGTTCTTTTTTTTAATGCTGTGGGGAAGATGAATATCCATTTCAAACTGAAATTGTTATCACAGCCGGATTTCTATTTTTAAAATGATGAAAGCATGGTCAAAGTTACATCCAGGCTTGGGGCTAAGGCAGCTGCATTTCAATTGATTAGGTACCCATCCATGATGAAAGTTGTGAGAAGTGACACCACAGTCAAAACATTTCAAAGAAAACAATGGCTGCTGTATGCCAGGATACTGCAAACATGCCAGAATCCACATGAGAGACACAGATGAGAGGAGCGTTATCACCAATTCAATCCTGCTACTTTTATTTGACAGTAACTGTCTTATTACTGCGTTTTCTCTTCTAGATCCAAAGTGGGTAATTTGTAGCATATGTAAGGTGTATTTTGTAATTTTTTAACAATGTTTTTTTATTTTTTATTTTGAGAATTTATCCATAAAGCTCCAACTTTGTGTGATGTGAAACGGCAGCAGCTTTTAATAAATGTCACCCATTGAAGGAGAATGATCTGACAGATAGGTTCTGAACAGCTCGGTGTAAACAAGCAAAGAAAAGTGTATTAAAAATGCTTTATCTATAGGGTTCATGTCTGATGTCTGTCAAATCATTAAAAAGGAGAGACACTCTTATCAAATAACTGGGATCAGCAATAGTGAAGGCACAACACTGAGATGAGGTATGTCTTCCATGGGGGGCAAGTTGAGGGCCTTTTGTGAATTTATAGAGTATGATAAAATCTGCTTCATATTTCTCGGCTGATGAAAGGAGGCTGAGAGAGAATTACATGGCAAGAGTTTTGTCACCGGACCCATATAGGCTTTAGAGGCTGGGAATTGAAAAGATAATGAGAAAAGCCATGCTGCAGGTTGGCTGTGTTTAATAAGTCATCATGCTTTTCTATCTATTGTTAGTTGCACACAGCCCGCCGAGATTGTGTTTTCACCATGCTTAATACTCTGCAGCAAGCAGGCATTTCAATGGATATAATATATCCAGCACGGCGGCGCAGACTCCCACAGCTTATAGCACAGACAGCATTACACAGAGAGCCGGTGATAACGGGGAACAAAGGAAAAAATGAGACTGTTCTAGTTGCTTCTCTTCTTGAAGAATATGTGATTGCAATTAAGATAGATGGCTTAAGAAAGACCTAATTCTGCACGCAACGCACGGATATAATTCCGACATTGTGCACACTTCATGTTTTTGTCTCTGCATATAAAAAAAATAAATAAAAAAAGTCAGGTAGCTGGCAGCAGGACAAAGGCTGCAGTCCTCAGGATACACAGGATGACATTTTGCAGAATTTTCTTTTAAATTACTTTGTTGCAAAAGTTTTCAAATTCCTCTCTTCTTCTTATGGATCTTCTTAAGACTCAACAGAGAGAGGGGGGATGCAAAAAAAAAAAAAAAAAACTCAGCCTGAAGGGAAACAAATTTAAATGGAAGCTGATGATGAATGGCGGCGCTGATTTTCTGGCAAGAATTAAAGCTTTGTAATGACACTTGACACATAGTGGATGAAAGGAAGAAAATAAAAAGCACTACCTTTTACAGTTTGTGTAATTACTGTATGACACATATAATGGCCCATACTTTCCAATCTGACAGCGTGCTCCAGAGCCGTCTTTTGTCTTTGTGTCATTGCCTCTGGGCATGCATGAAAACAACACTATTACTACACTCAAACAAGGCTGGCGCGTTTGTTGTACAGTTGTACACTTCCATCTACTTACGCGCGCGGACCTGCTTCAAAAGACAGGCTTGTCATACTCTGATCAACAAGACTCAGTCAGAGGGATTTCTGAAGCGTGTGGAGTTTTTAACATGGAAATTGGCTTTGAACCCCATCTGCACAGGTCGCCACATCTTTGGGCAAAGCTCTGCTGCTGCTGACAGGGAAAATGAACCATCAATTCTTTATAATGTGGCCTGATTATTATCCTACTTACCCCCCGCAAATTTAAACTTAGAGGGAAAAAAATGAAATCTTTAAACTCAATGGCAAACAAGAGCAGCAGAGATTTCAAAGTAATGCTACCAATAAGCCACTTTCAAAATAAAACTCCAAAGTCTAAGATGTTTGATTCAAATATTACTTATAGCATCAGGAAGACATTAAAAGTATCCTACCTGGTGCAAATGTGGATTTCCAACCCCAAACTCAAAATAGATTTAACACACAAACATCATGCTCAAGTGAGATGCAACTCTGAATGTGACAAACCATACAAACCAGCTCAAAAGTTTGAACCCAACGTGTTCAGCAACTTTGGGATTGGATCTGTCAACGTCCAATCTGAGATGTCTTTATTTAACGTGATTGGGTTTTGTTCGGCTTCTTGCGCCAGAGCAGCCTGCTGGTGTCCCTTTAACCCCTAAAAGCAGCCAGGGGCCCTGACCCCGGCAGCACCGGCTCTCAAAGCCGAGCTCCTTTCAGCTCCGGCGTATAAGGGGAACCTCCCTGTTCCCTCCCACCATCAACATCCCTTTCAGCCGCAGAGATAACTTTATTCATCTTGTGCATCATTGTATCCAGTTGAAAGCGGGAACTATGCAGACACTTGACTGAATTGAGCTAGCGTGCTCGCATGTGTTAAAGACAGGAAAGAATGGGAGGTGTTATGTCTTCATTTCTTCATTTTGACAGGAAAATGCATGTAAGGGCTCACTTTGAAATAAAAACTCATAAAATTTAAGTCGTCAAGCAATCAAATTTAAAAGTTGTAGTGGTGTGTCATCAAATTAAATAAACAATAAAAAATAAATTGTAAAAAAAATATATTTTCTGAATTCAATTCCTTAAAAATCTGTGATTTTTAGGGTTAAATTGGTGCTAATTTAACACTCCCTCCCTTTTTTTTTATTTTTCAAACTTTGCTAATTTATCCATGGACAGCTGGCGGGGACAGTGGAGCTTATGTTCACCTGCCTAACACCAAAACAGCACCAGGACCACCCTGCTCTTCTCTCATCATTCATATTCAAGTCAGGGCCTCTTGACAAGTCTGCTGATCTCACTCAATGTTTTGTGATTTGGACAATACGTTTTCACAGTGTGAGCAGAAATGCTGAGGCCATCACACTTTTTGAAGCCAGTCTTGGGAGATGCGGCAAAAAGTTTTCCCTCCTCTGCGAGAGTCCTGGGAGTCACAGATGAACTCAATTTTACTATTAAATGGATGCAAGAACTTTATATTTATGAAAAAAAAGGAAATTTGTGTTATAATAAATTCGGAAAAATGCAGGACAACAATTATAAATATTTTTTTTTATTTCTTAGATACATTTTTGTCTTTTATCCTCGAGAACAGAATACAATATTATGATACGAAATAGAATATTTTAACTTAAATGTGCAAAAAGTTTTGTTTCAAACATAAAAAACTTGCAAAAACCAACAAAGTTTTACTTGTTTGCCTCTTTTTATTTATTTTCCTTTAAGTATGGTTTTGCAAACTATTATTTATAATAAAAAGTGAGAATATATGTCGTGTAGCCAGTGCAAAAAAATGTTTTCGGGGATCCTTAAGAGAGAGGTTTATACATTAGCGCTGTAGTTGCAAAACACTGTTGATATTCAAATGATTATTGTCCAAAATCTGGGATAAGCTTCTGTGTGAGAGCTCTTCTAAGTGCCTACAACTATTGCTAATTCCCCTCACCATTGTAGGCCGAACAAAGGCCCTAATCCCAGTTCACTTTTGCAGAAGGCTGGGGCTATTTTCCCTCTCATAAACCAACAACACTCCCCCAAGCCGGAGCTGAGAGGTTCTGAGAAAGGGGCCAGTGTGTGTATACTTCAAGGCGTTTTTTGTCCAACTTGGCTAGTGCTCTGCATAAACTTTTAAGTGGTCCCAGTAGGCCTCAAACACCTTTTTGCCAGAAAAAATAAGCGAGCACAAACTGTAAAGGAAGCCAAACACTCTCTTAACCTGGATGATACAAAAGAAAATATATGAAGTAATTCACTCTGGGCTGCAAGGAGTTAACTTTTTTTTATTGCATTTCTATGAAAGCAGCTCTCTTTCTCTTTATTGTAATCCCTTTAATACATAATTTAAAACTCAGTGGTCCACTATCAAAGACAGCAGAGTAGAACAGGATTCTGTCCTTGTACTTTGTAGTTTTGCTTTAGCTTGGAGCGAAAAAAAAAAAAAGAAGTGAAACCACTTCAGACTTTGACATAATATTACCTCTTTGTCATCCAGCTGACTTCAGCTGTAGCTTTCAAGTTGAAGGTTTAATTAAAACAAATTAGTTTCAGCAATGTCATTCATTTATTACATTTTCATGACAACTGCAAATGAGGATATCATTAAAGGGTGGAAGCAAAAATAATGACGTTTTAATGTTAATTTCTCTTTTACATGCAGGTTAAACGCACTAAAACAATAAAAGCTTCATTTTTTTTATTTTTTTTGTTGGTTTAATTACTTTTTAAAAACAACAATAGGAGTCCCCGTGTGAGCAGACTTGGCAGAATTCCCTGGAACACAGAGCAAAGGCACTCTCCCAGTTGTTCAGTAAGTATCTGATGGCTTCATTCAGCTGCTGTGTCATGCAGTGCATGTGAACCAGCATGCAGGCCAGCGTGTGGCCTGTGTTGGCTTATGTTAGGTGTGTAGTCAGAGGGTTTTACTTGCACTTTAAAAGGAGTGGCACATGCGAATAGAAATGTGCCAGGAACAGCCTGACAAACCGTTTCCTTTAATCTTAATCAATTAGACACCCATGAAGTGTAAACAAATCACAAACCTGTCAGTGTACACAATACAGTGTAAAGAATCTGCAAATTACATGCAGTGTAGACAAGCTGCACCTCTTTCCATAAAGCAGTCGTTTAAAAGACCTCACGTCGCCCCGATCATATTTGCACCCTTGACTTGTGGTGAGATAAAGAACATTTCTTTGCTAAGGGGCTTAGCTCACCAGAACCACGACTGGGCGGTTGATGTTTGCAGGGAACCTCAGAGGTGATGTGGTTTTATTCTTCCACTTATCCTAATTTCTATGTGACGACACTAATTTCTCACCATAATTATCAACAATCTTGAAAACACATATGAATATTCAGCACTTTATTAATCTTTGTAATTGTTACATTTTCAGATGATCATTTATATCATTTCATGGGAAAAATGTCCCATTTTCACTATGTTATACCATATTTATCAATTATGTAATGTTAAAGAAAAATTAAATTAAACATTTTTAAACAAATTTTGTCACATTTTGAATTAATGACCAAATCTGCAGCATTTTTAACAATATTAATGATCTTTGAATTGGAGTAGGTCAGAGGTCACCTAAACTTATCTAAACATATTTTTAAGAGGTTTTAATTTTTAAATCTATGTAAATGCAAGTGTATTTAAAAAAAAGAGCAACAGAATAAAACTGAATTTTAGACGCAGTTCATAAATGGTGATATTTTTTAGAAGAGACCTGCGGGCAATTTGTGTGGTCCTTGGGGACCCGCGAGCACCAGGGTAGTGACCTCTGGTCTACCTGGTTTTATTTGCCTTTAAGCAATTTGGCTACTTTGATTAAAATGACCAAAATAATAAATACAAAAAAAAACACAACTGTATTGAAGCAACAGAATTCAATAATTTTGATGGTCATATCAAGCCAAATTTTCAAATAAAAAATTTTCAAAACATATTAAATTGATTAAAAGACACAAATGCATTGATATGAAAATTTCACGGAATTGACATTGCGTTTGATGTCATATCAGTGCTTAAGATACATATTACTGTTCTTTCTTTACAGAACCCTGTAAATTGTATAAGGCTGTAACGCAATTTACACTGACTAGATTCCGTGAAGGCCAGGCGCCCCCGTGCTTCTTTTCATTTTCACTTTTGTCAGGGGGACAGCATGGACATTAATGTGGTGCTCTCCACCGTGCTAACATGTCTTAACCCCGTCAGCGCTGCCTGGGACTGTATCGACTCTGCTAAAAAGCTGTAGTGCTGCTAACAAATGCTCCAAAAACATCCATGTCTAAATCTCACCAAGACCACAATGACAATGAGGAGGAATTAAAAATAAAAAAAAAAAAAAAAAGGGCAATGAACATATTACTTACCATCAGTGGTCTCAAGCTCTAGTTCCAATATTAAAAATCTGTGCACATGCTGGAGGTGCTGAGACATTCTGGAGCCAATATTGCAAAAGCAGTAATATCTTTCAGTACGCTAGACCTTCTGTGATGATCCGACTGTGCCAAAAATGGTATGTTTTTAAAAAAAACTTCAGCTCCTACTGTGCAACTGCTAACTATGGGCAGGCAGAGTCTATGTCCCATTGGAGTGTCGGCATTGTTCTTGATATTCTGACTGTGGAGACGTGAACGCACACCTTATTATTGTTGAAATTAATGACAATAAAGTTCAGTGCAGTTTAATTTAAAATGTTTAAATAAGGCTGCACGGTGGCGCAGTGGTTAGCGCTCTTGCCTCACAGCGAGAAGGCCCCGGTTCGAATCCCGGCTGGGACCTTTCTGTGTGGAGTTTGCATGTTCTCCCCGTGCATGCGTGGGTTTTCACCGGGGACTCCTGCTTCCTCCCACCATCCAAAAACATGCTTCATAGGTTAATTGGTGACTCTAAATTGCCCCTAGGTGTGAATGTGAGAGTGGCTGGGTGTGTGATTGAGGCCCTGCGACAGACTGGCGACCTGTCCAGGGTGTACCCCGCCTTCGCCCTTCAGTAGCCGGGATAGGCTCCGGCACCCCCGCGACCCCGAAAGGGAAGAAGCGGTCAAGAAAATGGATGGATGGATGGATGTTTAAATAAAAAAATATATGTTTTAAATGTTCATTTGGTTTGATTTGCTTGATGTGAACCAAACATTGTTTCTGGAGGTGATATTGTCTGAACAAATTGGGGAAAAGTAGCACAAAGCAGCTCGTCCCGCTAATCCTCTGATGATAACAGCGTGTTAGCTGTTCTGTCAGACATGCAACAACTTTTCCATTAGATCTGCTTCTTCAGGTTTTTACTATTACGTATTAAGTTCTTTACTCATTTCACTAGATTTTTGCACTTTGGTTTGGCCTGAAGGCTAAAGAAACGATAGCTCTCACAAGGATCACGGTTTGTGTGTTTGGATCACAGTTGTCAAAAAATCCGAATATCTGACCCAATGAATACTAGTGAGAAGCACTGACATATATAGAAAGGGACAAAACACCTGTGATGTCACCTACAGAAAATGGCTCCTTACCTCCGACTCCACTGAAATGAAGTCTATTCAGTCACCATTTTTTGCCGCCATTTGAAGCCAGTCGACAGTGATTGGTCGGTCTGCTCGTAGACAGTTGCTAGGGCAACTACTGTCACCAATCATGAGTGAGCTTGTTCAAAGTCCACACCCCTTTTCACTGAAACTCAAATATTCAAGGAGGGGCCAGTGGGCACCACATGCTTTTACTGAGGCATCTGATTGGTCCGTTTAAACTTGAAAAATTTGAGATACAGAAAGACGTATCAGAGCAAGAATGGTCATTCTGACTGAAAAATGATTGATTTAATGAGTAAAATGGAATTAGCTGACAAAGAGCCGCATTGATTGAAGACTCCTGGTTGGGTTTTTGAGTGCGCTTACCTTTCAAAGTTTAACCTCAGACGTGTAGCGGTATGCATACGTCTATGTTGGGTCCCATCGTTGGAACGCTAGCTTCTGAAGTGGGCCAACTAAACACTGACTGGGGAATTCAAACACTTTAAGTCCGTGTTTTTTTTTCTTGGTTTGCTTTAGATTTACTTGTGTGCTTTGGATTACTGTGCGATTGCTTGACCCAGTTTCAGTCAAACGTTAGCTCTCTGATGGATGGCTTCATGCTTGTTCATCATGAACATTACGACAGAAGATGTCAAGACAGACTAAGACCCTGACCCCCTTGATCAGTAAAATGAAAGTTGATCAAATGTGTTGAATGATTTATTTCGTATTACACCAAAGGTGGGCAATGCATTCATCATAGTGTTGTGTGGACAGAGGAGATCCATAAGAATAGTTTCTGAACACATGAACATAAAGGTAGGCACATATGAGGAAAAAAATATTTCTAATGGTATGGGTGGAAGCCTTTTGATGCCAGGGTTGGGCATGTTAACGTTCGACTTGCGCGCTAGCGTATTACTAAACACAATTATTACAGCTAACACCATTATTTTTTGTAACACACTTTTGTGTATTTTTGTTTTAATCTTAAACATTAATGTACGAGTCTTTCACTCACTTTTTCCAAATTAAGGCAGAGAGATGAACATCTAAAAACAGACCTGATCTTTTCTCTGTGGCATCTGTAGCTTGTAGCACAATAAAAAATGGGATTTGAGACAATGTAATTGCAAACTCTCATCCATCCATCCACCTTAAAAACCAACTTAATCCCTTTCAGGGCTCACGCGGTTGCTGGAGCCTATCCCAGCTATTGTTGGGCGAAGGCAGGGTAAATTCTGGCTAACTTAAAATTGTAAAAGGGAATTGATATTTTTATATAAAGAAACATTTTTTTTCATAAAATACTGACAAGATTTTGAATTCCCAAAGTTAGTGGGTCAATTATCAGGCTTTAGAACACGAGTCAAAGTCAAGGCCCGGGGGCCAGATTCGGCCCGCCGATAATTCTATCCGGCCCTCCAGATCATTTTATTTTATTGTTATTAATGGCCCAATGTTATCTTGCGCTTATTTGTAACTTGTATAATTTTAAGTTATTTAAGGTTTAAATTGATTTCTTCTGGAATAATATTCCTGTCTGTTTTTATTCAAAGTTATGTTAAAACGTTTTAGAAGTTTAAAAAGTTTAAAAATTCAGTATAAGAGTGTTTTTAATAAATGTAATCCTATTCGGCCAACGACCTAAGGTGTGTTTTGGATTTTGTTCCCCTGAGCGATTGACACCCGCGCTTAGAACAACTGGATTTAAACACGATCAGACAGTTTATTTGAATATTTAACAATGACAGAAGTCTGTTTTAACGGTTGCATTGCATGTTGTTGGTGATAAAATAATGTGAAGGCAAGGTCTCACTTTATGTGACTTTGATAAACACACACAAAATAATAACATATACAGAAAATATGTAGAACATCCCATCGACACCTTCGATCAATTCTGTCTTAGCCCCTCTAGGCATTCTGTATAGTGTAGGCTGATCATGATAACACAAAAAAATGTTAGTTAATTGGAATAAGAACCCATTTTTTAAACACAAATCAATGGGGAAACATTTACCAGAAGACAAATGTGCACAATAAAAATATTGAGCCAGACTATAACTGTTTAAAAAGCAGTGGCAGTAGATTTCAAATTGGTAGAAATTGCTTCACTTTTTATTGACTATAAGGACTCCTATTCCTCAGTGGATTAAACATGTGTTTTATCATGAAAATATTGTTATTTTTTAAAAACTTGGGTGGACAAAAATTCCTTGCAAGGAAAATCCTATTACGATTTATTTTGCTTAAATAACAAAGACACATATCACTAAAAATGGTTCTGCTGTTTCCTGTTACAAGGAGGAACTTTAGTTAGATGTAGTTATCGAATAAGTAAAAACTGATTATTAAATGGTAACATTTTGTGTCTCTGACAAAGACTGATCGGGATTTGAACATTGAATCAAACAATATTGTAAAGTGAAATGTTGCTATTCTTTATCTTTTGAATTAGTTATTAAACATTGCTGTCAGCAATGTAATTAATTGTGATAAAACATTTGAATAGTTGCCCAGCACATGTTTGAAACACAGTTGCTTGGGGTTTTTGCAACCTTTCTGTCATCATGTTATCAGGCTTCTATGCTTTCATTTAAAGCCAATTTACTTTGACGAAGAGCTAAATGAAGGGTGTTAAAGCACTTTTTTTTTTAAAGTTTTGGAGCAATTTTTTGGTTAAAAAAAAAAAAACTTTAAGTTTTTAACCAAAAAGTCAAATTTTACTACAAAATATACATTGTTTTTTTTTCCTGGCTTGATATTCACCGGTTTTGTTGACATGTTCTTCAACTTCAGCTCCATTAAGCAAATACTTTACTACTAGACTATTTTAGCATTTACATTAAAAACACAAGTAGTATTTTCTAAATATATATATTTTTTTTAAATATGTTGTTTTGTAAACAGGAAGTCATGTGGATAATTGAAAATCCCTGGATAATTATTTGAAGTGGAATTGTGCAACAAGTGTCATGGCAGCCAAACCAGCTCTTCTTTTACCCAATGAACTGGAGCATTTGACCTGCCAGGTTTCATTTTGTTAAATCTTTTCACTGTGATAAAAAACTTCTTGGTTTAGACCATCAAACATTCAGATGCCTCTCATCTAGACTGTGTATGAAGGTTTTAGCCTAAAAAACATTTGATTTAAAAAAAAAAGGACATTATTCTGTTGTGGTGACGACCTTAAGCACCAATGTTTGTGCGTTTACTTCCAAAGTGTAACACATAACATACCTTTTGTTATTGTTCTCAAAGGAAAACTTTTGTTACATTATTACTGTCTTAGAATTGTAATAAACTATTATCCACAAAGATTTTGGGCAGTAAGTCTGTTGTAATACAAGAGTTCCTTAATATGCATTAAGTAAAAAAGAGTAAAAAAGTTTTTACTAATGCCTTTTTATGACAAAAGTAAAATTACTTTAATGATTAACTTTAGTATTGACCATATTTTACCATCTAAGGTGCAAAAAACAAGTTGATCAATCAATATCTGCTGTTTTTACAGGTGTTATAAGTACAGATGAAGCTGGGAAATGCAGTTCAGGTTCTAATTTACTTTATTTATAAAACTGATTAATGTAACTAACATAATTCAGGTCGCAAAAAACACTATATGTGTACAAAAAAAATGAATGAACACATGTCCTTTTATTTATTTTATATAACATAAAATCAAATTCTACGACTCACGCGTACTTATATATTCTTCACTAATGATACAGGCTGAAATGCTGCTTTTTTTAAAGCTGTGGACTGTTGTGACATAAATCGGCTGCAGTTTTCTTCTGTTGGTCTCTGATTTTTTTTAATGAAAGAGTGGTTCCCTTGAAGGAGCAAAGGACAGAGGCGGTGGTAAAGCTGGGGACATCTGCGAGGAGTTGAAGACTAACATATTTCAAGAACCACATGCACCTCAGATGTTCATCCCACAATTTGCTGCATTTTTGTGTTTTACTGCTCTATCAAAAGCTATTCGAGCTCCAATAGTAAATAAATTCACTTTTATCATTTTGCATTTGGTGAGATTTGCGTTAGATTTGAAGGAAAATGAGATGTAAAGCACCATGAACTCTCTAAACAGCCATAATAACTGTTAATATGGTCTTTTGGATTAAATAAAAGCATAAAAATGAAATTATGTCATTACCTATAGAAACATCCAATGAATATTATCAATGAACAACAGAAAAATTAATTATTTAATTTTGTTTGGGTGATTAAGGTAAATGGAAGGCCCAGAAAATAAATCCTCTTTTCTACGTGTTCTGTAAAAATGTATAATTCTCAGATAATCGACGAACACAATAGAAACATTTAGCCCCGATGGTTTATTGGGGTCTTAGCTGGAGTGATAAGTTGCAACATCCAGGTGATCATTAAATGTCTTATCAGCTGTTCACTTGTGAAGGAATTAAGTGGTACTTTAGTAAAGAACATTTTCACCTCAGAGTTTAATTAATATGAAAGAAGTGGCAAAACAATAGCCCCACTGCATTTGAAATCTTAACCCCGGGCGACCTCATTTGGAGTGCATATCTCAATGCTGCACCAGTCTAATCTATGCCATGTCAGCGTGACCAGGTGAAAAGTGGCGTTAATTCTATATTGAGGCTGGGCATGTGCTGTGAGCAGGAGAGACAGGTAGAGCGTGCCATGGGAGTCGGCGCGTGACCTTACAGGGATTGGCAGGCGGGGTGTTAATTGGATAGGTGCGCCAGACAATTTGTATTGGCCATCCCACTGCAGAAGACATTGTATCTAGTTTTTGACTCCCGAGACGAGCCGCTGGTCTCTGCCTATTCATGCTCTGAATATTGTGCATGAAATATGGTTTTTTGAGCGACTGTGCAACTTTCCCCAAACACAAAAGACTCAATGGGGAAAGAAGAAGAGCGTGAAGCACAAAGGAGAGCAAGAGGGAAATAACAAACACAAAGATTCTGAAGAATTCTGGAAGTTTATGTACAATTAAGAAAAAAAATCAAAAATATTTTTTTATTTCTATTTCCTTCATTTAAAAATATGGTGAGATTTTAAAAGAAATCTAGTAATAAATGCATATACTATAATACCAAATCAGAACAAGTTAGATGTTGATTTCTGACTTTTAGAATTTTCTATGTACATGTAACATGTCCCACTCTATTCTATTCTATTTTTCAAACTTTTCCTGCCTTTTAGTTGTCTTTAAAAGTCACTTTCAATTAAATAAATACAGCATTTCACAATAATAACTGGATTACTCAACATAACAATAAAACCATCAACTTATGTTACTAAATGTAAAAGTATATACTTTAAGGCTTCCTTAGATACTAACCTGATTGGATAAATTCATAAAATAAACACATTTTTGCTGACTTTCATTCAGATGAAATAATTGTAACTCGTAGACACATTTAACTTAAAATCAGTTGTAGTAAAAAAAAAATGGATTTATTCTTCTTGGTATAATGTGGTCACAACAAACAGGAAGTTCATTTGAACTGATCGAACATAACAATCTGCAAATGAAATAAAACAACTCAAATTTAAACAAAAACTACATAACTGGTTAAGAAAAATTAATGTTGACAGAAGTGGTACAGCATAAATAATGATCTATTTTTTATTTTAACGACATGGCTTAATTTATCTAAATCTTACCTAAATACTGTGTTAGTTGGACATGCATTTTCAGTTTGGAGTCACATTTTTGTATAATTCTGTAGAACATGGCAGGTATTTTTAAGATTAGCAAATGAATGAAACAATAGTTTGCAGTCAAACTAAGAAAGATTATTGTGTTTTTGTAAATTTGCATGCCTTGTATTTTCTTTGAGTCAAGTTTAAATTAAATCCAACTGCCACTGGATGCTGTTGGGCTTTTTTAAAATATAATTTCAATTTGCTGACTGTATGATGATAATATGTTAAAGTGTCAGGGAAAATAAAAATGAAAAAATCTTGACATTTAAAACATATAGCAGCAATGCTTAAATAAACTTTGAGTACTTTTTTCTTTTTTTTCTGTCTTACCTTCAGTCGTAATTTTACCAATTATGGCACAAAACCCCCCAAAAAACATAAAAATCTGATAAATAAATAAAGATTTTTCTCCTTCTCACTTTATTTCTTAAGCGATTCATTGGACAAGCAAATTTTGGGAGCATGTGGACATGGTGAAGACATTATTTTAGTTATAAGAGACTCTGTGAGCAGATTAAATAGTTATTGAGCAAATGTTACATACCAGGGACTTTATATTGTTAAGCCCTGGAAAAACACGTGCAAAGAAATATGAAAAAGTACTGTAACCCATTCTGTTTTTTTTTTTTTTTTTTTTGGTGCACATTTACAATTTTGCACTGCCATGTAGGATGACCAATTCAGACGTCCTTTCATTCAAATGTGAATGCTCCTTATACAGCAAAGGAGCTGTACAACCTTCAATTTAACCTCAACCATTGTGCTCCACGCAGGCCAGCCTCTCCATTGTTAAAGATGCTGCATCTTATTTTTTAATAAGCAAAAAGGATTAAATTAAACCTTGTGCAATCCAAAGGAAATGGGGATTTTTGGATGCATTCATACAAAATGTGTCTGGAAAAGATAATTCCACTTAATGGAAGGAATTTAAAGAAGTTGGCCGATGCATCTTCTCCAATTTGGATTATAGCTTGTGTGTTTGTGTGTGTGTGTTTTTTTCCTGCTGTCATCGTTTAAAAATGGAGAAAAATGTAGTATTTACATAAGACTAATAATCCCTAATTATTTAATTAAAAGCAATTAATTATCAGTTTTAGAATTCCTATTTATAAGTGGTGCTAAAAAATCTTATAAGATGATGTTTATTCTTCTTTTTCTATTTATTATCATTTGCTGAAACGGAAACAGTCTTGGATATAAATCTTCTTTTTTCCTTCTTGTCCGTTTCCTGTTCCCCTCTCGTTGAGCTGTCAAATTTGCGGGTGATATCTTTATTAAGTAAAAAAAAAAGAAAAGGAAAATCTATTGTTTCTGGGGGTGGGACGGAGTATTTCCAAGTTGTGGGCTTTAAAATGGATACAAGAATGTGTTCGGTCAGCTTGAACAGCACAGGAGGATTTTGGGGAGGACCCGTCCTTTGTGACACATGCAGCATAGACATAATGAATTATATTATAATTACAAAGCATAGTCTGTAGGAGTGGACAATATAGATATTTAGCCAGGGGGTGGAGTGTGCTGCTCCATAGAGGCTGAGCCACTCCAGACTGCATTTCTATTTAGATCACTTTAACTTAGACAAATCTCAATATGAATGAATGAATGCCGCTTTGTTCAGGAAATAAAAACATTTGAACAAAGGCGCTTCATCTTTCTCATACGCGGGGGGCATGTAACCAATTGTACCCAACTCTGGAGGGAGACACCAAACTCCCAACACAACTTTGTCAAAAAGTGCGCTCTATTTATTTATATATATATGTGCTGAAAACCCAGAAAGACAAACATGGAAAACTAAATAAACAGACACGAAGCTCCTTCACAGAGGACACCGGTTTGTGTGTGTGATGCTGCAGGAATTGCATTGTGTGTGGTGGGCTGGGCAAAGCAGAGCAGAGCGAGCCGGGAAGAAGCAGAGGGGAGGAAAGCTGGCAGTGACTGAGAAGATGAGGATTTGACGGCAAGGTGACAAAGAGTTCAAACAAAATGAGGCTTGTAGATTAGCAGCACTCCCCTCAGTGACAGGTGTCATCTCTTGGGGCAGTCTGTCACTCTGCCTGCTGCCACTCCTTATATAATATGAGGAGACGGAGAAAGAGGGAGAGGAGGATAAGCAGCGGCACTCTCCAAGCATGTTCCATCCCGCTGTACCTGCCAGTAAGCGAGATTAAACCCTGATTGGCAGGAGGGGAGAGCGGGGAACAAAAGTTAAGCAAACGATTATTTACCTCTGTGCTCATTTGACTTATGGAAAGCAACAAAATGAGTGCTCTGATGCCTTTGGACCTAATTTACTAAACACTAATTTTGATGATTTTGTTGTAAAGTTTTCTTTTTTTACAAAAAAATTTTGTTAAAATTGTTAAAAAACAAATACAAATGTATTGAATAATCTTTATGGAAAATCAATTTTTGAGAGAATTGGAGTTTTAGATCAGATTAGGCTCACAAAAAGTAGTATTGTGCAGCAAAAATGAACAAAAAACACTTTTTTTTTGTAATTTAAAATATATTTACAAAAGAGCAGCTAGTGTGTAGTAGGCTTTTGTTGTCATTGCTCCTTTGAAGAGAGTCAGTTGAGTTTTGCACAGACCATTAACAAGTGTGCGTGATTGAGGAAGGTATTAACTAAAGCTCGGAGGGAGCCAGCTCCTGTCATCCTGGTGACATGCAGACTGAGACCTGCTGCTCTCTGCCCAGGACTCCAGCCATCTGCTCCACAGATTGCACCGAAACACACAACACAGCGAGTGCTGCTGCCTCCCCTCTGGGTGCGAGAGTCACCAGAGGGTCAGCTACTTCTCCGGGACTTTCTCCCTCACAGGTTTCCCGACCCCGTCTGCATATGCTGACGGTGAACGCGGGGGAACTTCAATAAAATCCGCGGATTGGGCCGATTTAACAGGCGCGAGGGGGGGAGACGGCACAAGAAAGATGGAATGACAGAAGAGCAGAAAAACAAGAGACGTATTCGGATGTTTGTTTTTGACAGATGAGGGATGCCCCCTATTGACTTTGTCGGGGAAGATAGAAACAGGGGTGGAGATAGTAAAGCCAAGGAGAAACGATCCGAGCGGCTGCGTTCTAGCAGTGAGGAAAAAAAGGTCACTGAGAATATCGGGACAAATGAAAGACTCGGGCATCTAATATTTTAAAATATTCATTGCAGAGGTTAAAAGCAATCGAGGGTTATGGCAATAGAATGTTTGGCACCCTCCCAAATGAAAATCTGAATAGTGGGAAAGTTGTGTGGTATCAGGCATAAAATAAAAAAAAAAAAAGATGAGACATCTTTCTGTCACCTTGCCGATTATGGATTAATAACACGAATAATTCAAATTAAGGCACTCGACCCATGTTTCCAAACACTTTTTCCCCATGTTTTGTGCAAATGAATTTCCGGACCAAACCTATGTCACACATTTGCAACATGATGGCATCTGTGCCCCGCACACTGCAAAACAAGGCATATGCCTCACAGTGCCTCTCTGGTCTGTGAACCAGTGTCCGTTGGGGAAATCGACCACCCTGGGCACAGTTGTGCTGGAGTGAGTAATGAGGCAGGCTTTCCACGACGGCTGATAGAGGCTCCTATTAACAGCCACGCTTCAGGGTATTCTCTATGCCTGTGTTGTGGAATGGAAATGAGATCTGATAGAAGCATGTATAATTTGTTGTCACATCAAAGTGACATTTATTAGCTTTATTTCCCTATCAATGTTACATCTACTGTACCTCTGGGTATATATTTCAGAAGTACGGCTTTAGTAACTTTCATGAAGTTCTTTAACCGTTTGTACGATTGTTCGTCTTCATTACTTTTATTTCGATTTCAATGGCAAAATGTGCTTTACTCTACAAATAAATGCTCCAAAACCTTCAGTTGCTCCTTAAGGAAATCGTGAGCGTTTTCTTTAATCTATGATGCCATTTTCATCATTTCTGTCTTTCTTTCTATCTATCACCGAGGTTGATCATTCTTTGAAATACTGTATATAAAAGTTTTTTTTCTTTTTCCATTGGGTTTTAATATTTTTTCATTCATCTGTCATCGTTCTCACTGAGACAAACACATATGCAGTTTCAATTAATTTCAAAGCCATTCTGAAGTGGACTTTTCTTTTGGATTCATCCAACATCCCTCTTCATGTCTTTGTGACTTTGAATTGGGATATTGCGGGATATGCCACTATCACAAGCAAATTATTTCCATGCATCCAACAGAGAACTGAGCAACGAAGGGTCATATTTTTACCACTGCATGTAGAGATGTGCAGCATTATAACTCATGAGTGGCACCTCATTTCACACAGCCTAATGGCTTGACACTGAGAGCACACAGGGGATCCAGGCAGGGGCGCTTCCTCTTATATATGTATTTTTTTGGTACAAGTTTTATGAGATATAAGGATTAAGGTTGATTGAAAGTTGAAGTGAAGGGAAGTACTGCATGGCTGGCATAGAAAAACTTCCTTTTTTATTTAAAAGATGTGAGGATAGCCTAAAAAATGACAAATTTTCCTGTAAACAAAAACAGAAAAAACCTGCATCTAACCACAAAAGCCTGTGATATTTACCAGACAAAGATAAAGAAGAACAGACACCACTCCTCCTCAGTGAACTTATCTCACCCGCATGGATGTGACAGACAGCGCAGCCCTCCAGCTTAGTTGTCATACACCGGCGACCAGCCAGAGCTCCTCAGGTTGCGTGATTGTATAATTGTGTTGTGACACCCTGAACCTAACAGTGGTGTATAACCATGTTAATTTTCTGATAGCACACCGTGGGCCGTTGGAATCAGAGTTATGATGGGTGTAATTTGTGGCTCCAATGGCAGACTGAAAGGAGCGGGTCATCAGCAGTATAAATACAAATTAAAATTGATGCAGGTCTCATTTCTGCTTGACCAGTTTGTGTTGGAAAAGGCGACGGCGAGCCGGGAATTGTGCCCTCGCCTTTAAAGCCGTTTGGGCTTCCATTTCAATTCAGAGCCTGGAGGCAGAAAACTTCAAATAATATTTCCCAAAGATTAAGTGCTTTATTACAAGTACACAAAAAAATTCAGAGGGTTGGAAATATGAAAAAATGTAAACTTTTTTTTTGAGTTTTTCACTTTAAATGGAGTCAAAGAAACAAAAATGAGGAAAATATAAGGATTTATAAAAAAAAATCTAATATCAATGGAATAGATTTTTGTCTTTGTGTGAGAGTCTTTAAAGTTGTGTGTGTGTGTGGATGTTATGTCCAGCAAAGGCAAAGAGGCATGCTCCTGAACTCTGTCACTGTTTCTCTGACAGGCAGTTCAAGAGCTCTTCATTACAGCCTGTGTGCATCTGAGGGAAAAGAGAAACAATGCTTTAGAGCCCGCTGCACATAACCTTTCCATTCAAACAACAGATCAAACTGTCTGCAAATCATTCTGTCCAGTCCAAAGTTGAGCCAAAAAAAACACAATAACCAGCCAGCAGGAAACAATAACACTTTTAAGGTAAAACTTTTGCCAAAATATAATGAAGAAATACCAAAAGAAGTCCCATTTTAACTGTTTATATCACTCATGTAGTAAAGCAATCAGAATATGCAATCTATAGTCTGACAGTTTAATGCATACATCAAACAAAGGCTCGTCAGTAATGTTTCATACAAATCCACTGATATAATAATTATACTATCCCCAGTCCTTAGTGGAGGTTGATTGTTCTTGCTGTGAGCTAACACACTTAATTGTAGTATGCAAATGAGAGCAATTACAAAGCTTTTAGGTGAAGAGATGACAGCTGAGGTTGGTTTTATTGGGGGGCCTTACCCAAACAGTTGTCATGGAAACCACATAGAATAACACAACTGTCAAACGGGTATAATCTGGTGGTAAGTCGAGAAATGGCCTCATCTGTACCTCGTGTTTATAAACTGACGCATCTGAAAGAGAGATTCTTTGATTACAGAACAAATTGTCAATTTGAGTTGTGCAGGGGGGGGGGGTAAAAATGAGGGCTCATTTGATGAAAAACAAATGTTGGAATGGATTCAATTTTCAAACCGACACTTCAGAAAAATATGAAATATACTTGCAAACACACAAATAGCCCACAATGATTTTTTTGTAGTGTCTGTAATTAGGAGTTTTTGATAATTATTTTTATAACAGTCATTTAGCACACTGTGAAGTTTGTAGCTGCAGAAAACAGGCTAAACATCTGCTCCAAACAAGACACCACTGAATTCTTCTGCTGATATATTGGTAATTAACAACAATTTGTTTGCACATTGTTAACTAAAAATAAAGGCACAGACACAACAGATAAAATAAAAAAAAGTCCTTAAAATTATTGCTAATATTTAAACTCTTTCCAGCAAGATTCCCGAATGGAGCTTTGAATATTTAGTCTTTGTTCATCCCTGAGCACACCTGCTATCATGAAAAGTAAAAAGTTGTGTTCAGAATCTATTTAAATTAAAAAAAAACACACACACAAAATGGATAACAATTATTTCTGTGGAGGCTGTCATGAATTAAATATGACTGCTTTCTGAGAATGAGATGTTATGGAGGTAAATGGCGAGAGGCAGCCTGTAATTGAGGCGGCAGCGGCATGGCCTGCTGAACTAATCCCTGACTTGGTCATGTGACTGGTGGCTCACCAATGGCAGGAGTTCTTTTCACCACAAAGCCAACACAGCTGGGAAAATTGATTTCTCATCTGAGCCGTATTTGATAGCTTTAGAAATCAAAAATTAAAATGAACTCACCTATGCCCTGTTATTACAAAAGAGCAAAAATAAATTGGGCAGCGGCGGTTCGTGTGAGACGGGAGGCCCTGACAGGGAATTCAAAGATGCAAACTCTTGGTAGCCTTTAAGTTTGTTTTGTGCTCTTTACCAAATAAAAAACTAAAAATAAAATACATTAATTAAACCTATTATTTTTCTGGTTATATTATTAATTTTTTGTTGGATTTTTTTTGTATTTCGGTTTTGTATTTTTAATTGTTTTAAAAATATTAGGACATTTTTAATTATATTTAAGCAATAATAAATAAATATCTTCTGGAAAAGCCTAATTAAGTGTTGTCAATATATCAATACTGTTAATGTTTTGAGAGGACTTTATATACTCATTAAATCAGACAGCTTCTTCAAATTTACAGTCGGATTCTTGGTTAATTACAAACCAATTTACAATTAAATATAGACACTCATTATTTGCCAAGACATAATGAGCGACTAATTTTCCCGTTCAATATTAGAGCAGTGTAAACAACTATTTAACAAACATTTAGGAGTCAGACTGCTGTGTGCGGGAAAGGAGTGAAAGTGGCCAGGACGTGAAGCGAAACAAAGTAGCTAGTTATGCTGACAAACAGCGCGCCGAAACAGATGTTCTTGCAGTTGGATGTGAAGATCAATAGGCGGTGCGGAGCAGCAATATAGTTACCTGAGCTGCTGCTACTCGGAGCAGATGTTAAACAGACTGATGCCCTGAAAGCCTGATCAATGGACAGGAGGCAGATGGGGAGGGAGAAGATGTAGGAGTGTTGGGAAGCTCAGCTAAAATACGGAGCTACATTTGATATGTAGATCCACAGCGTTACACAAAACTAATCAACCCTAACTTTGGTGAAACTTCAGCTTCCCCCCGAAAGCTCCGCTTCCTTCATTGACATCTGTGTCATACTAATTACCGGTGAATTTACCTCTTCAAAGACAGGATGCTGTTGAGGTGATTATTCGTCCCATCTCATCATTCTAACCAGGTAGGTTAGGTGAACTGGGATGACCGGCGTAGGGTGTTGAAAACAAGATTCAGCAGTTTTGGACGGCAAGGAAAACTTCCCTAATTAGAAGCTGCGAGAGGCAGTGTCAGTCTGCAGTCCATAAGACTTCACCTTTACCTTCCATTAGTGAAATAAATGCATACTGAAAAGTATGTCTTGGCCATTGTAAGTCATCTTATGTTTATTTTTTACAACAACAAAATCTATGAAACGATACCAACATAATTAATAGACATTTGAAAATAAAAGGTGCCAAAAAATAATAAAAAGAATGAGGTATTCTTTTTTTTTCTGCGAACACCGTCCACCTGCAGGAAAAAATCCGAAACACACAGACATTCACTCACATACACACACAGATCTCCTGACATCCAAAGTCCCAGTGGCCTTGCTGTCCGAGAAGCAACTTGAACTGGGCGATAACCTGATAGACTTTATCTTGTCTTTTCCTGGGTCGCAGTGAAGCCTGAAGAAGACACTTCAACTCCACAGCATCCCCCCAGAGTCCTAACCTTCCCCTCCTCTCCGCTCGCCGGCATCGCGGCGAGAGAGAGCTGTCAAGCGGCCTGTTGCTTATTGATGTTTCTGCATGTTTTATGTCTTTCTGGAGATATGACGGCCCTGACACAGTGCTGATTTCCATCAGCTTGCCACATACCGCACGGAGTGACAGCTGGGGAAAGTGTAAGAAGAAGAAAAAAAAAGGAAAACAATCGGTGGGGATGTCATTGGCTTGGGCCTCATCTCTGACCGAGGATTCTCCTCCCTTCTAATGAAAATGTTTCATTCACATCTCATTCCTCCCTTGCTGATGAATTCAATAGAAGAAAAAAGAGAAACGAATAGTGAGGGAAAGAAATTCAGCTTTTGTAAGATTGGTGAGGCAAGAAGAGAGGCTGACCCTGGTGCCAAAGGTTTTGACACTGCATCAATCCCTTTAAGGGTAAGGCCTTCTGGACTAGCTCTGGCTGGAGATTACTTCCACACATCTGAGGGATGGCTGCTCTATCTATTTCACACATTCTATGCAGAGGACAGCCTTGTATGCTTTGGATCCTGAGCTGCCCAGTAAATTAGGTCTGAGATCATTCCATGGAATGAAGGGAGCTATCCAAGGCAATTCAACCCTAAACCATTGACAGAGAGCTTACCGAATCCCTGGAAAAAAAGAGACACACATCCATTCCCTCCTTTCTCTTTATGATACCAAACAGAATGTACCGTGGGTAATCCCAATAAGGCTCTTTACTTGCAAATTCAAGTATATGCACACATGTACCGATAAGACGCTCCCACACGGCTTTCTCACATACATGGTATTGAGAAGCACGGTGCTGCTGTTAAGCTTTCGCACTTTTGTCAGAAAGTGAATTAAAATTCTTAATGAATTTGCTGTTGTGATGCTAAAACGCCACATGTTGAAAAGCTGTTAAATATTTTTCATGTCTACTGATGAGATTTATTTGCACAAAAATGTTTTTTTTAGCTCCAGGATTTTTTTTTTCTTGATATTTTCTAAATTAATTATATTTGTCTTTAAAATGAACCCATAGTGACATCCGTGTAACAGAAAATATCTGAAATGTTTTGTGTGGTTAACTTGGCTTGCTGCATTTTTCACATAATTTTATTTTAAACGGAAAATAGGTAAAGTATGACATACAACATGGATTTATTTAAATTCAATAAAGCACAGTTCCATATTTTTTGCTTTCATTTAGGCATTTCAAATTAAATACACCCTTTTTTCCATGTATCCATACATTTTTATGCCAAAATTACTACAGCCATAATTAGATTCACAACAAGGACTAAATTAGCTGTTACTAAATCATTTTAATTTCCTTATCCTGGTAGAAGATTGTGACAGGTGTCATAGTTGCTATTATGTTTGGCATCCCAACATGTTATAATGGATAATTGATCCATCAAAAAACATCAAACTAAGGCAATAACTAGCTGGAGACTGGCACATTGAACATGCAGAAAATCGAATTTAACCCCATGTTGACTGAGACACTTCCGTGCTCTGTCGATCAAGCATGTCTCTCCTTGACAGCTCTGTTCGCATGTTGTTAAATAATCTAAAGGGAGAAAAGAAACATAAAAGAAAAAGCAGTCTCAGAGGACCTGTCACTGAGAAAGGAAAATGCCATGGGGGGCGAGGAATGCCTTCAGTCGCGCAGCTTTTCACATTTTAATTTCAGTCTGCAGGACTGACTCATGGTAGCGCCTGAGTGAGTGGGTCCTGGGAGTCAGGGCTCACGCTGACCCCTGAGCATAGACTAGCCCAGAGAGATGTCAGCTGAGAGCTCCTGAGGTCCGCCAGGCTGCCAAGCTCTTTGAAAGCTGCTGCCAATTCAGCCTAAGTTTCAGCTGAATGGTCGCAACAGAGAAGGGGAGCAACAGCAATAAAAACGGGTTGCAAAAGGAAGAGAATTTGCTTTCAAAATGTATTTGGCCTTTGACCCCGCATCCGACCTCGTTGCCTACCTCTTTGATGCGCGGAATAATTTTTTGAGAGAAGCTGAAAGAGGGGTGGGCTTCGGGGGTGGACTCGGAGCCTGTCAGTGTAAATATATTAATAATCTGACAGCTTCATCTGCTTTTGAGGGCTGCACTTGACAGGTGCACAATGGCTGGCGCTGTAGTCCTTCTCGTACACATCTAGCCTTCCTGTCTGAACAACACAGAGAGTTTATTAAGACATCACACTCCCGTGAAGTATTGATTTTAAACCAGCCTCTGTCACTTACAGTATTAGCCCAAGAAGGAGATCCAAAATATGTGATGACAGCTAAATGTAACCTGATGAATGTGTCTGAGAGAACTTTTTATTTTTATTTTTTTACTTTAGTTGCTTTTTATTTTGTTGCTATAGCCTTCTATTCACACACATACAACTTAATTTAAAAAAAATTCAGCCGATTTTTCTTTTTAATTAAAATCAACCTTAAAATTTCATATAGAAAGAAAATAGTTGCAACTAAGTTTGCGCAGAAAAAAAAGAGCTAATGCTATCTGGAACAAAGGAGGGGGATGTGCATCTGGCTGTGGAAATGCACCCCGCCTCTCAGACAGCGGGTCTGTCCATGGAGAGACAGAGGCAGAGAGGGGTCAGCGAGAGCACAGGTAATTGAGGTGTCCCCTCCCCTCCTTTTTTTTTTTTCCTGGGTTTCTCACCCCATCCTTTCACCCTGCTCCCCAATTCCCCCTCCCTGCTATCCACACAGCGGGCACAATTACGCTCCCCATCACCCCACCAGCTGGCCCCCGTGATCCCACACTTCTTACTAAACGCGACTCCATCGGCCCTTTCCCTCTTAACCTCGCAGCACCCGCTCCGGGGGAATGGTAAAGCCGCGCATGGAAAGAAAGGAAAAACTCTCAACTTCTTTTAACATAAAACACACAGTAAAATCCAAGATAAGCAGTTTGTGCATTGAAATATGAACCTGGTATTTGTTGAAATCTGCACATTTATTTAAGTTAGAGAGGATTTAATTGGAAGTACCGGTGTGAGACTGTGAACAAATTACTTGAGAAGGCATTAAAAAGTGACAACTCGGCGTAAAGAAGCTGAATTGAGTAGAAAACTTAGGAAGATTTCATGCTAACAATTTAAATTAAACTATAATGGCGATCAACATATATGTTAATTGAATGGCTTAAAATAGATTCCAAGACCCAAGAGTCAGCCCTATCATATTTCTGCTTCACATGTCTGTTGATCGACAGTGTTTTCCCTCCATCCTTTCACATTAATGAGAGGGATGGCTCTCCTGTGCGTTATTACCTGAAATAATACCATATGGTAAAATGTAAACAACATCTGCATATTCATGTCATAACTTCATCTGTTTAATTAGTTCCAGCAAAGCAGTTTACCCTCTGAGGCCCTCGCTGTCAGAGCAGTGATGGTAGAGCCGTGCCCCGCTGTCGCTCCTGACAGTCCTCCATTGTTCAGTTGACGCTCCTGCCCTGTCTGTTTAATGCCAGGTGCGTCTTTACAGGCCACAGATCAGGTAAGGTGAGCTAAAGGGGTTGCTTTT
>NC_050517.1:20208468-20221545 GCF_002922805.2 Oryzias melastigma
AGGTGGTTTTTCCTCCAAGCTCATATATATATAGATATATATATATATCTATATATATATTGTGTGTGTAACATCTAACACTGTTTTTTATTTGTATGTATGGACAGTGCAAAAACAGTATTTCCCCCCAAAAAATAATGGTATAACAAAATTCTTCTAAACCATCAAACAATAGAAACACCAAGCAATGCCATCTAAAAACCTTGAGTGGGTATGCTCTAATTAAATTCTCCTTCATCAGGCACTCGTTTGTGCACAAGCATTAATACTTTTGACCCTGTGCAGCCCGAACACTAACATGCCTGAGGAAGGAAAAAAGAGGAGGGAAACGAAAGGGAAAAACATGAGGGAATATCTTATTAGGGAAGTCGGGCATGTTTTGGCCCTCGTTTCTTGATGGCTGCTCTTGGTGTCGCGACCTACTGGCGTCTAGCTAATACGACAGTGTATGCCGTTCCATTGTTCTCAATCAATAACTAATTATCAAAGTACTGGCTCTGACTGGTATTGTCCTCATTGCTCGGAGCCCCTTGTTGTGGACTGAAAGACAGAAAGAGGAAGAAAGGGGAAAGCAGGGTGCCTTTTGGCTGCACAGTGATGCTGCCGCCACAACATCCTTGCAAGCCTTTCAAGATACGCTGTGCCGTCAGTTTGAATTACCATTTCCTACTAATTGATATGAATTAAAACAGAAGAATTATTGTTGCTGCTGAATGTCATAACGATATCCTCAAAGCAATCATAAGAGACAAAAAGAGAACAGCACACAAAACACAAGCAGGACGACCAGGAAAGACAAATTAAGCCGACTCCTGCTAGCGACTTTGCAAATGAGGCTTCAGACAATGGGGAAGGAAAATCAGACCGTTAACACTAAATGTTTCATTATTTTGGTCTTATTTGTGTGGATGAACCAAGATTTAAAGCACACCAAACAGCATACCTTAACCATCAACAAGTTCAAGCAAAGTACTCTAATCACTGATATATTGTTCCCCTATCACCTTTCCATTGTTATGTGTTTTTTACAAATGAGCTGACAGAAATAGAGGAACCCCAGTAATTCATGGTTGGCAACACAGAGCGGATTGTGTGCTGGTGCCTGCCTGTCTCTGTCCTCCCTAATAGAGTGGCACGTCCTGTCATCCCATGTGGCAGCACAGTTCACTTCTCCGCAGTCTTGTTCGTGCGACCAGCACCAGGACTGGGGGGTTGAAACCCCCAAGAACCCTTGGGGTGGCTGGTGCCCCAGTGGCAAGCAGGGGTCAGTCTAGTAAAAGGGCCGCCCTCAGGACAGTGAGTCTAATCCCAATGCAAAAGCATGGCAGCTGGAACAGCTCATCCGTTCAGGCTGGGTAATGATATCACTTGCAGTAGATCTGATGTCTGACCTCATTACCAGAGTTTAATTGTGTCGGAGTTTCAGTTCTTTCTCGGGCCTCCTTTTTGTTTTGGGCAGCTCATCCAAAAAATGTCTCTGTTGCCTACAAAACTAAATTCATTTCCCACTTAACTTGCTGTTCGCTATGTGACCAATTGCATAAGCAATAGAGCCACGAAACTGCAAACAAACTACTCAACTATTTTATTTGTATGAAGATACTTAAGTGTATAATAAAAATCTTAATCTATTTTTTAGGGGCAGGAGTCAGTTTAAAAAATGAACTAATTAATCGCAAACCTGGGGTAAAATGAATCGCGATTAATTATTTTTTTAGTTACAGTATTTGGCGACCACTTATTATCTGCAAATAATTCCAACATGAAATCACACACAATACTGCAGATTGAAAGCATTTAGTTTTTAAGTAAGGCTGTCAACCAATTAAAAATTAATCAAATGAATCACTATGAATTACAATGTTTTACTAGGGAAATTTTATGAAAATATTCATGTTTTGAAGAAAAACATTCCAGAGAGAAAAGTTTTCCTTCAGTTTTATTGTCTGAAATTTTTAAATATATCTAATGTTAAGGAAACTCTTAAGACTTTTATGTCTGCGGTATGACTAAGTAAACAAAGATAGCTGACAAACAGCAATAAGAAACACAAACCTGGACACCTAAAAGAAAAAAAAAAGTTTTGGTCACATAGCCTAAATGTTCTAGGTCACCGCGCAGGCTGCTTTAAAAAAATTCCTTCATCATCTGGACAAAAAACAAGCAGTAAGAGGTGAACTTTCTCTCTGAACTGATACTCTTAACAAGTTTCCATTGTAAAAGTGAAACTTCTCAAGCAAAATTGTGACGGTCAGCATTTACATTACTTTCCTTTACTGCTACAGTCGAGGCTCAGCGACGTGATGTCGTGTTACCTTGACTACGCGCTGGACCATGAATCAAGAATTCCGCTTTTTGTGAAAAAACGATCTAAATCAAGACAAATAACAAGATTGAAGTGCAAAAAACCAATTTAATATTTATTTATTTTTTAAGTGACCATGAATAAAAGGGATAATACTTGACAGTGTTTTAATGCATGCCATGGAAGACTGAACCGCCCGAGGCAAAGCTCTAAAGACTGTTTCTTTGCGAGGTGTAAATTAATTTGCATTCAGAAATATTAACGTGTTAATTCTTTTTGATTAATCGCGTGTGTTAGTGCTTTAGCGTTCACATCCCTACTGTTTTTTAAAAATGTAGAAGTTTAATAAAAATCAGATAGGAATGTAACAATTCATTTAAACAACAGTTCGATTCATATCATCATTTGTAGGGCGGCCGTGGTGCAGCAATTGGGCGGTTGACTCCTGATAGGAAGATTGCGGGTTCAATTCCCACCTCACCTGCCCATGTGACGAAGTGTCCTTGGGCAAGACAAATAACCCCTAATTGCCTCTGGTGGGAGGTTAGCGCCAGTGTTCGGCAGCGGAGCCACCACCAGTGTGTGAATGGGTCTGTGACTGTGCAGCGCTTTGGGCCCTCGAAGGAGGGTAGAAAGCGCTATACAAGTTTACGCCATTTACCACTGACGATATGATATAGTCGATATTGGTTCATTTTGAACGATGCGGTTCAATCACATTCAGTTCTCTGACCAAAAACTGATCCAGGACAATCATGCCAAAAATTCAACCAGTCTGACTCAGAGATAAATACCTGGTATGGAACAGTGCAGTTGAAATTTTCCAGATTTCTTCTATTTCTTGCAAGATATTCAAGTGTAAATTAAATATGTGAAAAAACAAAGAAATAAACAAAAATTAATGGCAAAACCATTTACATTTCAGTTTCATACCCCCTTTTTTGTACACCCTTAGTGGATCTTAACAAGTTTCCATTGTAAAAGTGAAACTTCAGAAGCAAAAACAGAATTACATAACAACTTTGTCAGAACTCTTCACAAAAATACCACTAGACTTACTTCAAAAGTAAAAATGTTTGTTAGTACAGTAATAAGTTTGAATATAAAGTGTTATGCTGTATTTTATCAACATATTTAGTCTATTCCATATCTTCCTCACACTGTTACCTCACTACATATCTGAATGGCAATAGTGTGTTTACACTTTTCATTAGTGTTTTTCTTCTTTTTACACCATGTAAACAGACGTAAAACACTTTATCTTTTATTCAGGTCTCAACTAATCAGTTTTACGTAAAACTATTAGTTGTAGGTAACTCTAGGAAGGTGAATTATGTCTACAGGGAAATATTTTCTTTCTCATTGTGCGAGCTGTTTTGATGTATGAATCTAGAAAAGCCGCCCCCTCCCCAACTTGTTATGAGCAGTGTAACCTGAGAGCCTGCCATCACCTGCCCTCCACAATGAAGGAAATAACCCTCCTTCTTTGCCTTGATGCCGCATAAAATATGAATAATGAAAACAGACAGAGCCGCGGCGTAAATAGGAAGCATGACTGGGGGGTTGGAGCTGCAGATAGCAGCCTTGCTATTGCCAGCCTTCTTTTTCTGCTCCGCTTAAGAGGTAGTGTCATCTCAGTTCTTTTCTCAGCGCTGCAGCTTTCTGTAACCCTCACACCAATAGGAAGCTACCACTAGGTCATGGGTAACAGCCCACCACTTTTAATGGGGTTGCTCTTTGAAAACATCACTATACAAGTAAACAGAGCGCTCCACTGTGTATTAAGTGCAGTGAAACTTTTACTCAAAGAATCATAGTGGCTAAAAGGTTACAGGCAGAAGGTCTGTTTGTTCAAAAAGAAGCCTATACAGGTGTACGGGAAAAGATGGGAAAAAAAAGAAGAACCTCATTACTATCCTCAGTTTTTTAAGCCCACATAGTGTAACTGTGTGCCCTTGAAAAACAGACACCAATTAATTCTTTGCATTGTACACGTGGATACGTTTTCCAATATCCTCATCATGAAAGAGCAATTATGATTCCATGATTCCTGCGCACACTCCAATTGAAGCAGCTAGCTTCTTCCATTGTCAGTTGTCAGAGAAAGGATAAACCATGAAAAGGCCTAATCCTGCTATGAGGAAGCTTTAATGAGCACCCCTGTCTGAGGCAAAACCATGTGATAACCTGGCTAGGGCCACGGCAGAGCAACATGGAATTCAGCTCCTAATAGAGGGCTATGTGGCCTTCTCTGGAGAAGAGTGGAACCCACTTATGGTGACCTGAGAAGTCAAGTTGCTGTCTTTTGACCTCCCAAAAGATGCCTCAGTGTGGGGAGTTGGTCAGGAGAAGCTTTAGCACAAACAGGCATGCTGCCTGCAGGCAAGGAAAGCTGCAAAATAAAATATAAAACATATACGAGACTAAAGCCGGTGCAAGTTGTAAGTTCAAAGAAAAAGCAGCAGAACTTTAACCTATAGGCTATTATGCAAAAAGTGAAGCAGGGCTGCCGCTTGGAATTAAGAGACAATGGAGAGTTCAGGCCAGAGGCATTTAACCAATGGACATCTAGTGTATCAGATCCCAATCTTAATGACATCAGTGACCGAAGCTTTGCAGAAACTCTGATCTCCAGTGGCATGAAGAAAGGGTCATTGCTGGAGGGGGATTAATGATGTATGTATGTGAAACTGGGGGGAAAAATTAATAAATATATATGAAAAAGAAAGGATAATGAAAACAGGTTATGAGAAACCAAGGGAATATTACTGCTGGTTTTCTGTAAGATGCAGAGGGGAGGAAAAAGCTGTGCAAATAGTCATGGGATTGCAAAGTCAATAATACGTGCAATCTTCACAGACAGAAAGCTATAATCAACAAGAATCCATATTGAGGGTGAATGCCAGAGTTTTTCAAAATGTCACCCGAGTGTATTTGTAGAAGGGCAGAAATGACAGATGAAGAGCAGGGAGGTGAGAGGCAGGGATCCAGGGACTTACAGACTTTGTGCTGTCCAGGTCCCGGACGCAGAAACCTGGCAAAAGCACCGCCAAGTCAGGATAACGCCCTGCTCCCTTATTGCAGAAAAGCAACAGGGATACACTGTGGGGCTACACCTAATGGAAGGTATCCACTTAAAATTCACAGGTTAACAAGACAGTAGTCAGCTTTGATTGCCAAATTGTACAAAGAGAGATTTGTCAAAACACTTTGAATTGACAGCTTTAGCAAAAATATACTTTTATTCCCAGATGGAGTCCTGAGAAATATAATTCAGGGAAAAACACAACAACAAGTGAAAACTGGGTGATTGAAGAGGAGTGGAGGTTTTGTGAATATAGGGTCTTAAAATGGAGTCATCTCAGAGATATAGATATTTTCTATTTTCAACTCTGACAAAAATGCACTGAAATACTGGGACCATTTTTTCTCCCCTTTTCGATTTCTTTCTTGTAAATCCTTTTTTGAAGCGCAAGTCCCATTCTTCTTTGGAGGTCTTTTAAGTCATTATAAATGTTTTATCTGTCCCTCTTCCTCTGTCTATCTCCCCATCCCAAGCTTTAGTTTTCTTGAATAAAATAAGTGCAGATTTGCTGGAAATCAGTGGCTTTTGTGTGTGGCTGCAGGAGCATGGTGAAATGTTTGGACACTAATACCCTTTCATTTCGGTAGCGCCATAAATAAAAGCTGCCAGCTATGAGGCTGCCGTGAAGTGGTATTCTTTGCTGCCCAGCGGGATGTCCTGTTCACATTAGCACAGCAGGGAAAACTGGCTGGAACAGCCAGACAACTAAATCAAGACATTGTCAACTTCTGACAAAATTGCTGTGGGGGGAAAGCCTGTTCCAAGACAGGTTGTTCTTGTGTGGATGTGTGCATGTTGCAGTTTGCATTTATGCTTGAGATAAATGAGAAGCGGAAAAGGCGTGACGCAGATATGTATATTTATCAAAATTCAGAATCACGGTGCAAAAATTTTTTTTTAAAGTGCTCAAAAGGTGAAATATAACAATTCGTAAATACAAGGTGTTACCTTATTCAAAGAAACAATTAAACAGACATTTTGTATACTTAATATCTGACAATAGCAGAATTATCACACAGCACCCTCCCTTCTAAAATCCCAGCCCTCGGCTGCTTCTGTAGGTGGTCGATTGCCTAGTTTTGACAGAGGTTAACTTAGTGAGTGATAAAAGCTGCAGGTCTGAAATGGACTCCTATCATTAGTGGACGCCTCAATGCCAACAAGACCCAAACAATGACAACATTGACCTCACTTAAGTAGACTGCACAGCAAGAACTCTTGGAAATGTTACCCAGGACAATGTATATGGAGAAGAGTAATGCTGCACCAGGGCCACAGCCGGGCCACGCCTGTGGGCCTGCCATTTTGATAAGTAGTGGGAAGTTCAAACAGGAGTTGAAAAAAAAAAGGAGTCTTCTTTCCGTTTTTTAAATTTTACTTTCCTTCTAACCTTCATTTAATAATAAAAGATTTATTATGAGTGCTTGTAGAGCCTCCATGAGGTTTTTTTTTTTTCATCATCAAGACTCTCCGTCTTTTGGAGGTCTGTAACCCGGAGTGCTCCCTCTTTTAACCAAGGTCCGACTCAGAGTCCTTCCTGTAGGCTTCAGTGAACCTTGGGAAAATACTAGTGAATCTGCCACCATCAACTCTCCTGGGAGAATGCTGGCCGACCACTTCTGAGACTCCAGTGACCCACGGCCTGAACCCTGCTGTTCTCCATTCCCTGCCGTCCGCAGCCACTGGGAATCTATGACCTCTAGTTCATCTGGAATCACACTGTTGCATGGCAGATCCAAAAAAAAAAAAAAAAAAAAAAAAAGCAATAAGCAGATCTGCTTTCCTTTTAAACTGCCTTCCACTGACTCTCAGCAAATTACTAAAAAAGGAAAATCATTAATAAGCCTACTTTTTATGTTTACTACGAAAAAAAATTAATTGACTCCTTTTTTTTTTAGTTTTATTTTGAAACAGAAAAAATAAGTTTTTAATCAGATAGCAAAGAGGAAAATAATTACCCTTTACTTATAAAGATACATGTATACCATGCATGTGTCATTGTTGTTGATGTATTGAAAGGCTGGCTGTGCGATGTGGAGATGGAACAGTGTGAGCGCAGGTCGCACAAAGGAACCACCAGCCCTTCACACTGGGGGACAGTGGGGGAGTGCGATGAGTGTCTCTCAGAGACGAGCAAAGAAAGAGATAGCAAAGTGAAGACATGTAAAAAGAGAAGACGTGGGGTCTCAGGGAGGGCTTTTACACCTTTGAGAGTATCCTTGCAACAATTTCTATCATCCATCACATAACTGGGCATTACTAAATTGCATTAGTTGAATAAAATATATGACAAAAAAATAAAAAAAATGGACTTAATAGCAATCTATTTCAATGTCTAATTGTTTATGTCTGGTAATATACTGTAGTTCAAATAATTAATACAGAAACTGAAATAAAAAAACTTTAAAAATGAAGTAATGCAAGTTACTCTTACATTATAAAAAGTATATTATATTTTTAGGATGTTAAAAAATGTTACATTAATGAAAAAATTGGAAATAACACTAGTAAAATACCTTTTAAACGATTGTCTTTATGATAAAATTAAGCTGTCAGAGTAGCAGGCCATGGGAGAGGTTGCCGTAAACATCATATCATCAGCAGTCCAACACGAGATCCCATTACCAGTGACACTATATGGGTGCCCTAAGCCAAAAGTCCCCTGTGCTGCAGAAGTTAAGGTGTTGCTTGATTCATTAGTGCCCATGTCTGAGCTGAGGTGACTGCTCCCTCATCGTCCAGATAGGGGTGAAAACGGGAATGTCTTTTCTTCCTGTCAACACTGTGTCACTTTAATTTCTTTTTCTGGCGCCCAGTCTTGACACCTGGAGAGGTTTGACCGAGCACAGTAGTGAGGGATCATAGGAGAGTCCTTCTTTAAGGGAGTGGTTGACACTGTTGACATTTTATTCTGGTTCCCTCTCGCAGCCTCACCTTTTCTTGTAGAGATAGAAAAATGCATGGCCTCAGAAAAGGTGCAGATAAGTTGTTCATTGTTTGAAAGAGCAGATAATGATCAGTCATAACTTGGGCTTTTTTCTTAAAAAAGATGAAAGATCGTAAACGGACACTATCATCTGTGTGTTTAAAGTGATCTCAGATGGCCAGAGGAGGGACTTCAGATATGAAAATTTCTAGCACTAATTTAAATTAAAGATGCAATCTCACAACTATTAATCAAAACTAGAACAAGATTTATTTAGAGTGCAATGGATTAACACTTCTTTAGCTCACAACTAACTACGACTGTTAAAAGAATGATCACAACGCCCATTATTGTTTACAGTATGAAGTCACCCATAACACAATGTTAGAATATAATAGCTGTCAATGGCTGCACAGTGCTAATAATGTAATGTGCCCCTCCCTCAGGGAGCTGATCTCCTCATCTAGGTCACGGTGAGTATTAAAAGGGTTAAGGGTGCACAGTAAATTTATTGTGGGTCTTCCACCACCACTGGGCCAGAGCACTAATGGATGACCTTGGGGTTTGGCTGTTCCAGACTTGAGGAGATCATGTCTCACCTCCTCTCTTCCACCAGCGTGACCCTAGTCCTCTTTGCCCCCAGCCTCAACCTTTAACTCACTGATCTTTGACCAAATTATTAAGCAGACACCTGCTTTCCGGTGAACGGTCAGACCAGGGGGGGGGGACAAAATCATTCCGGGTGCCCTAATTTGATGTAAATGTGAGGTGCAACAGCATAAATGGCGATGAAGATAAACCCATCTGTTAGACTTCCCTGCAGCGCGATGCCTAAATATGCCGTAATCATATTAACATTCAAACTTGGTAATATAACTAGAAAATTTAATAAGGCCCCAATAATCTATTTTAAATCTAATATTACAGTTTTAATTCATTAGAATGCTATTGATTTATGGCCTCGTTATGGAAACACAATGCTGCATATAATTTTTATGGACAGGTCCCTTTAGTGTGGGGGCCAAATATTTGAAGGAGATAAACTTGGACCCTGTGGCTGTTGACTCAAGTATAATTGCCTCAAATTCATGTGATATATGTTCAGTTAAGTTACATATACATCTCTAAAGAGTAGGCATATAAATAATTGTGACCTACAACTGTGTTCTATTCTTTTTTTTCCTATTGAACCCAGTGCACCTATTTCATCCACCCATTACCAAGGGAAGAAGAAGACAAACGACCAGGATTTATTATTTCCACACAAAAACTAAAAGCGTAGGGATATACAACTCCTTAGATTGTCCTCAGTTACATTATTCCAATAAATCAGCTTCATTTTTGCAAGCTAGTTTCAAACCCGTGTTCATGCTGCTCACATACCCCTATAGGAAAAAGGGGCAACGGAACATTTCGTGATTATACCGACTCCAGCTAATGTAGTTCTGCCCATCAAGGGCACCAGGAAACAAGGAGCAGCCCCATAGACTGCTATGGACCTCTGGGACTAGTATGTGTCAAATTTGAGGGGGAAAAAACGAAAGAGAGGGAAAAATGCTTCCATTAAGGTATAGCTTGGAAATGACTCTGACCCAGGTCTGCCATCTTGCATTGTCACACCATCTGCACAAACTGTGAACTTTGCCTTTAAATCCTGGCTCCGCAATTAACATGTCCAGCTGGGTGGAGAATTCCGTCAGCTCCCTAATATCATTACTGCCACACCAGACTGTGATATAAATATTAAAAAAGTGCCCAGAGCTCTTTGCTTGCTACGTGAGAGCTTCAGCTTCCTGGGTTATAATGAAGTGCAGCTACGCAGCAGGGTAACTGTGGAGCGCAGGGGCTTATTAGGGATCCTGTAGAGTATAAGACTAAAAGGATAATGTCTCGGGCTATCCTTTTTTTTTTGTTCTTGCTATACTTCCACTCGCAGGGTATCCTAGACACCTACACGACAAAACAACACGTCCTACAAAGCTTGAAAAAGTAAAGCCCAGGCCTCTTTGAGATATTCTAGTGATCAGAGACAAAGAACGTTTAGAAAACATCAAGTCTCCTTCCAAAATGCAAGCTGTGTGGTCTTTGTGATAGCCCCATTACAGCATGAAGGACTCTCACTTTAGGCTGTATGTCTGTGTGAGTCTGTCTGTTTTTGCTTGTATGGATAACTGTACTCTCCAGGAAAAGAGATCTTAAGAGGAAGTCTTTGAATGTAGGACAGTGGCGCTGTAGCGGTTAATCTCCCCCCACGGCTTTACAGACGGCTGTGGATTTAGGAGTTGGCATCATAACTGACCAGTGCTGTTTGATTAGATAACACGGGATCTACTGCAGGCATCAATAGTCCGCCGCGCCGAAATGAAACGGTGTGCTCGCCGCCTGTTCTGCCTCGAACAGGATGGGGGTAATTCGGAGACGGTCCGAGGCCACGAGCTGCCAAGCAGTATCCACTGCTGCCTCACCGCAATCCCGGCGCCTGATTGGACTCCACCAGCTTGTACCAGATGTTAGAAATTGGCTGTCAGTTTTGCTGTCATGGGTTGTGCCCCAAAGCTTTTCCTTGAGACTCACTCTGAAGGATTGTGGGGATTGAGAAGTTGCCAACAGTAGCACAGAATGATATGAAAGGTAACCTAAGTGAAACATTTGATTGTGCCCTTGCCATGATTTAGGCTTTTTCAGTACAGTTTGATGTAGATCTGTGAAGACTGGGTTAAAAATATAAACTTTTCTCTCTTTATTTACCACAAAAAAAAGCTTTTCAGAGATTGAAAATCTAAGAAACAGGTGGATATGCTGCAAAGCTATCATTTTGCATCAGTTCTATAATATTGCATGTAATCTAGTATTTACTCTGCCTTTCTTATCTCATAAAAAAGTTAAATAGATTTGCTTTTTTGCTCTCACACTGTTGATTTATCACATGAAACCCCTTTTAATTGGGGATATTTTTTTACTATTGAATAAACAATAAAGTAAAAGTCGAACAATTAAAAAGTCAGACTTATATTCACTAGGACTGGGTGTCAAAATTAATTTCCAGAAACAGTTCGATTCACAAGATTCCGATTTTTTTTCTGTTCTTTTGATTCCCTCAATTCAATGCGAGTTTACATGGTTTACATATTTAGACACATTTGTAAAGAAATACATTAATAATCTACAATATGTTTAGAGTATATTTATATTAATCTGATACAGTTCACATACAGTAAAATGTATTAGTGAAATAATGAGATTACTCATATCATACAGTGTTACATGATTTCTCAAAAGGAGAATGTTCAGATCATTAACATTGTAAACATTGTTCTGCTTCTCCAGGAGGGCATTTCAATTTGGCCACTAGGTGGCGATCACACTATAGCAGTACACTTTTTTTCTAAAAGAAGAAAAAAAAAGTATGGGCAAAAAATGGAACTTTAGACCAAAAATAGTTACTTTTAAAGTATTTCCTTGAAAGAGTTTGGAAAATTCATGCCTGTGAATAAATAAAGATGTTCATTTAGTCAGCAATGTATGTTTAAGTTGACGGAGCGCTAGCATAAGCCGCCCCATGGGAAATCCCATCAAACGTTAGCATCAAGCTAGCAGACTTTAGATGTATGTGCTAAATCGATTTATATTTTTAGGAATCGATTATTGATTGATTAAGCTTAAATCGATTTATCGATTTTATCAATCCTGCCCTAATATTTAGTGTACTTCATGTGGGACACCGGAAATACCATCAAAGAAACTGTGTTTCTTGTAAGTTATCTGTAGCCCTGAAGACAACAGCTGCACAGACTGGTTAAGCTCAGTCCTCTTTGCACAGCAGCAGTCCCCCTAAAACAAAATACACTCCGAGTTCATCTGGGTGGATGTCATTTCAGATAGAGATGCATTTGGGGTCTGTGTGGTGGGGGAAATAATGTGCGACAATGATATCTTTGATCATTGCTAGAACTCTCCACCACAGGAACTGTGTCGAGTGTGGTTATCATCAACCCATTTCTATTCCCCCAGCACAAATCACTCCATGGCTCCTTCATCCTACGTGCCAGGACTGGGTTTCAAAAGCAATTTCAGCTGAAAAATAAGGTGCTTTTCTTCAATTTTCCAGCCATTTGTATCAGGGTTAGTGTTGTTTACCTTGCTAGTACACTGGTATTTACATATGTCTTTAAAGCAAAAAATGGCCTAGTATGATTTATGGACTGCAGCAAGAGCGCAATTTTCTATGTCGTACACCTAATCTGAGAGGGTATGGAGAAAGGTCACAATGGCCATACAAATACCAGGGCCCTTCCACCGAGAGTGGGTGGATATTCATTCTCTTTAAAAAAAATGTCAGTTAGGTCTGATTTATGATATGCAGAGCACACCGAGCTCCACTGCATCTTTGATTTAGGCCTTGTGCTGTTTTGACCAAAACGAATAAGAGAATGGAATCATTTTTCCCCCAAAATATTTTCTCTGATAACACCATGATACAACCGGACGACGTTACATCTGCCTTTGTTTCGTTGTGTAATGCCTTGCCCCCCCCCCTCCTATAAATAAGAACCAAAACAAACAACCGAATGAAAGAAGAAACAGAGATGCTGTCAGGTGTAAGAATCAATGCCATGCTTCAGAGTTGTAACCTTTAGCCTCCCCCTTGACTCCCGCGTAATATTATACCATGGGACTGACAGAGGTGGAAAAAACTCGGAAAGTACTTAGTGAATACGATACCACTGTGAGGGCTTCTTTTTTTCTCCCGTTATTGCTCAC
>NC_050517.1:20221676-20260154 GCF_002922805.2 Oryzias melastigma
TGGGACTGACAGAGGTGGAAAAACCTCGGAAAGTACTTAGTGAATACGATACCACTGTGAGGGCTTCTTTATTTCTCCCGTTATTGCTCACACACGTCTTCCTCCTACAAGGTCTGCAATAATATGATCTACACAAAAGGAAAGAATTAATCAGAGCTGTTTATTAATTCCTCAAAAAGACGGAATCCTAATTTGAATCATGTTTACTTTAAGAAATATTGACCAAAAATATAAATGTTTTCTGTTGATATCATCTATCATCTAGAAAAAAAAATAAAATACCCCCAAAAAAAGATCCACCAACACAACAGCTGTAACACAAACCCCAATATGAAATGAAGTTAAGGCTAGAAGTAACACATATCTATAAATTTTGCTTTTTACTTTTGCTATAAAAAGTTACGGCATCACTTTTGCTGGATAAATTTTCCCCTATATAATATACCCAATAAAATGTATTTGTCATAGAAAATAGATAAAAAGATGACAACACGTGACACATCAGAGTAGTTTTATTTTATTTTCAACTCTGGTTTATGTATCAAAATGGAAAATAAAAACACTGGAAGATCCTAAAAATGCTTAAAAATGATTTAAAAATTAGGAATTTGAGAACAAAAAAATAATAAAAAAAAATAATAATAATAATACTAGAGTCTTGGGTTTTGGTCCACCCATTCCTGGGACATCTGAGACTTTACCCAGGGACCTACGACACTCAGAAAAATGCAACATATTGAAAATCATGTAAATACTTTTACTTGGGTGAAAATCAGTCAGCCATAGTGCTCTAGTGCAAAAATAACATTTTTTTTTGTTAACAAACACAACAGTTACTGTTCAGCACATGCATATTTTAATCTTAAATGTAACTATCATAAATAAACTTTTGGGTGGGATCAACTGCTGTATGTTTTAGGGATCACATACATGTACACGCTCTGTAACACAATTCACCTGGAGGAAATGGATCTATAAAACATGGAAAGAGACCATGCACAGTGGGTCTATTTGCAGATTCTGTTTCATACCAAGCATTATATACTCATTATTTACTGTGTGCTCACTCCCTGCATGGACGGACCAATTTATGAGGAAGCAGAGGATCAAGTTCAGTCTTAATGACAACCCTTTACTGGCCTCTCCAGAGAAAACAAATGGAGCCCCAAGGTGATGTTTCAATATCACTAACTGCTTGGGTGTCCCAGGGAAAGTAACAGATGTAGCCCCGAGGATGAAGAAGGGGTGAGGTGCGGGTCAAGGTCACCATACGCCAAGGTTAGGGTCAGATAAGCACTGCTGGCTCGGGTTCGGAATATGCCCAAAGGCCACAAAACGAAGGCGTGGACAGAGAGGTGAGCGCTTTGTACACACCACTGTTCTATTGTAGGGGTGGGGGAAAGCTGGGCCGTCCTCGTAAGTTTGGGTTTTACAGGTGCTCAATTTTTATTTAGGCCAATTGTTGCGGAAATACATAATAATACCACAAATACTCAATCCAGAAAGTGGCCAGTTCATCCACAGTGTGCTACAAAGAACCGTCTTAGGTTTAAAATTAGCCACCGCTTCCACTTGATATTCTTAGAAAACTGTCAGCAAACCAGTTTATTTAAAAGGTAGCCATGCTTGCACTGTCAACATTTAGACAAGCTGGGTGGCAAATGCAGAAAAATGTCTGCATTTCTGCATATTTTACAATGCAAATGCCTCCACGTATATGAGCGCGATGTCACAAGCACAACAAAATGATCTCTAATTGGAAAAATCAAAATGAATTACTTCTGGTTATTTGTTAAGCCTATGAAATGTCAGCCTCTGCCATTAGCTGCACAGAGAGAGATCCCATGGTATTTGGGTGGAATAAATTAGCTGCAGCGCATTTATTTTGACTTAATTAATAAGATAACCTAAGTGATTTATTTGATTCCCTAGACTGTACAGCAAAATAATAACCTACAGTATGAGGTAAATTTCCTAAATGCATTCAACTAGAGTAGGACAACAGATACTGAGTGAGACTGCAATTACTGTCATATTCATGGGGAGGAGGATGTTAATAGGGAGATTTTCTGCTCCACATCAGATCAAATGAAAAATGTATCATGGTGGGTTGTGATTTCTTTAATTAGAAGGTGCAAGTAGTTTGATAAAACTCATAAAGATTGTGTTTCTTCTACTTGCCGGCTAATTGCAAGTCTGTTTATTCTGCTGCAGCATCAGGCAGCTTTTAAAGCTCGTCTATTATGCAATGAGCCGCTAGCAATACTTTGTAAGTGCAGAAAATATAAAGACTCCTCTGTTTCTCAATTACTTCTTAAAGGACTTTATAAATGATGAAGGTTTGTGATCCATAAATTTTTATATATAAAAGAAAAGAGTAGTGAGGAGTAAAATATATTATCAGAAACTAAAGCAAGTAAAAAATGTAGTAATAGACCCTTTTCACGGTGATGTCAGACAAAATGGTGATAGGACCGGAAATGCAAATAGTGATTCCCGGTGTTCGGGTTTAGAACGGCAAAGCTGACAGCTTAACGCAGTTTTACGTAAGCAATAAAAGGTAACCTTATCAATTAAAAAAAAAAACAATATATATTTTATGAATGTCCTGCTGAACTGTATTTTTATTTCCTGTCTTAGATTGTTTGTAAATCAAAATACTAATTTGAATGATCCTTCAATATTTAATGTTTTATTGAAAGAATCAACCTTTTATTTGAGCAGATATTATTCTATTATTTGCTGTTTTTCGAGGTATTTTAAGCGGTAAATATGAAAATATGAATGCATTTAATAGGATTTTTGGTCTCAAATTACTTTTTTATTCTTGTTTACCTTCATTATCCCGCAGGGATCAGACACGTTATGAGCAAAATCAAAGGGGAACTACGTAAAAAAAAATAAAATAACGCAACAGTTACTAGTTTTTCTTATTGGTAGAAACGCTGAAATTGTCTTACTTTAGCTCTATTTTTAGTGATTTCGTGAAGACAGAAATGTAAGCAACTTTAACTGGGAAGAAAAAATCTTCTGCAGCTCTACGTCTCACCGGAAAGCTAGCGCTAGCATTAGCATAAATTAGAAGAAGAAAATCTTAATGACCTTCATAATCAAACAAGTAGCATTCAATTAAGTATTTGGGTTGTCAGAGAGAAATAATCCACGACTCGTTTAATATCATCCCTGTGATTTTGGGGAAGCAGCTGTGGAGCATTCTGCAGGCGGGACTACTGACATTTGATCTACGAGGGAAAAACCAATTCAACCAGGTAGGATATTTATAAAATAAATATTGTACAAATTTCGGTTGCAATTGGTTTGGTTACCTTTTATTATTTACGTAAAATTGCTTTAAACAGCGTTCAGCTGTCAGCTTTGCCATTCTAAACCATAGACATATAACCGGAAGTCACTCTACACCGTCATGTGAAAAGGGTCTATTGTATTGTTGTGACCTTTAAAATGTGTCTCTGATGACACGGTTCTAATAATTTGTCATGCCTACTGTCAATACATAAATCATTTCTTTAAACTCAAAAAATATTTTTTGCACCACTAAATATATACATTATAGATAGAATTGAGTGTGTGAAAGTGGTACCACAGGTGTGATGTTATTGATTTACTTTAAGTGCATAGATCTAAAGCAAGAAGTTCATTATTGACTGTTGTTTTTTTTAGGTGGTCATTGTTGAAACGAGGGATCACAATCGGCCTCTGACGGTGAATGTGTTGAGATGATTAGCATCACTCAGACGATACACACAAAAAAATGTGATGGGTTGAGCCGGCCAACATATAGGTGGCATAGCAGCAAGTGGAAGCAGAGGGAAAAGATAAGGAACAAGGACAGCGAGATGAAGACCGAGCAGGGGATGGAGGGAGGAAATAATGCAATGCCTCTACAAAGGTCGCTCCTTTTTTGTAGTCAGTAATTGACATTTAAACACACGTTTCAAACGTCACTGATAAAATTACGCCAGATAATGGCAAGCGAGCTGCTTACACCCGCATGCAATTATAATCATAATGAGATGCAAAAATGCTAATGCCTTTGTGCACGCTCCAGCCTCCTTTTGTGGTGTGCCATAGCGTCTGTGGTGGATGATGGATGCCACGCTAGTGGTGGCAGACAGAATGGTGACAAGTGGGAGTGGGAGCAAGCAGAGAACAGAAGTGGGGCAAATATGCCACACACCCTCACAAGAGTAAATCCCATCACTGCTCTTGTTAATGCTTCCCTGTATGTCCTCCAATAATATACAGTTAATTAATTGTTGAGGATATTTGTCAATTATTGGTGTAATAGTTGGAAGATGAAATGCTGCATTGGATGGGGTGAAAAAAATGTCTGATTTAATTTGATTTTTTTTTTTTTAAAGAATTAGCATGTTTTAAGTAAAAAAAAAAGAGGACGGTGCAATTAATAGTGTTACAGCTAAAACCTTGCTCGTCTTAAATCCATTCAAACGGATCCATGACCACCCACACAGCTGTGTTTCTTTGCAGCAGAACTGTCCAACATACTATTTCAGGTCTTTCATGTCAACATTAGTGCCGAGCATTTGTACTGCTTCTCTGAACTCCTGTGTAGAATTCAATCTATGGCACGTAAAGGTGTCTGAAGCCTTTACTTATGGATAAAGCTAGATAAAAGTAAAAGCACTGAGCAACTATTAAGTGCGTAGTACTGTTCACTACCTTCCTCATTTACAGGTTCACTTTCTCCAGACCTGTAACCCGGCCCTCTGCCTCGGGTGGCTGATAAGAATGGAACACAAAACATGCTAGCAGTCATGCTGTTTGTTAGAAGCAATTAATTTCTCCAAGGCCTTCATTCCATTCAGAATGAGCTTTTGTGCTCTAAATCCTACTATTCTGAGCTTCTCTTTTGCCACGTAGGAGGGTTTAAGGGAGTGAAAGATCGGAAAAGAGAGGGAGAGCCTGAGACAGAAGCTCTGGATGACAGATTATCTTGTGCCAGTTAAGCATGTAATTGCTCAAATGAGTTAAAATCCCTTCAAATATCTGTCTCTGCACCTCATCACACCACTTCATACACTCAAATATTTGAGTGTTCACAAAGACCGACCGAAAACCTTTTCTTTTCTCCTGATAGCAAGTGGCCAAGAATTTTCTTTTAAGTTATTGCTTTGGCAAGATAAATTCAGTAGAACTCTAAACACATCAGAAAAAGAAGCAAAGTCCATATATGTCTCTAAAATATTTTTAAAATAGCAGCAACTAAAGACAAGTTGTTGTCGCAATGTCAAGACTGCTATGGAGACACTGGATCAAAACAAGAAGGACTGAGATAAGAAGAAATATCACTTTTTAAGCAAAATCTCAAGATAATAAATTATATATTTTTATTTTTTCTAATTAAATTGAATTATTTGGAGGAATCCAACAATTAGAAACATAAGCTAAAGAGAGACTCTTCCATGACATCACATCAAAAATTTATAATTTCCATTTTTCATGTCACATCTTAAATGGTTCTCAGCAGAAATGTTTGTCCCCACAATTCAAATTAATTCAATATTTAAGATTTATATAATAGGAATTTCTACAAAAAAAGTGTACTAAATTCAAAGAATATGATGTGTCGAGGGAGTATAAGAGTGTTTCTGAGTGGTTGTCCTTCCGTGAATAAATGCTAATGAGGGCGTGTTTGTATGTCGGGATGTTATTCACACCACATCAACCTGGCTTTGCAAAGAGGTACACAACTGCAGCTGGCAGCCTCCCAAACCAAAGCAATCTAGAAGAATGTCAAACATTACATGTGGTTGTGACAGAGTACATGCATGGGTTATAGCAAAGAAAGAAACTATCAGGGCTTGATTAGCTGTAAAGCCGCTGGTTCATTAAAAAAAAAGTCAAGGTTTGTGTTCCATAATTGGTGTAACAGTAAATTGTGTCCAACAAGCGAGAAGAGTGTGTGAAGGCAATGTGGCTATCTAAAAGAAAACAGAATAATATTGTCTGATAGAAATTATACATTATTGAACTGATCTTTAGTGTAATGGGGTTGTTTAAAATTAATTAATACTAAAGTAAACTTAAATTAGATTAACAGTACTGTCATTTATGTTACACAAATTTTAGACACTGTCCCAAAATCTTGACAAAGATAAATGCATTTGTAAAGCTTATAAGCAGTTTATTAATATGGACTTTGTAGACACTGGTCTAACTTTAGATGTTAATAACTCGTACTAAGTATGTTAAAAAAATGTATTTGTCTTTTTGAGCGTCTTGAGTTAGAAACAGGAATAAGCGGGGGAAGTTAGAAAGCGCTAACATAGCAGTCATAATGTGGATCCTGAAATGTTTATTTATTTTGTTGGAATAAACAGTAATAATCCATAGAGTCCTGACTTTATTCCATCTATTTCCAACTATAACTTTCATCTGCAGAGAAGAGAAAAATAAAAATGACAACCAGACTCGTTAGCCAGGCTAATGTCAACAAACAACCCGGCCCTGCTGCTAGCCATGCTAATGTTACGTTGCTTTGAATACAGCACTTACCCTTCCAGTGATGATGATTGATTGAAGATTCAACGGCTAAATGTTCTCTACAAACCCAGTCCATCTGTAACCCTTGTCGGTTTTGTACACTTCTGACTTCCTTGTGAAGGACAACGGGAAGTTTTTTGTTTGGATAGCATAGATCTTGGACATTTTCTTCAGCGAGAATCCTTTAAAAAGCAAGCTGGGAACATTATACGGGTCAATAATATTTCATTTTTTTATTTTTATTATTTTGATAAGGCACAAAGTCATGTGAAATAAAGTGAGATGAATACTCGGCTTGAAAGTCTCAGCAGTGTCGCCTGACGGGGGCGCTGTTCATATTGCTGCCAAAATGGCCGACTGACCACGGAGAGTCACGTGGGGTCTGGAGCTCCATAGATGTCTTATTAACACCTTATAAACACATTAATAATGTTTATGAATGTGTTAAAAAGCTTGTTGAGAAATCTTATATAGTCGTAATTGAACGTTGGTGCGAATCAGACAGAAAGAACTGTTCAGCAAACCAATGAATAACCAGATGATCACTTCCTTCCTTCTGGTATTTGTATCTTTCATGGTTATTTCAGGCAACAGTGCCTCAAACTATGGAGCCAAAGACATATATCCTGACTGTATTAATGTAAACACACCCTAAGTATTGAAAAAAAAGTCAACTGGTAACCAATCCAACTGAAGGGGTTTGGAAGATATTATGTAACATTTTCCTGTTGTTAAGTGCAAAAATAACCTTTAAAAGCAAACTCATTCTCCCCATACTTTACTATGAGATGACCAGACTTGTGCTAAACTATTGTACATCATGTTGTGCACGATCCGTGTCAGTCAGTGTACTGTATTCCATGTATTCCTTTAAAACAACGTGTAAAGATACATCTGGAGATGACAAGCGAAACAGTGAGGTTTTCTAATAAGACAGCAGTTTGGATAAGGGCGTTTGATTCATCCGAACAGATGTTGTTTAGCAGGTTCTGCACAAATTATGATAAATACAGAGAAAGAAACAGAAAAATGTTGATTAATTCTGGTTAGTTTAGAATTTTAATAGCTGGAGTGTTTTTTTTTACATATTTACTAGACATTGTCTTTTATGATTTTTAATTAAGAGAAATGTCAATATTAGCAACATTTCTTACATAGTCTTAAAACATCTAAAGAAAAAATGTATGACCTACTGTAAAAGCTTCAATTCTAACTGAAACCAGGGATAAAAATACAAACGCTTGATTGAGCATAAATACTCTCTACAAAAGTTGCAGTAGCACTTTCCATCGACTGTGTAGTGCCATCCAAGATAAATTCAGAAACCAATTACAACCATTTAGGATGGTCCTATTTGGTAAGGTGAGACATTCTCTGAATTGGCTTCACATTTGCGGAGAGCTGATGGGCAGACAAGGTCACTGGATGTACAAGCTCTCATTTAAAACATAGACACGAGAGCAGAACTGGGGTTAGTTGGGTCTATCAGAGCTGTCAATCAATTAATGACAATTCTTGAGCAAGGACGCTAGTGGGAGGTGGGAGAAAGAATGAGAATGACCATGGGGAGCAACACAGGGAATCGGATGAATTATGGAGATTGAAAAATAATGACCAAAACTGAATGAGATTACCAGCCCACACATGCATATCGCTTACTTATGAACAAGAGAAAAGTGAGTCGATTGAACACCGTGACTGGGAGTTGGACCTTGTTTTACTAATCCCACAACTGAAGTGAAGGATATTTGATAGCATATTAGGAAGTATTTAAAAAGGGAACACATTTAAGATCCTAACAAAATATGCAAAGTGTCTTTGAATGACTTTATTAATAAAAAATGTGGACAATTAGGAGTGCTGTTTTCTCCACACAGACAAAAGTTACTTATAGAGGTGATGCCATACAGTGTCCCATTTTTAAACAGGGGCTTGTGCCACTGCTGTGCTCATACAAACGATGACAGGACATTCATGCTTAGTTTATACAGGAAAAGAAGGGGAGGGAGGGAAAAGTGTTTTGAAATTCTCCAGCTGGCAGGCTTTAATTTTCCGCCATTCTAATTAAAATGCAAATTAAATTTATAATTAGCAACCACAGTATCCGAGAAACCACCTTGTGTGCAGCCCAAACATATGGGGCAACCAGCGGTGGGCAGCAGTGTCTCCAAGAGACAGCAGAGGTGGGTGGCAGAGCCGGGAAGCGTTTGTTGAGAACGGAGCTACTGATATCAGACTAGTGCTGCTGACATGGAAGCAGCCCTGTGCTTTAACCTGCTCCCTCGTGGGGGGCTCCCTGAGCTTCTCAGGCACAGTTAGGTGGAGGAGTATGTCCCAGTTTACTCTACTGTCATTGCCCATGTCACAGGTCATTGCATGGGTCACCTCGGCCGTGCACAAGCACAGCAACAAGAACGTCTGGGGTCAGCTCTTTCAATCGAAAGGTTCCTGACCAAAATTAACCTTTGCTGACTCCCAAATAATTAATTTTTCATTGATGGCAATTCTCTATAAACATATGCTTGTATATATTGTTCCATTTAGCCAATATGTACCAACAGGAGTAGGGTTGGTAATCACTGGGTACCTCACGGGGTACCTATCGATAATATAACAATACTGTGATAAATGGTTAAAAATTAATCTCTAACTAGAAAGTTGCAAAACCTGCAATAATGCTAGTGTGAATGCTTTTTGATGAAAATAGTTGCTGAAGCTTTTAGCTGAAAATGGTGATGCAATTTATTGTAATTGTTGAAGGGATTTGCTGAAAATGTAAAAGCTATTTGCAAAATGTTACATTTGTTAAAAGACTGGAAATTTCATTAAAGAACTATGAAAGAGCGCTGAAGTTGACCTAAATTTCTGAAATATTTGTAGTAAATTTGCTTAAAAATCCCCAATACATGCCAATATTGCAAAACTATTTAGTTTGTTGCTTAAATACTAGCTAAACTCCAAAATAGCTTAAAATTCCATAGTAAACTAAATTAGTCAAAAACATTAGCCTGTTGCTAAAGTATTAGCTTAACCCTAAATTAGCCTAAAAAACCTCAGTAGATAACAAATTAGCCAAAACGTTAGCATGTTGTTAAAGTATTAGCTTGAATAGCTTAAAAAGCTTAACGTTTCATTTCTTAAATAGCTCCAAAATAGCATAAAAATAGCATAAAATTCCTCTGTAACCTAAATTAGCCAAAACATTGGCCTGTTGGTAAAACAGAAACTTTCACTTTATAAAACCTCAATAGATAACAAAAACGTTAGCATGTTGCTAAAATAATAGCTAAACTCTAAATTAACCTAAAAAACCTCAGTAGATAGCAAACTAGCCAAAAACGTTAGCATGTTGCTAAAATATTAGCTAAACTCCATATTAGCATAAAAAACCAATAGATGCCAAATTAGCCAAAAAAGCTAGTGCATTGCTTAAATACTAGCTAAACTCCAAAACAGCCTAAAATTCCTTAGTAAACTAAATTAGTCAAAAACGTTAGCCTATTGCTTAAATAGAAGCGTAACTCTAAATTTGCCTAAAAAACTTCAGTAGATAAAATATTAGCCAAAAACAATAGCAAGTTGCTAAAATATTAGGTAAACCAAATTTCCAAATTTTTGGAAAATTATTATTAAAGAATAAAACATAGTCCATGGATATATTTAAAGGCTTGTTTCTAATCTTCTTAAAGTTATGACATTTCAAGACTTTCTCATTCATTAACTATGGGGCATATTTTGCTCAATATTCCAAAAACTATGACGTTTATGAATACCAAAAATACAAGCAGTAATATCCTGAACAAGCTGAAAGTCTTGATACCAAGATTGCTAAAGTTGCTGAAAGTGTGGTTGTGTAAAAATGTATGTAAAAAGGAGCAGGAGAATCACTTCAGTGTGCTTGCTTAGTGTGAATGCTTACTAAGCATTCACATCATAACTCACAATAGAAGAACACATTTTTTAGGGAAATATATTCACATTTATTTTTTAGCTTGAACACAACCATAGTGATCAACTTCTGTCTACTTTTGTGCAATAAATAATAGGCACAAAATTATTCAAATTAGTAATGCTACGTCTTTAAAAAGCATTGACAACAATTGAATTTGACTTGTAAAATTAAGTTTTAACAAAAGTAAATATGAAAGCAGTGTCACTACTTAGTGCAAAATTGTTGTAAACAACAGAACAAAAATTGAATAATTCAAGTCGGCACTTTGGGGCCCGCGACAGCCAGTCTGGCAACCAACTATCTAACTCTGAAGGAACATCTCACTAAAAGGAATATAACGTTTTATAGCCTCCTCAAATGAAAATAAAAGATCAATACTTGGTGAGAACCCATTGAGAATCAATCACAAGGCAAAATATTGTGATATATTGCAATATCGATATAAATAAATTGGAGGTACTACAATAATTTAGTGAAAAGGATGTTAATTTTAGAAAGAATATTACGTTTTACTCAATAAACAAGAGTAATTGAGTACGTCCAGCAGATAGAGACAAACTGTAGCTGGCCATCTTCTCTTGTTTATCTGACACAAGTTCAGGCCAGGTCAGTATGTGTCAGGAGAGCACTCTCATGGCTGCCTGGAGCTTCTCTATTGACACCGCTGAAACAGAACCATCAATCAGCCATCAGTTGTCACCGAGGTCGGAACACATCCATGTTAAATGAAAAGGCCACATCTCACCATGCGTTTTCACTCAGCTGGACAGTCTGCCGTGGACATTGTGTCAAGAGACTGCGATCCTACTCTATAGAGCTTCGCCGTGACTGACTTAGTCAATGAGAAGGTCTCGTATGACCTCTTTATTGCCCTTATCCCCTTGACACCTTAGTTGGACCACCAACTTCCATTAGGTAGCTAAGTGTTGACTACAAGACAGACTTATCTTAGAAGCTGTCAGGTGGGTTAACCTGCAGAGCTCTGGCCAGACAATTGGATGTGGCTCAGTGTCACAAATGACACTGTTCCCTCTAACACTCTGCTCTATAAATGGCGCTCTTTGATGTGAAGACTCAAGTACTAAAATACTGCCATCTGCAACTGAATATTATGAAAATCATTCCCTTTAAACACAAGCATAGTTTTTTAATACATATTTTTTTAGTATGTAAAAAAAAACTAGATTGAAGACCATTGAACATTTCCTCAGTGGGCTGGAAAACTTTTAAACAAAAGAAACTTTTCAATGAAAACATCTAAACTGCAGTCATAGACAAAAAGTCAAAATGATATATGGCTATTCCAAACTGACAGTCACTTTTGGACAAAACACGGTTTCTAAATATAATCCTCCATTGTTTCCTGTTCTTTTAAGAAATGTTCTTGCCAGTTGTTTGGTTTGTGCCACCTGTTGGCTTGTTAATCGTGCTGAGAAGATACTCATAAATCATAACATTCTTCAATTAATCAAGCTGTCAGCTTCTAGGTGAGGGGTTGTGCATGCAAGAGACAGAGGTCATCGATGTGGTGTGAAAGGGTCATGGTTGTGTGGCATCTCTTATTCTTAGGAACTGTCAGTGCAGGAGCCAGGAGAACAAAGGAGAAATCAAAGTCCAAGGGACACCAGAGCGGGGGGATTCGGGGGAGGCAGCAGCAGAAGCCACACAACAGCCAAAGACAGAACCAGGGTGCAACGCATAAAGCCAGTCAAATTGACCTGTCATTACATCAAGAGAGCCGTGCCAAGCCGCCACATTATCACACTCACCATACCCTTTTAGATGACAGAGTTCCCGCAACTTACTTGGTTTCTGCAGCACTTCGTTTGCATAATTAACAAGTCATTCATGTGTCATTCACGTGACTCCTATTCATTTCTAAGAGAATTCAATCTAATGGCAAAAGCACCGCATTATGCACTGGTGTCGCAAGATGCAGCACACCACAGTCAATTTAGGTTAAACTTACAAATTAGGGGTATAATGACCCTTTTATAGGTATTACTGGAACAGTTGCACTATTTTGCCAAGGATATGTTAACAATGTGCATCCTGAGAAGCCATGCCTGTGAATGCAATACCAGCATTTTTGAACGTTCAGCTGGTCAATTAGGTGCAAAAGGAACAAATAGAGCTTCATAAAGAAGTCCCTGTAAGTTTTTGAATATCTGTTAGTTGGTTTTACCTCCTGACAACCTCACTTGTACCAACTCATTTTTTTAGAATTATTTTTTTCTTTAATTTATGTTGTTGGCTCTTTATTTTGTTCTTCTTGAAAAGCACAGCACTAATGGAACTTCACTCATTAGTTTACTTGCGCTCTCCTTGATCAGCGAAATAGTCTCTCTGCTTTCACGCTGTAACTTAACCACACATGGGTTCACTTGCAAGTGATCCAAGAGGCTTGTTTTCAGGTAGACTTGCTTGTTTGATCTGCACCACACTTCAGTTGAGCTTTCAGATCTGCTAAAGGAAGCGGACTAACTAAAGAAACCAACTTTGCTGTGAAGCAAACAAGTCCATGGGAAAGCACCCTGAGCCCTCTTAACCAAACAGAACTGATGATGTGTTTATGGTGTTTTTAACATGTTCTTGTAGTATTTTTCTGATGTTAAAGGACATAAATGAAAAAAATCTAAGATTAAGACTATGTTTCTGGGTATTTCTTTATTTAAATCAATGTGAATCAAGGGCAGACATAAAAAAGCTGTTTGAATAAGCTTGTGGCTGTGATGTATCTCACTTATTTAATCCTTTTTACAATGGTTACCCAGTCATTTTAGAGTTTAAAACTTTAGTTTTGATTTTTAGAACTCCCTAGAGGCCCCTGATTGTATTTCCCATCTCCTTCTACTATGAAAGCCTGGTTTCCACTGAGCAGTCCGGTAGAGTCTGGTATTTTGGGCATTGTAAACAGTACCGAACCATGCCTCTTGGGGTACCCCATCGGTTGTAGGTGCATTTAAATGTGGAACTGAACGGTTGATGCAGACTGGCTGAAGTCACCTGTTGATTAGCAGAAAGTGATGACGACATTAGAAACCGCCAGTATAGCGCTCATTTAAGCTAACGTTTCTAACCGCGGTATTCGTCTTAGTCGATCGCAATCTTCTCTCAAACAACATTGAATTCCAGTTATACACCATGTACCAGAGGTAAAGCAACACAAAGACAAGCTGCTGGATGACCTCCATTGTTGTTGCTTTTCTAGTCGTCGCACAACAATGACGCAGTGACACGCTAGCGGTCTACAACCACGCATGCGCCGTGAAAACAAACCGCTCAGTGGAACCGAGGCTTAACCGAGTGGAAACGCTCGCCACATTTAACTGGATCATACCGTAGTACTCCTTCCCGGATTGGACTGCTAAGTGGAGGTAAGGCTTTAGAGCCCCAAAGACTCGATACAAAACTCGTGGTGACCTCGCTTTCCAAGCAGTAGCCACAAGATTGTGGAACGCTCCGCCCTTTTCTCTTCGCCTGACAGACAATCTTGAGTCTTAGAAACAGCTGTAGACTCTGCATTTTAAAAGAACTTATAGTTAATTGCTCTGTATGTTCTTGTTTTAATCTGTTTTTCTATAATTTACTGGTTTACTCTTTAGATCACTTTGTGATTTTATTTATTAAAGGTGCGGTACAAATAAAGTTTATTCATGTAGAAGCTTCAGTCAACAGGCCACAAACTCCCTGCTCTGCTCCATTCTGATGCATCCACTAGTAGACGACTAGATACATGCACGGTATGTCTTCACTTTCCTCATCCAATCTGGCATCTGGCTCAAAACTAATACCAATATTGCTCACCATTTTAAGATGGGTGACAGGAGCGGCTAACTTTCGTGCCATCAGTTCAACTCAGAGGTGAATTTATAATAAAATACTTCAGTTTTATTATTATTTTTGGCTAAAAACAGCATAATCATAAATAAAGGACCACTGGGAACACTTTTAAAACAGATCATAAGATGATCTTAGCGTGACTAAGTGAAAATCGTTAACTTTGTAAGGATTTATATAATATTTTCTTATGTCAACACACCTTTAGGTTCAAGTCCTGTTGTTCCTAGTCTTTTTTGAAATCCTCTAGAGCTGCTAGAAATAGAAACTAATAAAAGTAAGTTTCCTATTTTAAGGGGAAAAATACACCTGACAGCATTGTCTTGAGATGGTAGTGTGTATTACATGACACATGATCATTTTCATAAAAAATATTTATACTTTATGATTTTTTTTTATCATTTGAAAAACCTTTTTCCGCTCCGTTTTATAAGCATAATCTCTCTTGAGTTGTATGATCTAGTTTAAAGAGAACTCTGACAAGTGTAAATCAGTAAAGTGTAACAAAAACAACTGTGTTTGTGTCGCAACACGTCTTTAGATTAATCCTTCCTATAGTCAGAGACATTGCATTTATTTAAGTGCGAACGGTTGCTTTAAAAAAGGAGATAATCAACAGAAGAAAAAAAAAAAATGCCGTCGCTTTTAACACCGCTGCTCATAAAAGGTAAGTGAAGAACTTAAATCCGCTGTGACTGGAAATTACTCACAACATTTCTGTGTTATAATTTTCCCTATTTCATTTTAATAAAAGCATGCCATTTGCAGATACATGCCAATCTTTCCGTGTACTACACACCTTAAAAGCAGTGCACAAGTACTTTAACCCTACACCATTTAGCACATGAGGTCACTCATTGCTGATAATTACAACATCTGCAATTTCCTGTCTTTGTGTGCTATACATCAAGCCTGAACTTTGCAGAGCTTAAAGTGTCAATCTGCCCGATGTATTTTCCTTTGCATTAGTGAGTTTGAATGACATTTAAGTCCCACAAATGTTAGCAGCCTGCCACTGCCCACTCATCCACCACATTAGAATTTGCAAGTGATTTCAGTCATTGATTACTAAGTGGAAACCTAATGCAAGTGTATTCAGGCATATTTAAAACATCTTTAATGAGTTCACTTAAGTCAACCATTGCTCTTTTGACAAAATGAGGGAAAATGCTGCGAAAATCGGAGAGACACGAGTCTTCAAATCAGGGCGCACTTAAGACGAATTATAACAAATCCAATAGCGTTTTTTTTTTTTTTCTCTTTGAACCAAAAAAAAGCAGCAGGGTATTTGGATCATCACAAGTTTTAAAAGAATAGAACAAGAATGCTTTCTACCAAAGTGCACCAAAGCCAAGTAAATGTTTAACAGTATGATTAAATGCTTTAATCAATCACATTCCCAGCCTGTGTATTAATCACATCATCAAGCAGTTGATGCATTAGATTTTTAATGGACTCCATTTATTTTGATTTCTCCTCTTCATCTTATCAGAGGGCCTCTCCCAATCCAGACAGATAAAAAAGCAGGATAGCAGCAATGGCTGCTTGCAGTGGTGAGAGCGCCGGCCAGCCAGAGCCTTAACTTCATTACAATCACTCCGTTGAGACTTAACCAATTTATTAGTGGCAATATAGCGCCCTGAGCAATGGATAGGTAAACCGCACAGCCTGGTTTGAAGAAAGGGGCGTCCGTTCATTTATCTTCTCACCCGGCATGATGGTGATGTATGATCTGAAAAAGATTAATATCCCCTGAATTCATTTCATCTTGGTGTCTGGTTGCATCTTTTTAATGTTACTCCTCAGTGGTCTTAAGAGGGTTTCAAAACTTGTACGAATATGATTTTGAATGACTGCAGTGTGAATAAACACCTCAATCCAGCTGATTGCAACGCTTTGGATGTAAAACGGGGGGCTATCAAGCAAAAAGGGAAGTAGTCAATTCCTGCACTTGAACAAATCTGTCTACCAACGGAGGAGCTGAAAAAGGATTCTCCAAGTCTTTTACTGTAATATTTCAAGTCCCGCTGTAATCAATAACGATTTAAAGTAGCCATTGAACTATCATGTTGTGGTCAGAAATGACCACAATTAGAAAACAATCCATCTCCCTTTAAGCCCCCTCCTAGTCAACCCTGCAACACCCCGCCACTGCAGCGTCTAGTTTTGGATCCACGCACAGATTTTCTGTCTCATCCATATTACCCCCCGTCTGCCCTTCAGCTTCTCCTCTTCACTCCATTGTGCGCTAAAAAGCTATTGTCTGCATCATCTGAAACTCTGCTCGCCGCGACGAGGCAGTGGTGAAAAACACGAGAGTGCACAGGTTTGGAACGCTGAATAGAAAATTGTACTTAAGTGGTCTTCTCTTGCCCATCACCTCTAGCCTCTACCCTCCTCCACATGAGAAGGGCTGCTGGGGTGGGCTGCAAGGGGAAGCCAGCAGGGCAATAGCAAACTTGAAAGCAGCCAACATTTGCAGCACTCTTGAAAAACAAGCATTTCACACCTGAAGCCTTTCATGCAGGGCCTCGAGGCATCCCCTTCAAGGCATTTAATTGGCTATTGCTTCAGAGCTCGTTCAGCATGCCCATTATGGTGAGGCGACAAGCAGCCAAGTATGTCGAATGAAAAGGGTCCTTCTCCCAGATGGGCCTAGTGGTATTAAAAACTGCCTGATCACTTCTTGTTGACTGGCAGCGGCACCATATGTATGCAGATCTAGAAATACTTGCAATGAAAAGAGTGAACTGGATAAGATGGAGAACAAAGAGAAGCCGCACTGATTATTTTCTAATAACGTTACAAAGACTGTAGAGATCGTGTTTTGATAGCAATGTACATTAATTGTGAAACACGGTTTATTCAACCGAGAGCTGTTGTAACTAGAAAGGTTGTATTACCTGTAATAATGCTAGTGTGAATGCTTTTTACTGAAGATGCTGAAGATTTTTGATGAAAATAGTGACACAGTTTACTATAATTGTTGAAGGGTTTTGCTAAAAAAGCAAAAGCTACAAGCAAAATTTTTTTATTTGTTAAAAGACTGGAAATTTTGTTGAAGAACTATAAAAGAGCGCTGAAGTTGACCTAAATTTCTAAAACATGTGTAGTGAAATTGCTTAAAAATCCCTAATACATGCAACAGATATTTAGTGTGTTGCTTAAATATGAGCTAAGATCCAAATTAGCCAAAAAAGCTAGCTCATTGGTTAATTACTAGCTAAACTCCAAAATAGCTTAAAATTTCTTAGTAAATTTAATTAGTCAAAAACATTAGCCTGTTGCTAAAGTATTAGCTAAACTCTAAATTAGCCTAAAAAACCTCAGCAGATAACAAATTAGCCAAAAACGTTAGCATGTTGCTAAAGTATTAGCTAAACTCCAAAATTAGCATAAAAAAACCTCAGCAGATGCGAACTTATTCAGAAAAGCTAGGACATTGGTTAAATACTAGCTCAACTCCAAAATAGCTAAAAATTCCTGAGTGAACTAAAATAGTCAAAATGTTAGCATGTTGCTAAAATAGAAGCTAAACTCTAAATTAGTCTAAAAAAACCCAGTAGATAACAAATTAGCCAAAAATGTTAGTATGTTGCTAGAATATTAAGTAAACTCCAATTTTTTGAAAATTACAATTAAAGAATAAAACATAGTCCATGAATATATTTAAAATATTGTTGTTAATCTACTTAAAGTTATGACATTTGAAGACTTTCTCATTCATTTCCTATAGGGCATATTTTGTTAAATATATTTTAAAAACTATAAAGTTCATGAATACCAAAAATACAAGCGGTAATATCCTGAAAGTTTTGATGCCAAGATTGATGAAATCGCTGAAAGTTCAATTGAGTTTTTACGTGCTGAAAAACGTACGGAAAGGAGCAATAGAATACAATCTTACTAAGCATTCACACAATAAATGACTCTCTACGTCGGCGTTCCTGACATTTAGGCAAGTTGGGAAACATTTCCTTGGCTGCTGTCAACTGGTGAGGGAAACCAAAACACCCTGCAGCATGCCTCCACACATCAGTGATTATTTCAACTCGTGGTTGAAATGAAGACATTTGTGGATCCCTCTAAACATATATTTCATGCTTTAATCTGAGCCCTAGGACGCGAGGCTCCAGGATATGATGTTCCACTTTTGTTCAGCAGCTATAGCTCAAAGATACAGTCCTTTTTCCTTCCCCGTGCCATCTGCCATCTCAAGTTTCACCCGCATCAGCCCGAGGCGTTGGAACCCGCACTGAAAATGTTTTTGAGGGCACCCTGACTCCCCATGGATGGACAGCCTTGGGGGGACCAGATAAAGTAGGTGTTTAGTATCTGGGCTGCTGATGAGGCAGGGATTGGCTTTGAGCTGGGTTGGGACTCATGGGAAATCTGGCGTGCAAACTAATTACGCTGTGCTGCCAAACTGCCTGTGATTACAAAATGGACAGGCGGCGAGAGGTGGAGCTTATGCTTTATCAATTGACCAACTATTTATTTTTAAAAGAAAACAGCTAAAGCTAATGAGATTATTTACAGGGATGTTCTTTTGGATCAAATGGCTGTTGTCTTGTGCTCAGAATTACAATTCTGAGTCGAAATAAATAAACAAATAAATCGGATAAAAATTTAATGTCAGAAACTACATTTTTTGGAATGTTTGTGTCACAGCAAATGCCTAATTATTTTTCCCCCCCATCTGTCTGTCACACTTTTTTGAGAAACACACTTAAACACAGATTAGTTCATAAATAATTTGCTATATTTGTATTAACACCTCAGCTGGTGGCACACAAAACCCCTGAAGATGCACACCAGGCAAATCATTAAAGGGCTGCTGGTTCACTTCACACGTTGTAAGACAAACAACTTCTCAGAATCAATCAATAGCTGGATTTGTGATGGAAAACTCACTGACAAATGTTTTCATGTGTTTTTTATTGAATGAAGTTAAAACCCATAAAGTCAGGTTTGGCCACATTTTTTAACAAAAAAATAAAAAATGTAATGTAAAGATTTTCTGTATAAGTAAATAAAATTCAATTTAACATAATAAAAGAGAGAAAACATAGATTAAGACATAAGAATAATGTTTTATGACTTATTTTGAAGTTTTTGAAATCTTGAAACTTAAATAACAGATAAAAAAGTTAATATATTTTTTTAAAAATGGAAAGCACAATCATTTTTGAAAATAAATATATTTTTAAAACTTTGAGGACATACCACACAAAAATGCAGCCACTAGAAGGAAATATTAAAACGAAACTTTTTTTTCAATTTTATTTATTTATTTATTTTTTGTAAAAATCAGATTTAAAAAAAGTTTTTACACGATGCTCAATAGGTTGCATTTTTCTGAGTATCATGGGTCCCTGGGTAAATGTCCCAGGAATGGGTGGACCAAAGGCCAAGTCTTCATTATCATTATATATATATATAAATATATTATGGGAGTTTTTGGTTCTAAAATAATTTTCGAACATTCTTTTAGGATCTTTTTTATTTTCCATTTTGTTAGATATTCCACAGTTGAAAATAAAAGAAAACAAATGAATCACGTGTTGTATATTTTGATATATTTTTATGACAAATACTTTTTATTGGGTTTATTATGTGGGGTAAAAATTACCAGGCAAAAGTGATGGTGCAACTTTTTAAAGCAAAAGTGTTCTGGGGTGGAGAAAATTATAATAAACCACTAAAAAAAACAGAAAAGTAATAAAAATAAATAAATAAATCACAGAAAAACTTCACACAAAGTACAAAGCAACTCTAAACCTGTAAATAGGGATTATTACAAACCCAGAAAAACAGGATTATTTTATTTTAGCATTCTAATTAAGTTTAACTGCTGATATTTTCAGTTTTACAATTTTTTTTAATTCAAAGTTTTAGCCTTTATTGCTTTCAGTTCAATTCTCTATGTAATATTTGCTAATTTTTATTGTAGAAACTATAAAAAATGCACCAATCACAAGAGAAAAATACACTTTCAGACTATTTGTTTAAACTTCATTAAAACATAGAAAGTAAAATAATATTTCAAGCACTGCAATATGCCAACATATTCTCTGTATATTAATTTTTTATAAAAATAAAAAAAATATCACTCCAATATTTAATCAAAAAAATGCCAAGAATGGCATAAAAATAAAGTAATAAAAAATTGTTTGATATGTGTGTTTTTGTTTTGTTTTGTACCAGTTGTAGTGAAACCCAAAAAATAAAAGTAAAAAAAAAAAAAAAAAGAACACATTTCTGCTTCCATCTTTACAAACTTATTTTCCCTTTAATAGAAGTAATAAACGCAGCAAAAGAAAGCAGCAGATTTCAGAAGAGGACAGTAGTCACAGTCATTGATCCAATCATCATGGAGGATCCAGGTAACATCAGTCACTGACACGCTGCAACATGATATCAGACACAGTCCAGATCGGGCTCTGGCTGGTATATATTGCACGGCTTTTCCTGAGACCTCATACTTCAAAGGGGCAAACTGGTTGTGGTTAGGGAACTGAACTTGGGACAAGAGGGCTGATGGTTCAATATCTGCAGTCATACACCGAGCAAGATACTTAACCTGGGCTGCTTCCATGAACATCCCGGCTAATAAATAGATGGCATATAAAATGTCAACACAGCCCGAGCAGATCAAGGCAATAAAACACAGCTTATATCACAATATATGGATGAACATGCAAGGAGGACATATAATGAGGAGGAAAAAAACACAAAAAACTAAAAAGGAGCTTCTGAAAATAACAATAAAGGATTATCAAATTGTTTAGTAATTTTGGATTATCTTAACTGATTTGTTTCATGTTTCACCATCAAGAGATTTTGTTTTGTCACTTTTATTTTCCGACGTTGCGGGACCCTTTGAGATGAAATTTAAAAATGGCTCTAAGTAACCGTATTCTAATCCTGCCAACTTCTTGTCAGACAGATAAAGCCTTAAGTAAGGTAGAGTCTCTGTTCTACCTTGGCTCTCGAGCTGCTGCTCAACGTTCACAGAGCACGGGAGGAAAATCAATAAACCAACAGGACAGCAAGTCTCAGAGGATTTCACTTTGGATTAGGTTGAGAAAAAAAAAAAAAAAAAGGAGGAGAATGCATTGATGAAATTGCATTATGACATTATCAAAATCCTCATTGATTACTGATGCGTTAAAAATAAAAGGTAATCCTACAAGTAGTAATTGAAATGAAATCCTGCAGCTCGCTCTTCGACGGGGAATGATAGCCAATGACATGACATTAAGCAACACGATACAAGGGGCAGCGGTTTAAGTGATCTGGCAGGCGGTACGATGCCCTCCTGTCAGGATCGATCAGTCCTGCTGAAATTTAGAGCAACACTCTAAATTGGTCTTAATGGTGTGTTTCATCCTCCGGTCTCCTCCACACATTGACTGAGAGCCAGTGTCCTTCATCACACCAGGTTCCTGCCCTCCCTTTCACTGTGGGCACACCACTGATCTCCGCTCTCTGAGGAGAAGGAGCAAATCAGACCCGCAACACCCACAGCACTGCGTGGCTTACATCTCACCTTCAATGCTCATGAAGCTTCCTCTTTTAAAACAAGCTCCAAAACAAACCCAAGCTCCTGCTGGGTGTCAAGCAATTTTCTGATCTGTTCAAAAATCCACTTCTTGGGTATGTAAATTGTGAAATGATGGGAAAAAAAAAAAGTTGTACTAACGGTGAGGTGTTCAAGCGGGCTCTGTCTGAGTCTGTGATAGTAGAAAACCTATTAGAGCCAAAACAAGGAGAGAAAAACATCTGTATTTTTTTATCCTTTCCACTTTGCTTGAAAGTAATCTGCTTACAGAATTAGTATAATCTTGTTGTAAAAAAACAGATGTGTGGTCCTTTTTTTTTTTAAATAGAATTTTTTTCATTCCCTCTACTCTTCATCACCTCTGCGTGACGAAGGCCAGATGCAAAAAAAACAATTCAAACAATGTAAATTCCTCCTTCTTTTCATAGCCCGTCTGCTTTTTTTTTTTTTGTTCACATGCTTCCATTTTCAGCTGATCTCGTGGTGTTGTAGCGACCGGGAGAGAGCAGGAGCGATGAAGAGCAACACCGAGAGGTTCCCCGCTTGCAGTTGGTGAGGGGCTAGTTTAGCTGATCAAATTTAAACCTATTTAGAAGATAAAGACGTGTCCCAGCTCTTATTACAGCATGCTGAGAGTGCAAACACATTTTTCAAGCCGGCCCTTTCTTCAGATATTTCTTTCAGCAGATGTAACATTAACTCCAAAGTCAACACAGAAGAAAATATATTGAGTGTTCTGAAAGCTGGTTCAATGTTGCTATAAAGAGACTTTACTTTACTTTGATAATATTTTTTTAAAAAGGAAAATTAATCTAAATTTGATGTATTTATAATATTAGTTTTGATTTAAAAAATAATTTTACACTAGTAAAATACTATTATATTGAAAGAAAAAAATACCTAAAAAATATATAATTTTACATGTAAAAATAAATAAGTTACAATAAACTTTTATTTTTTAGTATAGAATACTGATAATAATAATGATAAAAATAATTCTGTTTAAAGTATTTAAATAAATTCGTTTTTTGTAAGCTTATTATTCTGATTATTATTTATTTATTTTTTTTTTCATTTTTGTTATATTTTCATGTGTTGGAAATAATGTTAAGCTGAATGTTTAGTATAATTCTTCTCTTTCCTCAGTCTGTTCCAGACTTTTGAAGAAAGTGCTTCTAGTACTAAAAGAACACAGTTCCGCCGTCCCTGACATTATTTCCCGGACACATGAAAGCATATATAACTAGTTCAATACTTTAAAATCAAATTGCCTGTGTATTTACTTCTTATCAACTGCCTCGCAGCAATTGTGATTCATAGGAGTCATTTAAGTGATAATGCACTCATTCACAGCACTAACAAACACGTACCTCCTGGTTATCAGTGTGTTGGCGTGGTTGTAATGATATTCACCAAACGGGAGGCAGAAAACTCAAGATGGTGTTGATTGATAAATTGACAGGTTAATTTTCAGATGGATAATGAGACTGAGACCCTGGAAGGTGGCTGAGGGAAGTCGCTGGCCCTTTGCTCTACCTTGGATGCAGTGCCATCTATCTTCTACCGGAAGAACTGCTGCTGTGCAAAGGTTCACCCAGACTCCAAAGTCTTAACTTTTCTCCTTTTTATTTTCCATTTCATCTTTTTCTTTAATTTATTGAAATGCAGCATCCCCTTAGTTAGAAATCGTTTATGCATAAAAACTAAATGTACAAACAGTTTTAAATTTGAGTCAGGGTGAGAAAAGGATGTCAAACGATGTATGATTTTTGCGTGTACTCTCACTTTCAAAAGCTGAGAGGAGTTTTAAGGAAACAATTTAATAATTCAACTTTAGAGCTTAATTAGAGGGCAAACTATTATAGGAGGAAAGAGGGTTTAACTAAAGGTCAGAAAAGTTTCTATATCTCAAGCATATTTCCACTGCTTGTCACTGCAAGTCGAACTCTAATTAAGCCTGAAAGTGAAGTTCCATCGCAGGTACTCCCCTGAATCAGCACACAATGTAATGCTAATCAAATGGTACAATATCACTTCCAGATTTAAGGCTCATTATTTCTGTCATGTGTTGTGAAAGATTTGAAAGTAACTTTAGTGCAGGAAAGACATGTGGAAGTGAGAGGACACTGTGAGTTACAACTAAAAAGATAGAATGACAACAAATAATATAAAAATACTCAAATTAGATAAAAAGGTTAAACATTTTCTTGACTTTTAATACATTTATTTTAGCAATAACACTATAGCATTTTTTTTACTGATAAAAAAATGGATATATGTTCTGTTTTGTGTCGCATATAATTTGCTTTCACTGATTTTCTACCATTTTTTTTGTAAACAGAAGTAATTATTAATACTTTTCAAAAGAAAATCCATTATAAGGTAAAATAAATAAATAAAAGCTTCTAAGACTTTAAAATTAAAAAAGTTAACTTTTTTTATTTGCATTGACATTTTTCCTTATAAATTTGTCTTTTTTTCTTATTTTTTTCTCTTTTAAAAATAAATTTAGTAAAAGAAAAGAGCGCCAGAACAATAACTGGCCCTCGCTGATGTGAGCAAAGCAGGATCAGGCTTGTTTAGTACGTATGAAGATGCGATCGCGGGAATAAAAAAGGACAACTATGTTGCTACGAATGCAAAAAAAAGAAAAGAAAAGAAAAGACAGAAAAAACATAGAATTCTTCTCCCTGTTGATATAGTTGTTAATATAAACAATAAGTAAAAATAGAAAGAATTTACTTATAGAAGTATAATGTAAACAAAAAAAGAGATAAATGAGTGTGTAAAATAATGGATAATCCAAACATAAGACACTTGGATTTCTTGGCGGTTAAACATCAAAACAGATTAGTATAACATCATACTTTCAATGAAAATCTACAAGGTTTAATGCAAATCAAGCTAATTGAAAACCAGCAAAAGCAATAAAAAAAAAAAAATCTGGCATTCACATCTACAATATATTTCACAGCTATTTCCTTAAAGAGCGTTTTGTCTCCTTTTATTGAAATCAAGAGCAATTGTGATGAGAAGAATTATGGCTTAGAGAGTCATTGTGCTGCTGTAACTGCTGTTGATTATCAATAACCCCACGGTCATAACCAGGGGTGCCGCACTCCACCCATTCATTTGACCAGTGTTCTGAGCTCTGACAGACACCGCGTGAACGAAAGGGAAGGAGCAGAGGACACATCTTGGGGGGATTCACCCCTTCTGAGGCTCCAAAGCACCCAACAGCTTGATCCTGTGTCACTCCGAGGGCAAGGCTAGTCTTTCTCTTGATTCGCTTTTGAAATCTAAACGTTTAATTGTGGTCAATGAAAAGGATTCGAGCAAGTGAATGGTGGACGAGGAGTATGAGACGAGGGAGGGGCTATTTCTGGGTTGTAAAATGGGTACACATAAGAAGCAGGAGGGGAGTTAAAAAAAAAAAAAAAAATCAGGAGGGAATAATGAAATTAGGGATGGGGGGGAGGAAAAAGAAAAAGCTGGAGAACTTGAAGCACTGACCCCTATCGTTCGTGGTGAAACGCAAGAGATTAGAAAGTGTTTCATGCTAATTTCCATGGAGATTTCTGTAATTTCTCAAAAATTACTTCTTCCTGCTTTGATTTGTCCATTCTGCCTGGCCCCCCGCTTGTGTTGTCAGGGTGGTCTACTCTATCATGGCTCTGCTCTCGTGGGCCCCTCGATGGCCCCTTGCTGCGGCCAGCCGTCATGAGATTACTGAAGCAACGCTGACGTCTCTATCAGCTCGCGCCACTGTCATGCCCTCTCCCAACACACCCCCCCAACACACACACAATCACCCGTTCCTTTACCCTTCAGTCTAGTATGCTTTCTGCCCACCCACTACCACCAACCCGCCCTCTCCGCAAACTCTCCCAGATCTGTCAGATGATGGCTTCATCGCTTCTCACGGCTCCCCGCAAACTCTTAGACTCTCTGAGACACCTCCACCTGAAGAAAAAAAAAAAACCACCACTCTCCCAAAGTTCCACCGCAGACGGCTTCACCTATTGCTATCCCTCAGCCTTCGCTCTCTCTGCCTCATCCTGGTTGGTGTGCTTCTGCCTGCCACATCAAAGGAGAAGCAGGGGTCACGGAGCCACAGGCATGGAATAAAAATGCAGCCAACTCCGTAGCAGTATGGGAAATCAATCCTCTAAAGATAGCTCCATACACTTCATGAACCCATCATCTGTCTCTGATACGTACAGGAACATATAGGGATTTTTGTGGCCTTTTGTGCATCGAATATCGCACTATATGTGCGTCTCAAAGGAACTACTTCTAAACCTTTTCAGACTCTCCTTTAACTTTCTTTTATGACTCTTTTATTATAATTTCCCTATAAAGGAATATACTTCACAAACAAGAAAAACTTTATATTTTTTCCAGGACTCTTCATGTTAACCAGGCAGTAAAAGGAAATACAAAAAAAAAGTCCCACTGAGGAAATATGTAAACAACTTTTTGTTGGAAGTCTGTCTCCCACAATTGAAGACAGCAGTGAAATGTGAGGAATCGGCCCGACTCCAGCAGATGTTGGTAAGATACGCAAGCTGAGTGACACACGGGAGCGGCAGCAACATTGTTGTGATTTCTGAGTCATGGATGAATGAGAAAACTATCATGATTGCCACACACCAAGGACTGCGGCGGGGTTGGACGGCTCAGCGTGGGAGCGACTGGCTCCGGTTGCTTAGCATGAGTATTAGATAAACACTCTGTCGGAAGATGTCAACGTCTCCATTAATGCCAGAGCTGCCACACAGGCGGCGCTTGAGTGACACGGTGTTTTGTGGAGTGTGACAGGGGTTGCGAACGCTAACTCCGTCTGGCTACATCTCTGAGCCTCGCGGAGGCAAACTCTGATGACACCTGAGAGCGCGGGAAGATGTACATTTTGACACTGCAAGGAGAGGATAATTTTGTCCTGTCACCTTAGTGCAAACAAAGCCAACAATTAGAAATGAGATCAGACTGAAATAAAATATTGCTATGTCCCCTATGGGTAAACTAGGGGGTAAAATACAAAGGAGACAAAAAAAATGGACACCAATAAGAGTAAAAGGAACACAGTTTAATTAAATAAAATAAATTACGTATCCTAAATGAGAGGACAAAAAAAAAATAATACGAACAAAACGACAAACTAAAAAGGAATTTGAACCTTGGCCAAAAAAAATAAAACAAGTCAACCCAACCATTTTGACAATCAGAGTCAGCAGCTCCCTGCTAAGGGCTGCCTAACCAAAAATACCTAAAGAAAACAAATAAACAAAGCCCGCAAATCAAGACTACCAACCCCAAACTAAAATAACAAAACCCAGTAGTCTAAGACTGCAGAGTCCAAAGAGCGTAAATGAGACCTAACCAACCCTGCTCCTCAGCCTGATGCTTTGCTCCCTATACCTGCCTTGGTGTGGCCTCCTCTGTCTTAAATAGCCAACAGGTGCCAATTATAGCACATTGGCCACACCTCCCAGGTAAGCTGCAGAACGTAACAAATATCTATAAATTGTAAATCTTGTTTTCAATGTATCTGAATCTGATTGTAAAAGCTTTATCAAAAAATATTCTGGTCCATCCGAATAAATAAAAAAGCAGAGCAAAGAGAAAAAAAATGTTGCTCACATATCTACCTGCAACAAGCGTATTAGCTTCATTTGAAAGTGTGGCAAAACCAATAGATATTTCCATCGTTTTTACAAACCACAATATGGAAGCTGTGTGTTCAGCACAATTCTAATGCACTTAAAGCCGGCCACAAGCATGCATATTAAGCCACAGAATGAGCAGGATATGGGTTTTTCCATGCTTTCACCATGAAGTGGCCCATGGCTCTTCCCGATCAGTAATTACCCTAAAAAGCCCCGTTCCAGACAAAATATTCAAATGTCACCGGTTTGAAAAATATTATTTTTTTCAGAAACAGTTGGATTTGGAGACTCATTCTTGGCTGTAACCATAAAAAATATGTTATACAGCTAGTCAAAAAAAAAGTTGCACTGTGAATTTTTAAGGATTTCCTTCCAAATCAAGCCAAGATTTAGCTGCATGCAAACTTTATCATTTTTTTTCTCCAATATATTTTGCAATCTATGAAGGATTCATAAACAGCACGGAGAATGTAACTGCCTTAAGCTGAAGAATTCTGGCTATCCACAGTAGGATCTGCTGAGTTTGGTCTGCAGGCTGCAGGGCTGGACAGTGCAGCGCGCTCTCCCCCTCCAATGCCCTGTCCATTGATCTTTCCCGTAACAACAGCTCCCCACAGAAACCCACACAATCTGTGCAGAGGAGTGCTGCTAGGCACCCCCCACTTCAAATGGCGCATATTTACTCTTAGAAATTTAGAGAAAGTGCAGCTGTAGATGCATCCTCCAACCCCAATCAATGATAGGGCTGGTCCTCCTGACCCCCCTCCCTGCTGGCTAATAAAGTGCTTCTTAGGCTTGTTGGTTTCCCTGGAAGCCTTATGAGGTTGGTTCAAACTTGCACTTAGGTTTGTTTCCATCGTCTCCTCTCGAAAATTGATTTTTAGAGAAATACTTATCTTGCTGCTCGACAAACTTCTGCAATGTGGAACTGAACTCATGTGCTCTAGTTTGAGACTTTAATGTGTTTTTTTAACACCTTACTGATTTTACCTGATTTAGTTATAGTTTCAAAATTCACAGATTAAATTGTTCTAATTTTCAAGCAATCAAAATACAAATGTAATTAATTAGAAGTTAAAAAGTGATGAGAAAATTTACATTTTTTGCTTTTAAAAGTTCCCAAAATTTATATTTAACATCTCTTCAATCCTTTAACAAAAGTGCTTCACGCTGGGATGCACATTACCATAATTGCCATTCCCAATCTTCAAAAACAAATATGTGTTAAGACTGTATTTACGCATTCTGCTGAGAATCAGACAATCAAAATCATCATCACCCATATAATCACCACTCTGATATTCTAATTGCCAACGGTTCATGGCTCCTATCCTCTGCCACAATTTGAAAAAAATTGTTAGTGCTGTTTTTTTTTGCTTTTTTTAAGTTTTTCCACAAGCATTTAGACATTTATGTAAAAACAATGACATTTAGGACTTTTTTTAGGAGACATAAATGCATTTTTCCTTTGCTGAAAGTCTAATTTTAACGACTAAGTGAACTAAAGGTCAAATAAATTAGCATTTCTGCAAAACATTAAAGTAACTTCTGATGTTTTATTTATTTAGCATTTAATAAACCGGCAAAAGTATAAATAAAAAGATAAATTAAACAAAAGGTTATCCACTAGATATATAAATATATATATATTTTGCATTTCTATTCATGGCTATATCTTTAAACGATAGTAGCCATTTATCAAATAATCGTCTCTTTGTAAGTAGATGCACCCTGTTCCTTTTTGTGTCATTTTTTTAAGTAAAAAACAAGGGGAAAAACTGTTTCAGCGTCATTAATCCCAACTTGTTTGGACTCCTCACACCCACCCTCCTACACGTCTCTGATTCTCCCCTTTTTTTTTCTTCTTCCTCCCTCAGCACATGCAACTGCTCTCACTCTCTGAGCCTCGCTAACATGTTGACAGCAGTTTGTTAGTAGGTATCAGTTTTCAGCGAGCAGGCAGGCTGGGAGGGAGGGAGGGAGAGAGGGATGTGGTAATCATCTCTATCTACGGCTGCTTGGCAGCATTCCCCTCGGCATGCTGGCAGACACTTGCCATTGAGCGGCTGTCAGGCAGAAAGGGTGTGGGCTCGAGCTGCACAGGTCACGGTCATTTCTTTCCAAAAGCCACTGAAGCTAAAACCTTAAGTGGCGTTTGAGTTACCTGCACTGTCAGTTCTGACACTCACAACACTAACAAGGAGACCACCGGTAGAGAGTCAAACTAGATTATGCCTCCCTGGTGGATTTCCTTAAAATAGCTTACTGCCACAATTGTTTTTTTTTTTTTTTTTAACAGAAAACAGAATACTTTGCACAATTGTTGCTTTGCATGTGTGTAATGTAGGATTTTTAGCCAAATAATAACAGAATCCACACCTCAATATGGTTGTTTATTCAAAAATAACACTAAAATATTAAATAACACCAATAAAATAAGCATTTTCATGATGAAAGTGTTTTTAAACTGATAAAAAAATTATTTTTAAGACATTAAGATGCAAAAAAAGTGTAATAAATAAACTAGAATTAAACGTATTTACTATTTATGGTTAAAATATTTTAAGAAACCAAAAAGTTTGATCTGATCATGTATTTTTTTACTTAACTTGTTAAAAAAAAGCACCCTAACCCTATTCATATCTGCATTAATTAAAGGCTTTTTTTGTCTCACACCAGTAACTCTTACTTTATGAAGAATTGTACATTTAAAAAAAAACATCAACTTCTTCTGCAGAGAGATTCAAACTTTTGACAACACGGCATGAACTGCATGGAAAGCAGTCCTTACACAGCTGCAAAATGAATTGTGCTTGACAAGCTGCAGTCTCTCAGATCCCGGACCTGTGATCTTTAGAATGATACCCCCAAGTTCACAGCAACAAATACCCTCAATCACCCAGGGAGATCCCAAGTCTCTCTGTTGGCCAATTACTGCTTTTCAAAAGCCTGGGGCACCCAGGAAACTTTGACTCCTGGAAATAAAGACCAATCTGAGGGAGAAACATAGCAGCTATTAAAATCTTTATAATTCTGTAAATCACAAGTGATTTGTTTTGCCCCATGGCTTGTTCTGATACATCCTTGCTGCTATTGCAAAGGGGCATGGGGTGACTGCAATCGAGGAGAGCAAGCTTATTTTTACAACTGCTCTGGAAAAGAAAAAAAGAAAAAAAACGAAATGCCTTTTTTTTTCTTCTTTAGGAGAGCAGAAGGCAAAGATCTCCTCTGTGTCATAATTGCCTGAAGTTAGGGAGTAAAGGCTCCAGACTCCTGATGTTAGCGTGGGGCTTTCATCAGGGGGGTTGAAGTCAGAGGTGCTTGAAAAGATCAGGCACTGTGGGGGATCCGACTCTGTTTTTATTTATGTAATGAAGGTGTTTTAAAGGAGCCAAATGGGGGGATTATTATCACTTATCTGCTTTTGCCCCATCTCTACCTGCTGCCTTCCTCGTCGGGTTAATTTTTGCTCACTTTTCTATATTTTCAGAAGCGATTCGGTTATTTCGACTTCATTAGTATTTTTTGTTATATTGATTAATTCCGAGGACAGATTCAGAAATTAACCAGCTTATTCAAATGGAGTGGAAGCCAAAAGAGCCAAAGAGGATCACGCAATTATAAGTAAAATCACTCCAATTAAACAGCGCCATGTTAAGTTTCATAGAGCACGCACTTCACGTTAATATAATTACAAGCTGGGATGGGGGGAAATGGAAAAGAAAACACCAACGTTGTGAAATGAAGCATCTACAGTTGATGGATTCTCCAAAAGCTCTTCTCTCCTGTGTTGCTCGGGGTTAAGAATGGCACTTCTCCGCTGCCGCCGTTCTCCCCCCTCGAACTGCCACACACCCCATTCAGCAGCACAAGGCCCTCTGGTACGAGACAAGGGCCCTGACTGAGGACGCTTTGATACTTCAGCCTTCAATAAGCAGAGTATCCTTGTAGCGCCAAGCTGATGGACGAATGGGTCATAGGCAGGATGTCCCGACCATAAATCAGACTACAGGGGTGACAGCGCACAAAATGGGGGAATTGTCCTTGGGTTTGTGATACTAGCGGCATTCCTTGTGCCGCAGAGTCACTCCACCCTTTTTATTATTTGGGAGCGAGGCGAACGGATGCCCCACCAGCCACCCTCCCCACCCCCTTCTTGGCCCCCCCCCGTGGTCCTTGAGTCTGGACTCGGCTATGAACTGTTTCCAGAGTCAGTTACTGTTGTAATTGAAAGTGCTTTGTCATCACTTTGAGCCAAACACTGATGGATGTGAAGTTGAATGAGGTTTGGGTTTTAGTTCTACGTGTGAGCCCGTCGAAGATTTATCACCGGAGGCTTAAGAGGCTGCGAGGGACCATTAAAGCACCGCCGCCATCCACATCGTGGCGGATTGTTCATTATTATTCATTAAAACAGAATGTCTTTAATATGCGTTGGTCCCATGTGGAAACAAAAGTTGTACACAAAGCCTAATTTTTGATGACTACTAGAAAACAAACACAAAAAACATGAAATAATCAGAGTTTACAGTAAATGAACTGAACTTATGACACAAAAGCAATGTGTTAATATTGGGCAGCATCTTTTAAGCTAAACAAATCCTTAAAAAACGATTGTACGTTTGTATTTTTACTGTAATAATCTTTGTCCTTTGCACTTTAAAAGTACAGTACACTGAATAAAACATCATTTAAATGTGAAAACTTTTAGATGAAGGATTTTTTTTTATTATTCCATCCTCATTTTGTTTTATAATTAGTCCAGTCTATCTAAAGACTATAAAACCATTTATTTTCAATATAATTCTAACATCTACATGCAAAGCGTGGGAGGTATGTTAGTTCTCATTGTCTCCCGCTTATTATAGGCTGCCCCCAGCTGCCTGGGCTGTGAGGGTAGGATCCTGGCTTCCATCCAGGACGGCTCTGATCTGGGCCTCTTTGTGATTTAAGGAATACAGAGCTTTGCTGGGCTGCTTTCCTAGAGCCATGTTGGAATGCAAGAGCAGTGGTGGAGGTGCAGAGGGAAGTGACCCCTGTGTGATGCAAGCAAGAGTGTGGGGCAGGAGTTACACTGAGGTTGGTTGTATTATAAATAGAGTAACGTGCGGTTTCTGAGCTGCAGCCGGAAAACAGGAAAGGTGAACGCTACCGCTCACAGCACAGCTGTAGATGTGCCCTCTCCAAACAGTGGCTCAAGGCTGCCAAGACTGCACGGCCAAAAAAAGCTGTTATCAAAGAAGTAAAATGAAACGCAATTTATGCACACGATCAGATCTTAAACATTATTTATGAATGTATTTGTTTTTCTGTAGCCAATAAAATGTTTTTATATAACATTTTTTTTTTTGGTCAAAAGATGTATTTCCTTTATAAATCTGGGCTTTAGGCCCAACCTTTCAGAAGTGGATTTTTTTCTTAAAAGCCTCACATTCTAGCTTTATTGCTCTCTTTGTTTACGACAAAGGAAATTTATGAATAAAAAAATTTAATAAATGACATGGAATGGCTAAAGTTTACATTTTATATATGATATGATTTTTTTGTTATTTCTAAATTAATTTATTTTACAGTATAGTTAAAATGAATTTTAAAACACAATAATGTGTTAGGATATGTCTAAAAAATACTTCTGAATATTAAAATAACTCAAGTATTTTTTTTACATTAGCAATGGAGAATTCTTGAAATAGTTTTAAAATATAAGCATACACAAGTATACTTTTTAAAAACTACATTTAAGATAGTATACTTTTAGTTTACTTTTTAGTTACTTATTAAAGATAAACTTTACAAGTTCATGTTTACAAGTTTATAAGTTAATGTTATGTATACTTGAATTATACTTCAAGTCTAAATATATTTAGCCAATACTTACATTTTTGATTAAGATATACTTTAGTGTTACCATTGATATTCGAGTATTACCTCTTTTTTGACAATAGATGTATCATTTTTCAACATATACTAATATTATCTAGTAATCTACCTTGTAGGTTTGTTGACAGTTGCCAGTAAACTAATAATAGACCTAGACCAGAAAGGTTACTTTAAGTATACTTTCATAGAGTAAAAGTTTAGTGCAATTAAACTAATAGTTTACTTTAAGTATACTTCTAAGTATACTCTTTATACACTAAAGTGGACCAATTTAGTCCCAAGAAGTATACTTGTTAGTAAACTGCCAGTATACTTTGTAAGTGTACTTGGTACACTTGGGGAAATACTAAGATATATTTTAAAACACATACTTAAAGTACACAATTTTTTGGAAAGGCAAAAGTCCTGAAAATTTTAAATAAATGTTGCAAGTTTCTTTCTCGGAAAAAATACATCAGTATTAAAAATAAAACTTCAATAAAAAAGTGAAATTTAAGCAATATTTAAAAATAAAAAAGTTACCTGGAATTGCTTAACACATGTTGCGAAATCATTCTGCCAGACTTTCAGGAAACTTATGATTGGGTTGATGGGCTCTTTGCCCAAAAAAACAAACAAAAAAAAACACTAAATTAACTGAAAGCAAACCATCCAAATGAAAAGAAAAACAGAAAAGTGTATTTATGCTCCCAAATTAAGCACCAGCTGCTTAACCTAGTGGTTGATTATTTTGTAGTTTTGTGTTTACTAAAGTAAATACATTTGTTCCTGTTTTTTAATGTTGACCGTGATCAACCAAAAAGCAGAAATTTAAGTCATTTCAAGAATGTGCACCAGGCCTAGAATGAGGTAATCAGCAGATATACAGTTGTTGTGGGAAAATGAGTCTGGTAGATAAACGTTAACTTGCAGATGGTTGGGTTTAGGGCAATGTTGCGGCACCCCAACAAACAATTGATTAACTTGTAATCTCCAATTGCCCAGCTGTTATTCAGGCTGTTTAGCATAAATAAAAGAGTGGGAGTCGAAAGGATCCAGATGCTTTGAGTGCCGCAGAAAGGCAATCTGTCATTGTTCTGGGCTAACACTGATGGATGCTGCTTTGAAAGGGGATTGGTTTTACTTAAACATGACAAAGTGAGGGATGACACACCACTGGTCACAAAGGTTTGGAGGTCCAGAACCGCCTCAGCAGTTGCTTTTTTCAGCCAAGACAGCCTTTCGTTCATGCATCAACTGCTAATGGAGGGAAGATGTTGCGGGGCACGCGCTCACTTTATTGACATTGCAGTGAAAAAAGAGACCAAAACATCCACACGAGCTCTAATGATATCAGTATTATACGATTGACTTGAAATCTATTTCTCTTTCACTTGCCATTAACAGTAGAAATTTATGATTTTTAATTGTGTGAATGTATCAAAACATTCACACTATAGTGATTATCTTGCTCCTTTCTGTACGTTTTTCAGCGTGTAAAAACTCAATCACACTTTCAGCGATTTCAGCAATCTTGGTATCAAAACTTTCATCTTGTTCAAGACATTACTGCTTGAATTTTTGGAATTTATAAACTTCATAGTTTTGTAAATATTGAGCAACATATTTGAAAGTCTTAAAATTTCAACATTTTAAGTAGATTAGCAACGAACCTTTAAATATATTCACGTCTGATGTTTTGAATTTTTATGGCAATTTTTTTTCTAAATTGACAGCAACACGCTAACGTTTTTTGCTAATTTATTATCTACTAGGGTTTTTTAAGCAAATTTAGAGTTTAGCTTCTATTTTGGCTACATGCTAACGTTTTTGACTAATTTAGTTTACTGAAGAATTTTAGGCAGTTTTGGAGTTTAGCTAGTATTTAAGCAATGTGCTAGCTTTTTTTAGCTAATTTATAATCTACTGAGGATTTTTATGCTAATATGAAGTTTATCTAATCTTTTAGCAACATGCTAACCTTTTTGACTAATTTGTTATCTATTGAGATTTTTTTAGGCTAATTTAAAGTTTAGCTTCTGTTTAAGCAACATGCTAATGTTTTGATTAATTTAGTTTACTGAAGTATTTTAGGCAGTTTTGGAGTTTAGCTAGTATTTTAGCAAAGTGCTAGCTTTTTGGCTAATTTGTTATACTGAGTTTTTTATGCTAATATGGAGTTTAGTTAATATTTTAGCAACCTGCTAGTGTTTTGACTAATTTGTTTTCTACTGAGGTTTTTATAGGATAATTTAAAGTTTAGCTTCTCTTTCAGCAACAGGCTAACGTTTTTTTTTACTAATTTAGTTTACTGAATAATTTTAGGCAGTTTTGGAGTTTAGCTAGTATTTAAGCAATGTACTAGCTTTTTTTTGGCTAATTTGGCATCTACAACAGTTTTTTGGGCTAATTTTGAGTTTCGCTCAAATTTAAGTAACACGCTAAATATTTTTGCAAAATTGGCATGTATTGGGGATTTTTAAGCAATTTTACTACAAATGTTTTAGAAATTTAGGTCAACAACACTTTTCCCAAATAGCTTTTGCATTTTCAGCGTATCCCTTCAGCAACTACTTTCAGCATCAAGCATTCATGCTAGCATTATGGCATGTAATGCAACTTTTCTTGTTATATTTAGTTGTGGGAGCCTTTCGGCCCAAAAGGTTTCACGTTTGACTTAAAGTGTTTGCTTATTAGGAAAATGCAGTTATAGTGAGTTCCAGCCAGAAGACATGAAGCAAAGTTAATGTTGTGAACAACAGCATGGGAACTAAACCATTTGAGAATATGTAGAATCACTTAGCAATAAAGAAGTGATCTTTGTGTTTATGCAACCATCCACATACACTGGCAGAAAACCAAACCGTACGTCTGGAGGTCAGGAAAAACCATTGAAAGGCGGACATGTGAGTTCGGTCATATGATATAAAATGTGAAAGACACGGTGTGTGTGTCGAGGATATTGCTGTCAATGGACAGAGGGTCTGGAAGCCAACCAGACTTCACTGTGATGTCAGGTGGTGAATGACCCAGTAAACCCTGCTTTTCACTGGCGTGTAAAATGCACAAAGGCTGCGATTCCAGCTGCAGAAGATCACATGCAAGTTCTTGGTACCGGGTGACATCAGAGATCTGGAAGAAACAAGACAAACTTTTCTTTGGAAGAAAGACTTGGATGTCAAGCATCAAAAATCATCTAGTTTCCCAGATGCAAAGAGGTGAGGGGGTCTACAAAGCACCCTCAAGGGAGAGTTTAAGGGGAGACGGCTAGTTTAAGGAGAGACGTCTGTACAACTCATCATCTTTAGTCAAATATGGCTGAGCAATAAAACACCTTGAAACACAAAGTATCCTTCTTTTCATCTTATATGACTAAAAACCTGAGCATTTCCTCTTGCAAACCCTTAACAAAACTGTACTTTTCTGAAAACACAAAGACAGATACGTTTTATTTCTCAAACAAATCAGAATAATTCTAAAATTGCCCACATTAACCCGGTTTCTCCTCCTATTTTTATCTGTGAATTAATAAGAATCCTCTTATGTGGACGGATTGTAACTGTATGTATTTCAAAGCAAAGAAGCAACAACAAACAAGGTCAGTTATACAAATGGAATTTTAAAATAATTACCAAAGTCTAGAAAAAGAAGTTAGATTAATTTAGAATGTCACACACACAGTGTTGTTTAGAAAAAAAGAAAAACAATAACTCTAAATTTAGGGAAAGGATCACGGAGGGTAAATACAAACAGAACCGGTATAATTACCCACATAAAACCATCAGTTTAAAGAACTCTATGTGTTGTAAAGAATAAATCTAAAGTCAAGCTGGTTAGTTTAAAAAAAATCAAACAAACCTGATTCTGTTACTTTATGCTCTCCGAGTGTGGGGTTGATTATCACATCTTACTGTACGTTGCTTTCAGTGATGCTTCAAAGAGAGCAAATCCATGTCATTGGTTCATCTTGAAGAAAAGAGTCCAACAACATTGTCAGCCAGATGGAATAATGTGCTCAGCAAGAATACCTTGCCTTAACAAAACAGAAATGTTGAAGCCGGGCCTCACAACAGCAGCTAAAGAAGGAGCGCGACTCCATCCATCCCACGGATGAAACGGTTCTGTGCACTATTATCTTTGGACTAAAGTCCTTCCAAGGTAACATGTTCCTTTGATCACATTTTATTCAGAAAAACGACAAAAAATGTTCCAAACTCTGTAGGATTACAAGCCTCAAGGCTAGGTTATTGTTTTTATTTTATCAGGCAAGACACCCAAAATGTTTGACAAATTAGATTCTATTTATCTGTGATGACTTTCAAGAGAACTGAGAAAACCAAGACTACAAAATAGTTCCAACTGCAAATCAACAAAAATGTCTGTAAAGTTAAAAACACTTCATAGAAGAATCAATTGATCTGCAGTAAATAGTAGAAATAGTAAAAATGATAATATACAGCTGAGTTTTTCATCTATTGTTCAGTATATGGTGCCTTGTCATGGTTAAATCTGCATCACTTGACTTAAATAAAATGTAGGATATTTTCTTAACCCAAAGGAGCAATACCTGCAAGCATTAACTTTTACATAAATCATTTTTCTTTTTCTTCTTTACCAAAATCCATGTCAAATCATATCATTTTCTTTTTTTTTTCTTATTTTTTGGGGGGTCGCCACAGCAAAGTACATTACACTTGGCATGAAGCACTAAGCCAGATGCCCTTCCTGATGCAACCGGACCACACATTTGGACTGTGACCATTTCTTGAATCAGAGGGATGCTGGTGGTTACAGACACAGTGCAGTCTTCAGAGTTTGGACTATCAATTACGTCCTTTTCCCAAGAGAAAAAAAAAGGAAGTCAGTAGGAAAAGAAACGTGACCTATTTTAAGCAGAACTGTCTGTTAAGTTCCTTTAAATTTAGAAATTAGGAGTATATAAGAAAAATAAATTTCTAAGATTTATATCAACATTTGCAAATGTTTTGTGCAGATAAGACCCACTCCGATCATTATTTTATCTATTTTAAAAGCTTTTCTAACTGTCTTTTAATTGTGATTATGTCATT
>NC_050517.1:20260177-20265300 GCF_002922805.2 Oryzias melastigma
GGACGTAGTTTCTGTGGAGCCAAAGTAACTTATTCAAAAAAACTATTGACTCGAGTTGTGGGAGGGGCCACTCGCATGGAGCATCCCCGTCCCCTTTCCCCTTCCTGTTGCTGAGAGCTCTTTGCTTCACTAGTTTACAGCCCTTCAAATCTCAACCTGGAATTACCAAGAAAATCTGGCCAAGAAAAAATAAAGCACTCAAAAATTAAGAAACACAATTTGCGCTAGAAATCATTGGGTGGAAGTCCTCGACCGGAACCCCCCATTTTCCCTTTGACATACCATACTGCTAATGTGATCAGCTGACTCATAGAGAAAAGAACGGCAGCTTTTTCTCCTGACGTAAACTGGTGTAGTTATACAAATTTGAACTCTTGTTAATATTGACTTGAGAGAAATAAAAAGATTAACGTTCTCTGTCCCATTTGAAGCTCATCTTGCACACGAAACTGATAGACAATTACAGTTTAATCACATTTAAAAGCTTAAAAGCTGATAGTTCTGAAAAGTTTTTAAAATATCATTTTTGAAAGGGTTTCCTAAAGTTTAGGAAATTTCTGCTAATGCAACCGGTCAAAGTTTCGGAATTTCCGCTTTTGGCTTGAGATTGTTTCTCGTGCCATCTTGCATGTGACCAGAGGAAATCACCAGTGCAACAAAAATGGGTGGCGAAATACAGTATGAGCTAAACAGGCGTGCCCACTCAGACAGAATGAAGAGCAGCCTGCTGATTGCAGTTTTTACGTTCTTTTTTGAACAGTTTTTTTGTCAGCTCCCGAGTTGCAAAGATTTGAATGCAGAAATACCAAAAAAATCAATTTTTGAGCTTAATTTTCTTTATATACGTCTTCCATTATCAGAAAAATGCTACAACAATATGCTAAAACACATTGGAGTGTGTCTTCAAGAATAATTTTATATCCATTTGTCATTGTTACTTTATCTCATAAGAAAAAAACTTAAATGTTGAATCTTAAAATAATTGTGTTCTATAATAATTATATTCTCAATGAGGTTTGAGTGTGCTTTTGCTGTTCTAAATGGATGAACTGACTGCAGTGACTATAATTCAATCATCAAATAACTTAAATGAACCAAATACTGCTCCAGACAGCTGCAACACCACAATCCTCAGTTGGATTAACAATACTATTGTGTTTTTTTTCAAATCACATGAAGTTATTTCATGCTCAAAATGATCAACTTTACTTTCATTGAAAAATATCAAACAGAAAAATTAAAGCCATTTTTTTTTCTTTTTATAGAACACAATATCTTTCAGCCTAAGGCGTCTCAAACATGAAAGCTCACTAAGTGTCCAAAAGGAGAAAAAAAAGCTCCTCCTGGGGCCTCCTATAAAACAATATCAAAATGAAATTGTGACATGTAATTAAATTAAATGATTTATGAATACTCGTTTTTTTTTTTTTTTTAGGAAAATGAGCAAAGAGTTAGTGAGAAATCCCTTGATCACTGAGCTATTTATGCAGATAATGCTTAGTGATGTCTATCAAATACCATTTTAATGCACCTATTAATATCAAAGTAGGCATAAAAAATTTGCCAATTACTATAATTTCCCTAAACTGCCTTTTAAAAAGCTGAAAGACAGAAGAATAACACGCTTGGTGTGGGATCCTTCCTGAAACAGACTTTAGCTGGGAGAAAATCTCTTTGCAAGTTTGCAAGTAAAAATGCAGATTAGAGGAGTTAATGTGGGCAGATTGCTAGCAGATTTGGCCAATGGCTGAAGCAGTTGTCTGAGTTAGGCAGCAGAACGTAGGACTCCCCACTTGCAAGATGGAGCAAAGAAAAAAAAAGCAGTGAAGGAGTTTTAGCAGTCATCCCTCAGACAGAAAGACTCTAGAGGAAACACCAGAAAGCCATTAACTAACCACAGAATTATGGTGATCTATTTGCTAGGATGGACCACAGACAGCTAATGAACAAGCACCCCCCTCCGCCCACACACACACATACACTTACAACACGCCTACCCCATCTTACAAACACAGTCCATCTCCACATGCTGAGAAGAAACGCTGAAAGAGCTCTCGCTCGTACAAAACAGCATGACAGATCAATGCCTGATTTCTAAATCAAGGGAAAAGGCTATTTTTCTGTCTCCCTGGGATTCCACTTACTGTCTTCCTATAGCTAAGAAACTCTCATGCCCATTCAAAGCAAACAAGTCCACCCCCAAACAACACGTGCACACACATCCCCTAATTAAGAGCAAGGCGGTGCAGCTTTTTTATGTTCTTGATTATGCTTGCAACGTTGGTGTCTGGAGTGTGAAAACAGATCTGATGGACCAGTGGCCCCAGCCCTCCCTGATCAGGCTACAGCAGGTATCCCCCATGATTGACAGCTCACAGGTCAGGCGCCCATCTCTCTGTCTGTTAGAAGGTGGGCAGTAAAGAGATTTGGAATGCCTGGGACCCTGATTGCTTTATTGCTCGCCTGTCAGAACCATTGTACAGCTCTGTATTATTAGGGCTCGCCATCTCCCACTGTCTGGAAGGTGTCGCGTCTCAGCTCTGCATAAAGAATCACCGCTCCATTCAAAATCCTCTTTCTCTTGTGTTAAAAGGGAAAAAAAAAAAAATTGTGATTTTTTTTTTTTTGCACACAATCTCCTGTGCTGGCTTGTCGGATAATACAACACAAGGGTCTCCGGGGAGTGTATGGTGCCGGCTAACGCTCGGAGAAGAAGACTTTATGCATCCTGTTTGCTGATAGTGTGTTGAGGTGTTAAAAAATGTCCTAAACATTAAGCAAAAATGACTCGTGTTTGGTTTAAGGAGTTTTTCTGCCCTTTGAAAAAAGCTTAAAAGCATTTAGCTAACAATTCTAAGACCTATATATCCAGATATAAAAAAAACATATTTCAATTAGACAAAATTAAAAAAAAACTTACTCTTGTAACTTAAATCAATTATTATATGTCAAGTTTTCTTAAAATTGACGGAAGAAAAAAAATATATAATTCTAGAATAATTGAAAAAATATGCATTTATTCTTTTGTGCAATACGCTCCAGACAATCCATTCTGTGCGATGTTTCTTTCTCTGTTGAGTTGAGTTTGTAAAAAAAAATATATATTTCTGCAACTAATCTTTATGCAATAAATTATGTAGAACTGTTTTAGTTTTTCTCCAGTTTAGTGCATGTTAAACAGCTTCATTTGGAAATGTTTTACATTAATCTGTCACAAAAAACAAAACAGAGCTATCTCTGTCAAATTGCTATCCACCTGTCTTAGCTTACTTAAGCATCAATTTTCTTATTTTTATTTATGTGCTAACTTTGGGTATTAAAAGTTTACTCTTTCCACAGTATATGCTGTGTCTTATAATTTCTGCAAAAAATGTAATTACCCAATCAACAGAAAAGCAAATGCAAAATCTGAAAAAAATAACTAGCTTACCGGTAACTTAATTTTTCCAATTTCAAAGTCGGCACCAAAATCAAGTACTTTTTAATTAAAACAATAACACCTACATTAACAAAGAATATAGTTGTTACCCTGAGTTATATAAAGTACAGCAAATATTGGAATGTGAATACCGGTAAATAACTTTTTTTAATTCAGCTTACTCATCACTATAACAAAAAAAACTAAAAATATCTGTGTAAAAGATGCAGATTTTCTCTATAAAATTACATTTTGAGGGGAAATTGATATTTTAGCATTAAGAAAAGCAACATTACACTATTCTCTGTTCCCACTGGAACAAAGAGACTCCTCTGAAGGTAAAATGGCCCGGTGCACAATGTCTAAACATGTATTCCCCTGCCAAATTTTATATGTTATTCCCCAGACCGTGATGACAGACTGGCAGATTGTTGAAGGTCATCGGAGCGCTGCCTCCTGGTCCCCTGAAGCCCAGGTGATGGCCTGGTCACATCCTCGAGTGATCTCGCTGCTCCCGGCCACAGAAGAGACAAGCCCACTGGGGTGCCATGTTGCTGTCTCCATGGAGATGAGGCGACAGGCTGGCCTCGGTTCAGACTCACACCTTCATGGTCAGCAGCTCAGCGTCTCGGAGGAGATCTCTCTGCCTAACAGCAGTTGCACATAAAATTTGATTCCCCCACCGCTCCCCGAGCGAGACCGTTCCCCTTTTTATTCGTCTTTTCAGAGCTAGCGCAGGCATAGTGTGGGACATCCCTCCTTCAATAAGCTAACCCTCCTTGCCCTGGCAGCGCTACCCTTGTGAGGCCTGATGGGAACAGTTGTGGGATGTTAGATTAGACTTGCAAGTCTGGGCAGGGGCTAAGAGGGGACTCGATGTGTTGGGACTGCCCACTCCGTCTATGGCTCGTGCTCCATTATGGTTTTATCTGCGGGTGTGAAAATATCATTCCCAAATGCTGTCTCCTTTGAGCTCCTCTCACAATTGGCTGCTGATGAAAACTGGCTTGACTTGCTCCGTTAAGCATCCCTGATGGTCTATAATATCACTACTGAGTAAAGCAACGGCATCTGATAGACGTCTTAAGAGCACATAAATACTTTCATAGATATGCATCACTGACAAGCGGCGTTCTTTCAGGAAATCATATTGATTGTTAAAGTAAGGCCGTTCTTCTTTGTGTACATGTGTCCTAATATAAGAAATGAATGATAACCTCTTCATCACTCTACCCCTTGAGTGTTCTTACTGGAAGCCATATTGATTTTGTTAGTCTGAGAGTCCTTGCATTGCATGGCCTATACCACTGGGACAAATCTAATTGTTTATCTCTGGACAGACTTCTGCCTTTACTCCCTTCTGTCTCATTATGTGCCAAGATTTGTCAAGTCAAATCTCTCCACACTCTCAAATCACGCTTTACAACATGTCGTTCAGCAGAACACTACAGATGGCTTACTTATCAACAGACCCTCCCACATGGAATGCTACAAACATGACAGCACAACACACTTGCAAAAATATACACAAACTGACATACAATGTAATCACACTCTAGAGACACGATTACACTTAGACACACAAACATGAGACACTATCTATTAGAAACACTTCTTTTCTAGGTCACTATAAGCTTCGTCGATAAACAAGATCTCCAATTAATTGTGCAAGTAACAGATTTTTTTTTTTTGTCTTTGTTACTGT
>NC_050517.1:20265332-20314870 GCF_002922805.2 Oryzias melastigma
ATCCTGTTTTCTGATCCATGTTATCACTGTGGATTTATGTAGGAATAAGATACTGATGAATTTTTCGTCAGACATTGTAGACACACAATAACATCTAACCAATTAGAAATCCCAATCCCCAGTGTTTACAATGGAGATATTTTTCAGTCAGGCGCTGAGGCAGTGGAGATAAACTGCTTATACACCACACTGCAGTAAGACATTTATCACTAACAACGTCAATCTTCACTGAACTAACTTCTCATCTGCCAAAAATATATACTGTAACAGTCTGGTCCATAAAATGACATAAAGTCCCACTCCATTCATCTTTTGATCAAGCGTTCCTAGTGGACTTTTAATTATAATTATGCTGTTTTTAGCCAAAATGTAAAAAAAAAAAAAAAAAAAAATCTTTTTCTAGGACATAGTTTCTGCAGAGCAGTATCAGAAATTTGCCGCTGAGATGTCCTGATATTTCCTGTCACTTCGTTTACACTCCCTCCCACTAGCTTACAGTCCCTCACAACCCTAGAAACTAAACTGGGAAGCAAAATCAGAGCTACCCAGCCGTTTTAAGCCAGACGAAGAAAAGACAGATGTACACAGATCTGTTTGTCTACAAGTGGATGCATCAGAATGGAGTGGAGCAGTACGGTGGTCCTGACATGCAAATTACATCAACAAATTACTCGACGTAAAACCTTTGAAGATTACATCAACAATTAAAAAGTAAAACAAAAGATGAAAAAAAATCACCATTTCATTTTAGAGGACGAAACAAAATTTTAGAAACCAAAATGTAAAAAAACAAAAAAATAAATAAATATTGGAAAACAAAAGTAATCTCCTGAAACACATTAAGATACCAGAAAAGACAGATACTATGGGACATCACTGACTGGATGATGATATGCAGCATCACTTCATGCAAAATAATTTTCAGTTGAAATGTTAGACTGAGGTCATCATCCATTTTTTAAAATAAAGAATAAAGAAATACCCAAAAACACAGTTAATCTTAAGTTATGTTATATATGTACTCCATCATGATAAAAATGCTACATGAACATGTTAAGGAGTAGGTCGTTATTAATGAATTATGGGAGATTTAAACGTACAAGGAACTTTAATGTGAAAATAATTGAGGTACACCAGCAGCAGAGATCTAAATTTTCACCTTTTTTAAAAATATCTCCATACAAATCTTTTTATATTTTAAGTTGAAGAATAAACAATAGACAACTCACTTAAAAATTGGCTAAAGTAGAACTCCCACATTGCATCATTTTTCATCAAAGACTTTGTTTCTGTTTCTTGGTCGTGTTGTATCGCAGGTTATTTTCTTAGATTAAAGTCATTTAAGTGGTTTCAGCCTTTTTACTTGTACTTTGAGTCAAAGACCTGCTAATTGCTCACACCTGGTCTTAGTTAAGGATCACAGCTGCTCCTCCTTCTGATTACTCTTTCAGCGTGTATTTATAAATATATATATAGCTCCAAGGGTTTGATTGTCAGTTGCCTGATCTTTGTTATGGTTTACTTCCTTGTGGCACCTTTTATTGTGCCACCTGTTATGGTTGTGTCTTTTTCTTCTGTCACATTAGGTTTTAGTTTAGCAAAAGTCACTTCTTACTTTTCTGTCATGTTTTTTTTATATTGCTGCAACAGCGTTAGTTGCAGTATTGCCTTTTACAGTTGATTTTTGCACATTTGTCAAAGTTCAGTTTTTCTGACTCCATTCTGATTTTGCTTAAACTAGCATTCATACCATGTTTGAGTAGGGAGATAAAGGTAATGATTTAACGGACACTTTCACCAAAAGCAACTTACTGCTTGTCACATTAACGTTAAGGGTAAGCCAGAGTTAAATGTCTTGCCCAAGGGCACATCAGCTGTCAAGGCGGGGACCACTGACAAACCAATTGCCAGACGGTCGCTCTGATCCACAGCCGACCCCCTGAAATATACCCATGTATATACTTTAATGTCACTAGACCTCATTAAAGGGATTTCAGACAAGATGAATCAAATCATCTCGATTTCTGATGTCAAAATTTGTGTTGTTAAAACAGCACAACTTACATTTAAACTGATTTTGATGGGTCCAACTTCCCTCTGAAATCTAGATATTTAAAAATAAGGACAAATGCAAAGGTCAATTAAAAGAAAATGAGGAAAAAAAGAAATAAAAAGGAAATCCAAACTTGTCATGGATATTTAAGATCGATTAACAAAAAGATGTCAAAAATCTACAATAAATGATCACTAGCAAGCTGAAACTGACTTAATCACTCAGAGTTTGGGCAAAAAAATCAATACGTGGCCTTGAAACAAACTTTTTATTAATTATAAATCCTTTGTTTCAAATATATATAGTGATAACCTCACAATTGGTGGGCATCCAAGCTTTTTTAACACATTTTTATTATTTTGCTTTTTTTTTTTAGATCTGAGTGGCCCACTTGGTTGAATCTTGATGCCAAAAAATGTCAGTCCATCCTTTGTCTTCAACTTTACAGCTTAAAAATAAATTTTCCAATTTAAAACAAAAGATTCAGTAAAACTTTTGAAATTTATGTCAGAAATTTTCTGTAAAAGTTGACCCTAAATAATTCTGCCTTTCCCCTCATTATCTTTGCTATGAGCTCTCCATGCTCTTTCAGGCCATGAAAGCCCTTGGTCTGGTTTTATCACTGAGTTAACTGGAGTGAGGTGGGCCAGATCAATAAGCGCACTCTCAGAGAGGAGCCAGCGCAGAGACTGTTAGAGGCGCGGGGGAGAAAAGCGTGAGAGGCAAGGAGCAATCAGAGAGCTGTGGATGTATGCCTTCAGGAGTGGATCGATGAACTGACAGGGGCCCTCCTTTGTTCTTGCACAGTGCTCAGATGTTAGACGCGCTTAACATGATTGCTTAAAGGTTTTTTTTTTTTGTTTGCGAACTTGTGTTTTTGTTTGTCATTTCAAGCTAGTTACAGTAAATGTCCCTTTCGTTTGTTAGATAGGTGGTTCAAATTTCCTTTAATGGCTTGTTTTCTATTTTTTTGGTATACTAACAGGAGTTATTAGATACGATATTCATCGTAACTGTCCTAATATAATATGGTAATTTAAAAATAGACACATATGTAGACAGAAGTATTTAAATAATAGAATATTAGGGATTCTTACACAGCAGGTTTTAATAAATCCAAGTTTTATTTCCAACATAGCTCAGCTGCGTTCTCCATTGTCAAGCCACACTACTATCTAAACCATGTTAAGCACTTTGCCTTGTTAAATACTCCAAGAATTACTTCTAACAAGAACTTGGATGTGCCAGCCTCCTCGCCAGAATGTGTTGATCATAAAGAGCAAGTAGATGTCAACAGATCTGCTCTCAGCTACAGACCGTTGAAACACATGAGCTCTTTTCCAAAGCTTAATAAGATAGCACAGATGCGCCCTTGTCTCACAACTGCCCCGAGTTTCATTGTACTTTGGCCCCACAACCCTGCCACTGCAAGACCTTTGCAGCTTCGCTTGCATGAGAGCCTCTCATTAGGACAGACAAACGAAAACCGAGGTCGAGGTACATAAAAGTAGCCAAGGCTAAGGAGTCTGCCTTTAAGATTAGATGGACGCTTCAACACGTCCTAAGGCCATCCAGCGGACCTCTGGCCCTCCCCATCATGACCTCCAATATCCACCATTATTTGATGAGGCAAAGCTTGATAATTATTTTGCGTGGATAAAGAAGAGGGCATGGTGTGAAAAGACTGTCTTTTTCTAAGGGTAAGGATAGTGAGGAAGACAGAGAGAGAGAAAAAACTAACTCCAAAAAAAGAGAAAAGATCAAAAGCGAGCCTTTCACTTTGCATGCCTCAAAGGCTCCAAAGAGGATAAAGAACAATTGGGCCCAGGGTATCCTGTCCTCTTTTGCAATTAGACTCAGCTGATGAAGTGAAAAGCATGAATGGCAGGGTTCAAGGCCTTCTCGAGGATTCACACAACAGGACATGTTTTTACTTTCCTTCCTTTATTTCCATCTTGATTAGGGGAACAGAAATGCAGCTGAAACTTTTCCAGAAGAAACCACTAGAATCCAAGTGGCCAAAGGTGGTTCATCTGAGGGCCAGTCCTTGAGGCCCTAAAAGTGGTCACCATGGGTGTCATCTACTAGATGCTTCAACCGTTTAAAACACTTATTTTATTGTAGCTGGTGTTCAATCCAAAATTTCAATCAAAAACAAAAATGAATCGTGTAACTCGCTTTATAGTTCGTTCATTTGACTTCTATCTGTGTTTAAAAGTTACATTATGTTCAACTTCCTACCCTAATTCCTAACTACTAAAAAGCAATATCTAGTGTCCTGGATTTTAAAACAATTTGGACACCATGCTCACAACTTTTTTTGTTTTCTATGATGTCACTGATTTCACTAAGTGAAAATCTAGCCACAATGAACATTTTATGTTTATTTATGACTCTATAGTGTTCTGATGATTGAAACATTGATGGTTTATTAAAAATTACATTAAAACACTTTTTGCAGAAATTGTTCAAACCCAATGCATTGTGGTCTATATTTGCCAATCTAGTATAAGCATCGATACACATTTTTTGCAAAGGCTTCTCGGAAGTTTCTAGGGCACTAAGTTTTGGAATTGTATAATTGGACAGCACTACCCATTGTGTTTATATGTATTTGTACTTTATAGGTTCATGAAGATGTTTTAACCCTGTTTTATGCCTTTTTTTCCAAATTCTTCCCATCATCCTGAACATATATCCAGTGTAGAATTGTTTAATAATAGATAAACAACCCAAAAAATTACTTGTTTTAAAGAAGTTGTTGGAAAAAAGGTGGTTTACTAATGTGTATATAGGTTTAACAAAACCACATAGGCAACAGGTACAGAAGAGTGCAGGTTAATGGAAATTATTTGCAACTGACTGAAGCTTCAATCAACCAAAAGGTAACGCTAATTTACCAATTCTCTCTAATAAGTTTCAACATAAAACAAAGTACGTGATATTTTCCAGAGTGGTAAACCACAATGTCAACACTGTATGTTGCAAAACTTCTTGGAATTTATCACCAATGGGCTATAACAACACTTTTTACAATAATTGTTTCAAAATTCAAAGACAATTTAGAAATGTTTGTAACTTTTTAAAACTTAATTTCTAAGTTCTATGGCAAAATTTACATTTTTAATGTGTTCAAGGAAATCTCTGAAGGTAAAAAATACAAAAAAGCGTAGTGGTAAACAGCAATCAGAACTAATGGATGACTAGTTGACTTGCACAAGAACGCACACCGTGTTTATTTGCATCATGTCGTGAGGTTGTGAGAGATTTGCCTAGGGCTCCACATGGGCTTTGACCGCTTTCTCATAAGGGGGCTGAAAAGATTAGGGAGGTGTGAGGGGAGCACTTGCATGCAGGAATACACAAATATTCAAAAAACTGAATCTGTGCGGTTTCATTTATACATGTTTTTTTTTTTTAGACAAATATTTAATAGAAAAAGTACAATTCAGATAACTCTTATTATATACATTTATTTTTAACTGACAAACAATATATTCTGATGTTTCACTGGGTAAATGAGCAAAAATATATATGTTTTGTCCATAATCTTTTAAAGAATACATTTAAAAATGGTGCTCAAACTTGCAAAAAAGTAAAAATTAAAACAATGTTCTAAAATATGGTTTGAACAATTTACTGCCAATTTTTTTAAGTAAATTTAAAAGAAATTCCTTACTGTGGCTATATGAATAAGCAGTCCCCAAAGCTTTAACTCCACTGCCACACTGCACTAAAACCTTAAGATGATTAGTGATATTCTTAAAACCTAGCCCACAGATAATGTGTTTAAAGAAGCGATACGGCTTTTCTAAGCTTTGAGTTCAAAGTCTGAGAAGCATGGGGTCACAATGCCAATGGGCTGAACAAAGAGTAGCCAAAATGGGCTTTGGGTATTTGAAACTTAGGCCCATAGACCTCTTTGATCAAAACTCAGCTACAGCCATAGAAATACTAAGTATCAAGTCCCTCGAACTGTGTTGCTAGGCATGCCACATTCAACAGAAACAGATAAAATAACAGAAGGAAATCAGAAAGATCTAACTTTATCATCATATGTTGACATTTCAAAGTCTAGTTGTGACATAAAACAAGATACTTTATTGTCAAACAGGGAAAACACAACGGATATTAAAATGGAATCTATTGTTGTTTGGATTCTTAGGTTTTCCTCACATGTTGCTTCATGTTTCTCATATAACATTTGTGTGCTAAATCTATTACAAACAAATTAAATCGTGTTGTTCTTCGCCACCTGCTAACATCTCAAACTAACTCTGAAATCCGCTAATTACATCTACAATGCCACTAAGTGAAAGTCCACATGTTTCCTTCAAGAAACCAGAACACGAGTCATTCAACATGAACTTGAACAGATTTTTCACATATATAGCAGAGTTGAGCAATTAGTAAAGAATGTTTCAATTTTTTTTTAAATAAACCTCCTGGTGGATAGAGAAGCTTTGAGTGGTGAGTCAATATCACAAAAAAAGATGTTAAGCTGTGAAATTTCAATTTCAGTGGAATCTCTTTAAAGAAGTGTTAGAAATTTAAAGTTATTAAAGAAAACTGTAAAATGTTCCACAGTGACCCATGTGCTGCAGCATATGAGTGCGAAAGGATGCAAACTCAAACAGGAAGACTGAAAGTATTGAATATTATAGCCGTATAATTGAGACAAAATTAGCCTTTGCCCTCTCCGTTTATTTATTTCCTGTTAATTAACAACACGTATATTATTTTCAAGCAGTTACAGAGGATATCTACACATATGATGTTATTGTTTACCATTTGTAACTTTGTCTGCAAAAAGTTGTTTTTTTTATCACAAAATTAAATGTTTTTAACCCAAGATCTATACATAAAAATAAATCACCTATATGTTTTAATGAAAATGACAGGAATCATCAAACTTGAAGTGGGTTTTAATGAGCAAAAAAACTATTTTACACACAAAGTGAGCCCACTATAGTTATTGAGAATCTTAAAAAATAAAACAATATTTTTTTATCAATTAGCGTATTTTTCGGATATAGGGCGCACCGCAGTACAAGTTGCAAGAGCAAAAAATGTCTAATCAAGAAGAAAAAAAAACATTTATGAGTCGCTCTGGAGTATAAGTCGCACTTGTACTCCAAAATGCGATGTTTCAGAACAAACACGCCAAGCATAGCCAAAAAAATAAAGAATTAAAGAAAAAGAAGATAGAATAAAGACATCTCTTTATCTGTATAAGAAGAATATCAAAGTTTAAGAGGAAAACAATCAGATTCTCTTCCATGTTTGTTTTGGACAACACTTCTTCTGCCACTGTCAGTAGAAAATACTTCAAATGCAGTGCCCTCTAGTTGTTGTTAGCGGAAGCAACCGCTAAAAGACAAATGGTGTTTACTGGGAAAATAACAAATATATATATAATATATATTAAAAAAAACAACACACAAATAAGTTGCTCCTGAGTATAAGTCGCACCCCTGGTTAAACTATGAAACAAACTACGACTTAAACTCCAGAAAATACCTCAGAATTTACTTTTGGGTATAAACAGACTTATAGTACTGGCTTTACACCTTTATTTCTCCTTTAATGCTCTCCTTTAATGTTCTTAAATGCATGTTTAGACCATGAAGTTCACACTGGACTAGCAGGGAGGGGTTTCTTCTTTTTTTCTTTCTACTGTTTACCAGTGAATATCCGCCACTTAAAGTCAGAGGAGGCTTGTTGAAGTGGGGCAAATCTTGCTCCAGACTTGTTTTTTCTACTCCGATAAATGTAAGAGTTTTTTTAATTTGTCATATTATCAGGTTGGCATGTCGATGAATTAATTAAAAAAGATGTCATCCATTTGTCACTTGCAAGTCCCTGATAGGTCAAAGTTCAAATTGGTTTTACTTTCAAAACACTATCAGTGGACATGTTTTTTACTTGGAGCTAGAAAAAACAGTTGTAGAAACTTGTGTAATGATGCATGAATTATTTAGTTTTGAACATAGAAGCACAAAAACACATCTACGCACGTTTACATTGAGTTTTCATTAAAGATGGTTGGTTGAATGTGCGTTGCCAAGGGCAGTGTGAAAGTAGCTGTTTGAGTACCAATTAGGGGTGTGCCAAAATATTAAAATTGTGATATATCGTAATATTTAGTCCTGTGATTGATTCTCAATCAGTTCTCACCAAGTATTGATCTTTTATGTTCGTTTGAAGAGGCCATAAAACGTTATATTCATCATCCTTTGGTGAGACGTTCTTTTGGAGGTAGATAGGGCGCACGTAAGGAGACTGGCCGTCGCGGGCACCAATGTGCCTGGCAGCTACTTGAATTATTATTTTTTTTTTCTTCTGTTGTTCACAACAATTTTGCACTAAGTAGTGGCACGGCTGTTTATGTTTACTATTGTTAACAGTCAATTTGACAGATAATTCCAATTCAGTTGGTGTCAATGCTTGTATTAGACATAGTATAAGTGATTTCTGAAATGTTGCATAAAAGTGTGCATTATTTGTTGCACTAAAAAGACACAAGTTATTTATTATGATTGTGTTCATTCTAAAAAATGAACGGGGATATATATTTTCCTAAAAAAATATGTGTTAATCTACATATTGTGAGTTATTAGAGAAGATTTTTACCAGATATCGATATCATTGGTATCATGATCCATGTATCGCATATCGCATCGTATCGTATCGTGAGCCATGTATCACATATCGCATCGTATCGTGAGCCATGTATCGCATACCGCATCGTATCATGAGGCATGATCGCATATCGCATTGTATCATGAGCCATGTATCGCATATCGACTTGTATCATGAGCCATGTATTGCATACCGCATTGTATCATGAGCCATGTATCGCATACCGCATTGTATCGTGAGCCATGTATCGCATATCGCATTGTATCGTGAGCCATGTATCACATATCGCATTGTATCGTGAGCTATGTATCACATATCGCATTGTATCGTGAGCCATGTATCGCATGTCGCATTGTATCGTGAGCCATGTATCGCATATCGCATTGTATCATGAGCCATGTATCACATACCGCATTGTATCGTGAGCCATGTATCGCATATCGCATCGTATCGTGAGGTACCCTGTGATTCCCAGCCCTAATACCAATGCAAACTTTGACAAACACATCTATATCTTTTATTGTTTTGTCTGAGTATTACTGAAAAGTTCTAGTCCACTGTTTTTTTTATCAAATTAAAATTTTGAGCCTTTAGTTTGCTTTTTTTTAATAAACTCTATATCAACCTCCAAATGGAATCCCTTTAACATAAAGGATATAAAGCTTAGCATGTGTAATGGACAAAAAAGAAACTGTTATTTGGTCTATTACCACTGGCAGAAACCTCCTGATGACACAAAGAGATGGGATACACTAAACGTAACAGGCATCTTGTTTTAATTGTTCAAATTTTCTCTCCTCCTTTTTAAGGTGACAGGGCCATTACTCCAAAGTCAGCACTTATCTGCAGCATCACTGAGGATTAATGGTTTCACTTCGGCTAGTAAGAAATGTTCAAGTTTTCCTGATTATCAGTGCAAGAAAAAGAATAATGGTTATTTGTCATTGTGTTAAGCTGGGAGAGAGACTAATCTAACAAAACACTCTGTTAAGAACGCTATTAACCCTTGCAGCAGAGGCAGAGCGGGATGCACGCTGGACCCGGAGCAGCAGCAAGGCTGCGATTGCCTTTAGGAGAGATGTGTCAGTCGGAATTGTTGTAGAAAACACATAGCTGTGCATTGGACAAATCTAGGCTCTAATATAGGTTGAAGAAAGGGCAGAAATCAAGACGTATAGTTTTATAAATCCACCTAGAATTTTGAATTTCATGAAATAAACCTATAGACCACAGAAACTTAAGTCAGTCAACAACTAAAATAAGGCCATACAATAAATCAAAATTGTTATTAGTTGGAGAAAAACCAACAAATGCAAAAGGTTTGAACCATCAATGACTAATACCATGGCAGAAAAATGTTACGCAGAGTGTACAATCAGACTTGGATTTATGGTTTGTTTGTGAAAAGAACAATTACCTCCATGCATAACTGACACACTAACCGTATAACACATTTGTCTCGTAGAGGAGTTTTTTTTCCCTCCACTGGTGGAGTCCCTGAAGCTTTTGTACTGGCTCGTTCCTCCTCCAGTAATCGCTAACATTATTTTTTTTTGTCACCTTTATAGCATCTATTAGCTACTTTCTACTATCTGTTTGTGGGACGTTTTCTTTTCCCTTTTCCCCATAAATGTTTTATATATTGGAGAGAGAATGATTGTTCTTTGCAATGAGGCCAGCGCGTGGCCTCAGTAAGACAAATTGCTCCAGAACGTCTGAATGGCAGTCAATGATAACTCATTGTAAGGAGAGTAAGTGACTTCCAATGGAGTGGATGGGGGGACAGAGAATAATGGCAGAGCACAGGTGAAAAATAGATGTTTGGCTCAGTGTAATTACTCCATTAGGGGGCTCTCTGTTAATCTAACCAAGCCACGGCGAGTGTTTCTGCAGCAATGACGAGGTGACGGGTGAAAATTACTGCAACCGGACAGAGACGAGTCCCGCCACCTCGCCAGTCAAAACACACTATGAAGTGTTTACTAATGGATAAATGTACTTGCAGATGACACTTCCTGCAGCATCCAACACCAGCTACTCTCGCTCCAAATAAGTGTGTTATTTATACATATTGATGAAGTTCATTACTGAGCTGACATATTAATTACCTGCTCCTGCTCCTTTGGCTCCTGCATGCAGAGTTCTTCAACCTTTTCTGGTTCATTTCAGTCCCACAGGACAAATCAGCTGTGAAAATACAAAAAAATCTGGGTTAGCAAAGGAAAGAGAATAAGAAAATAAAGAAAAAAATCACAAAGGAGGGACAAAGAAAAAAAAAAACCCACCCGCTGGAAACCAACACCCCCGTTCTGCTGGTTTCCAGACAAACATAATGTTAACAATTTTTTGACCATTTGGTGTCTGCTGCTCCTGCCTGTGGCAATCTACACAAAAGAAAAAAAATGGCCCAATATGGTCTTAAGAGTTTAGTCTGACCAGACAATCTGTTTTCTTAAGTCAACTTTTGAAACACTGCTATGAGCAGTGCCCACAGCCATATCACCAAAGCTCAGGTTGACCTTGCATTCACCTTTATACCGTTTCCCATCTGTTTAGGTTCTACTCTAGAATTCATCCCAGTTGGCTGTAGGCCCACATTTGCATTGGTGGAACCAAGAACAAACCCTGTAGAAAGTAAAAGAAGAAAATAAAGTCTTTTTACAAAGAAGCATCACATTTTTATTGAGACCCAACACATTTAAAATGACCTTTTAATGGTTGTTTAGAGGCTATTTTGTTTCCTGACCATTTTTTTGTTTGTTATTTTGAGGGTTTTTTTCTGCTATCGATCATTATAAGGAGGCTTCTAACCACCAACAAATGAGTGGCTGGATTTGACTAACTTAAAAGCAACATTGCGGCTACAGCCGACCATCACATCCTTGGTTATCTCTGCTAATACAAATCCTCCCAGCAGCTCATTAAAGGGGGTAAACTGACCTTCAAATAGATTAAAAAAGAGAAAAGCTGTAACCAGGCAGGAATGGCTGAAAACACATGCAAAGGATGTCCAGCTGAAAACGCTTCCTCTTCAGACTACAGGTTTGAAGGCAGAGAGAAAAAAAGTGAGTCTTCCATCATGAAAGGGACAGTGAGAGGTGCCATTGTCATTAAGGGATGAAAACGAGCACGGTGACCCGATTAAAGCGGGAATTTCTGGGTCACGGTCTTACTTTTTTATTTTTAAGATGAATATATTTCTGTTTAGAACGACGCGGTGAGCGGCCCACACCCACCTGTGATAAGAGCTTCTTTTTTTTTTTTTCAGAGTAACGGTTCAGACAGAGAGGCCCTGGAGCTGTCACCCCGCACGGAGAGAGCGCGGTGGTTCAGCCTGGAGGAAGCGGAACGTGGAAGCGACCGCGGCCGGCTGGTGGGCTGCGTGGCCGGTGGTACAGTCCTGAAGTTGCGGGCTACAGCGTCACTCAGTGGACGGTCGAGGTACTGCAACGCTGATAGATAGATAGATAGATAGATAGATAGATAGATAGATAGATAGATAGATAGATAGATAGATAGATAGATAGATAGATAGATAGATTTCTTTAAAAAGACAGAAGAACGAGGGATAAGAAAGATGAACTCGAAAAGAGTGATGGATAGGAAATAATATAGAAAGGAATGATAATATAAAAAAATGACAATATTTTAAAAAGAATGATAAATAAGAAAGAGTATCGAGAAGAATGATAATATTGAAAAAAACGATAATATTGAAAAGATTAATAATATTGAAAAAGAATGATAATATCGAAAAGATTGACAATATTGAAAAGACAGATAATATTGAAACAATGATAGGTATGAAATAATATAGAGAAGATTGATAATACTGAAAAGATTGATTAAAATTGAAAAAGAATGATGATGTTGAAAAAGAACGATAATATTTAAAAATAACAATAATATCCAGAAGAAAGAAAAATTATCTAATTCAACGGCTCACCAAAACCTTTATTTCAAAAGTTATTCTACACTCTTTTCAAAAACATACATTTGTTATAAACACAAAACACACGTATAAGGCTAAATAAAAAATTACTTATTGATGTTTTGGAGAGAAGGGGGAAACTATAGAAATTAAGTATGAACCTTTGCTATATATTTAGATTTTTTTTTTTAATATCAAACATATTTCACAAGCAATCACTTAATCCACTGGATTTTTCAATATTTTTGCCATTTTTCTTAAGCTTTTCCTCTAAAAAGTAATTACTTCACAGTATTTATAGACAGCACTTTGACTGTCTCTGGTGTTTGTGTAAAAACGCTGGCTGAGGATTCAAAACCTCTGCTTTTCTTTCTGTGAGAGGCTGTGCTTCATTTGTTGCCCTGTCCATTATTGCCAGCATATTTGAAAAGTGCTAAGCCTTGAAACGAGTCCCATATTATTTCAGGCCGGACTGAATATTTCACAGCAGGGGGCAGAAAATGAGACCTTCCCTCAAGAGACTGCCTGCAGTGCATTCTACTTGGTGCAGCAAACGGAAGGTCTCATACTGTGCAAAAAAACACTTGAGCAAACAATTATATATTTATCTGCCACACTTGGGAGACTTTCCTCTATTTTTCACGTGCATGGTTGTGCAGTAGATGAGAAAAAAAAAACCTGTCAAAAACTATAAGATTAAAGGTTGCCTCAAACAATCCATATGTGCACCTACATCAGTGACAGAAGGTATTCATCGACTCACAATATGAGGTGTTTAACAATAATGCATATAAACATACGACAGAAAGTTAAGCCGTCTCTTCGATGCACTGACTAGAGTAAGAGCAGCAGGCTGAAAGCAGGAAGCTAACCAGATTGATTCTTGAATTGCTGTCTTGAAATAAGATCTCAGTCTTGCGAGATTAGTGTCCTCTCTGGTGCAAAATTTCATAAATGTGTAACAGAATAGACCCTGGACAGTTGTCTCGTCACAATGCTGTCTTTGGACTGATTCGAGAGACTTTATTCACTTGTAACAGATCTTCCTACTGTGCTGTCAGGAGAACATTAAAGGGTTTAAGAGCAGAATTTCGTTTTAAAACACAATAAGTAAGTGATCCACAGCGGCTCACTGAGTCATTGTGGAAATGTCGGTCTTTAGCAAAGAAGCACGCAGCGAGCTTAAATATTAGGAATGTGTTGACATTTTATTTGACTGCATACACTTAAATGGTAAATTGTTATCAGCCATAAATAACAAACTGACATATAAATCCGTTTTAATGCAAAAATGTTGGGCTAACTAGACAATTTGCAGCTAAAAGTAGATGTGCACCAGGAGAAAAGTCAAACAACAAAGCTTCGCCTAATCATTGAAACTTGGGCTGGCAGTGACCTTTGGGAGGGATCCATATCTCTGTTCCTGGAAGAAATGATGTGTATGGCAAGCAGTTGAGTCCTTTGTGTTTCGTGAAGATATTGAGTGTTTGAAGTGTTAACCCTGATGCTGCGCCTTTGGGGCAAGCAGGCGAGGGAAACATGTCACACAATAGGATGGGACTTAGATCCAAGCTTCCCTTTCTCTGACCTATGACCATTATTGGTTTTAAGGGTCGCTGCTACTCTCCCTCCTTAGGGGCAGTGTCTGTCTTGATTGTGTCATGACTATGTGCAGAAATTCACTTAAAATGTGGATAGTGAATGTTTCCTTGTATGTAAGCAACCGAGTAATTGAATGGATTTAAATCCTGCAATGAAGGCTTTTTAAATGTGTTTAAATCCTGTGTAAATAAACAACATTTAGTCATTCTTTTCCGCCCAAATCTGTAAAATGTGAATTTTCATCCTCCGTTAAAGCCTCTTTGTTCAGCTTGCTTTTGTCCACATCCTGGCTTCAAAAGGCTTGGCCATCTTTTAGGTATTTGCTGTCATGGAAATGACCTTTGTTAATGAATCTTTGAATTTTGGTTGACAATGTTTTTGTGTGATCTCTCCATGTTGTATGCCTCCAGTAGCTTCGCTGACATAATCCACTGAGGCCACACATGAAACAGTGTGCCATCTGCACCTGGAGCATGACTATCAGCTCTGTCCCCCCGCCGCCCCCTTGCGCTGCTTGTGCTTGAGCTTTTCTCCTGCCTCAGTGTAGCCTGACCCTGCTCCTCCAGTTCCAGGCTACAGAAGCCAAACCAAAGGCAGCTTTCAAAGGGGACTGTCTGCTCAAATCAAGTCATGGGCCTTTTTAGAACCAGTTCAGAGATCATAGCAAGTGGAAGTCAGGGAAGAGGATGACCCTCTCCTCAAGGCTTGATCGGATCTTGGCCCAGTCAAACCCAGCAGGGCTCAGTCTCTGGACAGCTCCGTCTCTGCAGGCTTTGACTCTGTGATAGCGCGAATGAAAGAGGGCACCGAGAGAGCAGCAGTTCTGATGTGTCAGGCTCAATGTCCTGGCAGTCTTGCTGAGCAAAGTGGGCAAAGCAAAGGACACAGCCAGCAGGCACGGGTCCCGAATGAGACCCCTATATTGTGTGACATGTCATCTAATGACTGTCCTTTTGTTTTAACTCTTTGCCTCAAAGATAAGTTGAGGCCAGTGACAAAGGCCACAGGACAAATAAACAAAGCAGGTTCTTCTGAGACACAAACATATTGTTCAGTACATTAAAACAAAACATTGAATACCTATTAGTGTTTTTCAAGTTGCTTTATTACAAAACTTTATTTAGTTCATTTGCTTAGTTTATCATCTGCCTTTTGATCTTCAGCCTTTATTGTGTTATTGCACTGTTAAGACTGTGTCTCCTTGTTGGTTCATCCTATTTCCCTCATCTTCTAAGCATAAAATTAATATTTTATGTACTTCGCGTCCTCAGACGTTTTTTGTGAAATCAAGACATTTTTTAGGCTACTACAATGATTGTTAAGCCTTTTATTTTGCCAGACAAGCTCAGTAATTACAGTCTTCTCCCTGTACAGTGGGACTCTTCATGTTTTCTTTACCAGAACAAAAGAGCATAATAAATGGATCATGTTGTTGTACTTTAATATGGAGGTTTAGGTTAGTTTTACAGGAATACAGCAGAAAACATAATCCAGTTACTTTTAAGGAAGTGTCTTAAAGTCCCCATGACAATTTTTTTAATTAAAAAAAACATTCTCAGTAGTATTTTAATTGTGATTGTGAAGTTTTTAACCAAAATCCTACAACCTAAATGGCTTAAAAAGACATTTTTCATGTTGATCTGAAGCCTTTGGCTGCAAAATCTACTCTGAGGGGGCGTGGCTTTTGGAGCTGAACTGAGCAGCTTCGCCCCTGATCCCCCACTGTCTGATTATGATAGCTTGTTGTTTCGCTAGCGTAAATCTTCACTGCTGCTATAAAATTGTCCAGCAATATCAGTAATGTTCAGCTGTACCGTTTTGAGCCAGATGTCAGCTCAGACAAGAAAGTGAAGAGCTTCATGGACGAACTTCCTCCAAATTACCAGATTACCAAAGACTCTTTTAGCTAATTATGTTAATTGACGTTGCCGTGACCAATAAATTCAATCCATTTGTTTCTCAGAGCAGAATCTTTGGGAAAATAATGAAAGCTAGCATCAAAATGGTCTTTAATTGATTTACAATCCATTACAACTGCTGTCAAATGAGCCGCCGTTTGCAATTCCGTGGTCACATCAAGGAGCTCCGTGAAACAACAATTGACAACAATTTAAAAGGAAAAATCCTCAATGAATGATTTCTTAATATATTTGTTCTTTTTCATAAGAAAAATGCCACACATACATGGTCAAAACTAAAAAAAAACATTATTTTCATCGGAGGGGGACTTTAAGAAACTTGCTTAGTGATTTCAGTGACATGAAAGTATTCTGAATATTTGAGTATTTGAATTGAAACAACAGCAGAAGTGATAAAACTTTCAGGAACATTTGGTTCCTGTTGATCATTATTTCTGTATGGCACTAGAAAAAGAAAAAAAAATCTCACTTCCTGATTTGTTCCTCTGTAATTTTCCTTAAGGAAATAGTAGAAGGAGAAGAGCACCACAGTCAAAAGTGTCCTGCTAAAGCTCATTTGAAAGCTACTTTGAAAGTTGCTTTGTTTTTAAGAAATAATTATTTAGTAAAAATCAACTAAAATGCATAAATCCATCCATCCATGTTATGAAAAAGGGCTAAACTAGGAAGAACCACTGACATATGTGTTTAATCAATAAGTATTTTTAAGTTTTCCCATCCCCATTTATAAGTTTAGATTGCAGTTTGATGCCATTTTACTGTCTCTTTTCAAATAAATCACACAAAAATATGATACTTTTAGTCCAGACAGCCGCAAAAGCCTCAGTAAAAGTGGCTGTGAAAACAATCTTAAGATGAGGTCTCCAAGTGCCCATCATCTGGCTAGTGCCGTTTTATTCATGGCTGTATGTGACTGAAAGCATTTATTAAAGTGACACCCAACAGTTACTTTGATACTGTGCCTGTCAGTCTCGGGCATCGCGGAGCTGTCCTACGTGACTCGGGGTTATGAAGGTTAATATCAGCGAGTGCTCAAAATTCAAATGATGACAGGATGGGTTCATTGACGAATGACTGATAGTTGACCCCATATTTCATTGTGTCCACTAATGCTTTCTTGGCCAAGGTTTGTCAGAAGAGGTTTGCAGCTCTGCACTCAGTTGTCCTCGTATTTTCTTAGTGTCTCCACAGCTGATGAGTCAGTACAATGACTCACAGAGTTGATTAGAACTAGGTTTGCTTCACACAGCTAAAATGGGACAGGCACTTTTATTGCTTTAAAATGTAATTTTAGGAGGGAAAAAAAGTGCATCTATGCATATTTTGATGCAAAACTTCCCATATGTACTTACATGTCTATGTTCACTAAAACAAACTATGCGATAAAGTCACTGATCTCAGGAATTGAGCTTAAACCTCTTGATGTCTGATTTAATTTCCAGTTATGAAAAAAAAAGACTTGTGTTTTTGCTTTAATGTAAATGCAAAATTAAGGTAAGTTTGGAGTAGAAGTAGTTTGATGCATATTTGCATCAAAAGGCATTAACCCTAGAACACTTTCGCTAAAAAAGTTACACCATCACTTTTGAAATGTAATTTTTTTACCTGCTATAATGTTTCTAATAAAAATATTTGTCATAAAAATAGATCAAAATATGACAATACAATATAGTTTTATGTTCAACTGTGGTTTATGTAACAAAATGGAAAACATAGGAAGATCCTTTTTGTATGATACTGGGAGCAATGTGGTACAGAGTTTCAGTTTGGTATCAATCATAAGTAAAAACTAAGTAGTACTTGTCTCATAACAACAACATCGATAATGCGAGATCTTGTTGTTGTTTTGGTTGCGGTGTAGAGCTGCTCAAAGAGGCTTAGTGTGCTGCCAACTAGCATTTGTGGTTTAGGTGGAAAAAAAGAAGTAAAACTCTGAAGGATCTTTAAAATATTGTCTTGATCGCATTAAAATCAGTACAAGTATTGCCAAACAAAATATTGCGATATATCGCCAAATAAACAGTATGTATGCATGAGCAAATTCCCAAAAGGACGAACAAAAGGCTTCCTTTACTGCATAATATTATGTGAAATAGTATTAAAAATTCACATGCATTTCCTTAGAGATATTATTACCTTTTTTCCATAATTGGAGCCATATTGTTGGTTATTCATTTTGAAAAAAGCACAACTTACTCATACTGGACAGTTTCAGACTTTTTGCATGTCTCCTTTTCGTATACATTACACTGATCAGGAAAAGCAGAAGCAATATTTATCCAGCTATGGATGACCTCTGGCATTTTTTGCTTGAGGCTTCATATCCACCTCTTTTCTATAGATTTTGCTCTTTTGCTGCTCTAGCTGGAGGACACATCGATGAAACCTTGTGTTGATGAGGGCAATATATAAGTCAGATGTTCTTCGTGTCACAGAAAAGCTCTAAACAAGTTAGGTCAACTGTAGTTCCAAAGCCAAGAGGTCAAAGTGCAAACGGGAGAAAAATATCTGTTCTAGCATGGAAAGGTCAGTTTTGTCATCTTACATCTGGTATTAGCGCATAAAGCATTAAACCCTCATGTTTGCATGCTGTCTAAATAAAAGACTGTCTAGAATATCTTGTATTTCTGATATCAAATAAATCAAACAAATGCACTTTATAAAGCAAAACACATCGCAGTGTAAAGAAATTATTAAATGTGACATTTTATAATTTAAGCTTGTATGTTAGTAACGTGCTAGCTTTTTAGCTTTTTTGGCTAATTTGACACCTACTGAGGTTTTTGGGGCTAATTTAAGTTAAGCTAGTATTTTTGTAACACGTTAGCTTTTTTGCCTAATTTGATATCTACTGGGGTTTTTGTGGCTAATTTTGAGTTAAGCTAGTATATTTGTAACACATTAGGTTTTTTGGCTAATTTGATATCTACTGAGGTTTTAGGGGCTAATTTTGAGTTAAGCTAGTATTTTTGTAACACGTTAGCTTTTTTGGCTAATTTGACATCTACTGAAGTTTTTGGGGCAAATTTTCAGTTAAGCTAGTATTTTTCTAACACGTTAGCTTTTTTGGCTAATTTGACATCTACTGAGGTTTTTGGGGCTAATTTTGAATTAGCTAGTATTTGTGTAACACATTAGCTTTTTTGGCTAATTTGATATCTACTGAGCTTTTATAGGCTAATTTTGAATTAAGATAGTATTTTTGTAACACGTTAGCTTTTTTGGTTAATTTGACATCTACTGAAGTTTTTTGAGCTAATTCTGAGTTAGCTAGTATTTGTGTAACATGTTAGCTTTTTTGGCTAATTTGATATCTACTGGGGGTTTTTAGGCTAATTTTGAGTTATTCATCTTTCACTCATTCATTTTTGATTCGTTAAAACTAAATCACATGTTCAGCAACTTCTGCAATCATGGTATCAAAATGTATCACTAACGACATTATTGCTACTGAGGTTTTTTGAGCTAATTCTGAGTTAAGCTAGTATTTTAGTAACATGCTAGCTTTTTAACTGATTTCACATCGACTGTAGTTTTTTGGGGCTAACTGAGATAAGTTAGTATTTTTGTAACACGTTAGCTTTTTTGGCTAATTTGACATCTACTGAGGTTTTTTGGGCTAATTCTGAGTTAAGCTAGTATTTTTGTAACACGTTAGTTTTTTTTTGGCTAATTTTATATTTACTGAGTTTTTATGGCTCATTCTGAGATAAGCTAGTATTTTTGTAACACGTTAGCTTTTTTTTGGCTAATTTCATATTTACTGAGTTTTTTGGGCTCATTCTGAGATAAGCTAGTATTTTTGTAACACGTTAGCTTTTTGGCTAATTTAGTATCTACTGAAGTCTTTTAGGCTTATTTTGAGTTAAGCTAGTATTTTTATAACTTGGTAGCTTTTTTGGCTAATTGACATCTACTGAGGTTTTTTGAGCTAATTCTGAGTTAATAGTTTAGCAACGTTGGGATTTTTGTCATGAAATTCTTCAATTTCTTTGTGTACTTTGGTATCAAAACGTTTAGCACATTCACGATATTATTGAGCAATTGAAATAATTTTCTCCAGCAACCACATTCAGCTAAAAGCATTCACACTTGCATTATTACAGGTAATGCAACATTTCTAGTCTTTATTTGTGATTCAAAGTTACAGAAGACTGACATTTATGATTTTAAGCAAAACATGACCCTCGTTTCAGCCGCCTCTTTTTTTCCTTCTCTGGGACTTATTGAATCAGCCGGGATGTTAAATTTGTGCTCTGCCTGGGCTTTACTTCTATGCGCCACACAACCATTAACCACCATTACTGGGAAGGCCATTTTATGGTCAAAGAGCATTTGAGTGTTAGAGCTCCCCAGGGCGCCAAAATCGGCTGAAGTGAATTTTTGTCCTGTTTGTCACATGTGCTTTTTTCATATTTACCTTTTTTTTTATCTTTCTGAAAGTAGAAACAGAAACTATGACTCAGCATAAATCAGCTGCAATTCGTGATCAATACTTCGATTCTGCTTGGAGCCAACAAATATAAAGCATAAAGTGTAAGGGGATTATTTGACAGGTCAGTCAACAGTATGATTAATAGATTACTGACAGACTATATTAGCAATAATTATTTGCAAAGTTTTTAAATATTATACATTATTAAAATAATCTTTATTAAGTGCATACACTATTTGTTTGACAAGTTTAATTCTATTAATGTTACGTTTTTTTCTTTAACTTGTAAAACAACGTTATGAGGCAATTATGAAGGTAAAAAAAAAGGACAATTTTCATCAAAATACTTTTTTTCTAACTTAATCAACTTTTTAATGCTTCAACATGAAATATGTGACAGCTTTTTTGTGCTTATAAAAAATGTAAAAGGAAAAATAACAACAAAATGCATTCTACAAGTCAGTTTATTCATCAATTAACAAATTGGTGTAAAGCAGCAGTTTGCTATCGATAAAAGTATTTATATGGTTGATTTAAAATGTTAGTAAATGTTTAGCAATAAATGTTAAGTAAGGCTTTTGCAAGCCTCATTGTTGATTGGATTTGCTTTAATTTGTATTTTGCATTTTACTGAAACGAGGTTTTTAGCCACAAGCTAAATATTTGACCCAAAATTACTTTTTTTACCAACAATTTAGCATAAATGCATTCCAAGAACTATTTTTCGGTTGTTTGTGTCTTCATCTTGGGGAGCAGCAATTAAAAGCAGCCAAAAATTGAAATAAAAGAAAAATTAAAAAGTAATAAAAAAGAAGAAAATTAATCAAATAAAAAAGGTGACCAAATTTGAATGTGTGGGTTTTCCAAGGTTAAATGAGGGGAACTGATTAAAATAAAAGCTGTATTTATTGAAAACATTCCTTTTGGTTGACATTTCACTCTGAAAATCTGAAGGAACATATTTTTACCAACTCTCTCAAAAACTTGGAACGTCTTCTAAAATATAAACTTTCTTCAAATTTGTATTTGTAAACCAGCAGCTTCAGAACTCTTTCTAAACTAATCCGATTTTTTGCAAATGTTTTCCTAGAACGATCCAATTGCTTCTCATCACCATCAAGACCAATGACTCTCTTGGATATTGTCTTAGGGTAGCCAAGCTGTTGAGTGGACTCATACCCTAGGGTTGTGTCAAGAGTCCACATGGTGATTTCAATAAAAAAAGAATCTAAACACCATATGAGAAGGAGCCACACCTGACCTCACCCTTCCTCAGGACTCTGAATTTGTAAAAAAGCCATGGACACACACAGTACCATCTGTGGGTTTGTGAAAAAGCTTAGGGGTGTTTCCTGAGCCTGAGGCTGACTGGGAGGCTCGACATTTCAAACTTCTTCCACAGTTAGCACCCTCCCTCTAGAAAACTGCAATTCACTTCCAAATCTAAGAGCAGCCCTGAACACTTAAATTATACATTTAATCTATTTATTTAATTTTTTTATTTGTTGTTAATAGGCAACAAAATTAATGATTAACCATACTGGTATATTTCAAATTGACCCATTTTGAAATAAAAAAAAATCTTAAAATGTTTGTTTTACTTTGAAAACTTTCCCTTCTTTCATTATTTAGTTTAATCAAACTTATAAAATCAAAATGGTTCAGATACTTATTTATTTTTTATTTCAAATCAAGAAACACTTTAGACGAGGTGCTGCAAAATACTCAATATAATGTTGACAAAGATAGTCAATACATTTGTTAAGCTTCTAAGCAGTTTATTAAAATAGCGTTAGTAGACAATGGTCTCATTTTAGATGTTAATAGTTCTTACTAAGTATGTTAACAAACCCTATTTGGCTTATTGTGCAAATAAATGTCTTACTAACACTCTATTAACACATTAATAATGTTTGTTAATGTGTTAATAGGGCATGTTAGGGAATTTTATTATAAAAGTGTTACCAAAGAAGTTACAGAAAGATACGTCAATCATTGGATATTTAATCATAAAAATTGATTGGAAAAGATGAATAGGTCCACATATACCTATAAATAATTCAATTATTTACTATGTAAACAGAACTTATGTAAAAAAACAAGTTTTAAAAGAAAGAAATATCTAAAAGATCAACTAAATATGAAGTTAAAGAATGCACATGTGTGAATTAATTTTTCAAAATAAGAGCATAAAGTGTATTTTAATGAAATTATTATTTTTAGAGTATTTTAATCAGCCATTTAAAGGCCTAAAAGTGAGTCAAAGTAAGCAGATAAAATCTTTCTATATTTTGATGTAATTCCTTAAGATAATATACTCTAGGATTGTAGATTTCTTGTTTACTTTAGCTGTTTTCTCTTCGACGTGAGCTCTGTGTGTCTACTACAGGTTAACTGATCACCTCTGGTAGTGAAATCCTCATCACATCTGTTCACTGTTTGTTGATTATTTCTCCGTGTACTCTACACATTACTGCAGCTGCTTGGTTTCAGTCCTCAGTTGTCAGACCCTCATGATGATGCGATCCTGGCAGCCTGTCATGTTACATGTCTTTCTTTGTGTATATATTCCTTTGGTTTTCCCTGTCCACTTTGTATTATTACATTAATTATTATTCCGAATTAAAACAATAACTGATTCAAATTTTTACTTATAGCCAGATTAAATTGCATACTTTAGAAACTTTTTCAGATACTACTGACATTAAGTCAAACAGTAGTGACTCCAGCAGGGCAAAAATGGTTACCTACGGTGATAGAAAGCGTAAATAAAAGCATGGCGGAGCATGCAGCTGTTTTTAGCAGATGCTATTTAGAAGAGCTTGTGTATGTACTGTGGCTCCCATATGGTTATCAGCACTGAAAACAAGCATCATACCATAAATGTTCCCCATTATCTATCACACTGTTGTGATTTTGTCATGTTTAAAGTGCAAATGTTTATTCAAAAAAACAAAAAGGGATTTATAGATCCAATTTGCTTAAAAAAATGTTGGCAAAACCTGGCAACAAGCACCTGGTGATTCTTTGTATGAAGGGACGCCACCCACTGTCACGCCGCACACCCGCTCAATAGTCCAACGAGCACTGACAGTCACACAGCTGTACATTTTATGCTACTTGAAGCCCAATAATGAGCAACAATCTTTAAAAAAATATATTAACAAATGTGCTCACACATTATAGGTACGAGCAACTGCACCGTCGTTTCCTGCAAACTTTTACTGGAGCTTTCCGGGAAATTAATTGTGCAGCCTTTGCATTCATTTGTGTCAATATTACTCTTGTCAGCGTGAAGTTGACAAGAGGAGCCATATTCTTGTTGTACAGTTGGAATCCAAACATGCTGGTTCTGCCTCATGCTGCTGGCGGATGACACTCAGGGAGAGATCATTCTTGCTCAGTAGGCAGTTTCCTCTCTCTTGAACCAGCCAGCTGTTTGTTTCTCAAAACTTGACTGTTTGACATATGTTACATCCACACGGCAGAAAAAAAAAAAGAATAAATAGATTTTCAGCCGAAATGTGTTTGGTAAATTTGAGTGAAAAATCATTCGTTTTTATAAATAGACGGACAATTATTTGTGTTTTTAGCAAGTTTGTGTTGCTCTGAATCATTCGTTTTTACACTCATTAGGAAAATAACACACAGAGGATTTTTCTGGGGGAAACATCATTCTAAAGGACTTATGACAAATCTTTTTGAAATAAAGCACTTGATCACTCGTCGTGATGGATTTTGAGAACCTTGCTGACACGTTGATTAGTCTATTCAATTACTATCGCAATGCTTTTATTATTTTAGCTACAAATTGAACTGTGCACAGATCTCCGATTAAACCTGAAAGTTATTGAGCCCTTCAAACACAAATAAACTAAAAAAAAAGTAAAAACACAAGATAGAAGATGAATAATTGTAAAAAAAATAAAAATAAAAAAAAAAGACCACACACACTCAGAGTTGGTAAAATCCCAAGAAAGTGAAAAATGACTCTTTCACTGCTGACTCTTAACCCTTTAACACCTGAAGCATCGCCGATTATGATTAAACACGAAATCTTTAACATACTATAACTTTTGAACCGTGACGCTTTTCTCCTTGAGAATCTACTGGAATTACATTGATTGTGTCAACGGTTCAAAAGTTATAATGAATCAAAGAACATAAACACTGGAGCTCTGATGTTAATGGGTTAAATCTGGTCTTTTATACCACGATCCGTTGAATACTCGATTCCGATTGGCTGCCGGGTGAGGATAAAGTAAGGGATAATGCACACCTAAAAAAGAATTTTCAGTAACACAGCCCAAATGTTCTATATTATTCCTTAAAAACATACTGTTGCTTCATCATCTGGACAAAAACAAGCAGTAAGAGGTGAACTTACTTTCTGAACTGATTTAACCTTTTGTCAATTAAAGAAGTACATATTGACAAATTAGCCAAGGAAAACGTTTGTTTTGAAGAAGCTTGAACAGTGATGTAGAACATTTGGGATATGTGACCGGAACTTCTTTATATATCGTTATAAAAACAAGATAAATCTTGTTTTATCACAAGATTTTTGTGATAAAACACATTCCGGTGCTGCCTTCTGAAAACGAAATGCTCAAAAATCTCTAACAGTCTTTGAACTATCTCCTTTTTACCACAGCAAACAATAAGTTTTACGTATTTTCTTTCAAACAATGAACAATAAAAGCAGTATGGGCTCAGAAAAGCACACTTCATAATAATCCAGTTCATGCTGCCTAAGAAATGCAGGCATTCCTCCATTTAGAGGTTGATATGACATGATAAAATGCCACCTTCATCTTTCCTTTTTTGTACATGTGTGAAGGCCATAAGAAGGCTAAGCCATTAACCATGCTGCTCATTCAACATCTGTATAGAGTTCATCTGTGTAGCAGAGATCCATGGTCGGGGCACTCCCTCAGTGCCCCTATGGAAAAAAAGGCCTGCCAGAATGAGGAATGGCGGTTAAGGCCCTGATTATTAGGATTAATTGTGTCTTAGTCATGCACTGGAGCAGGGGTGCCAGGGTAAAGTAAGGTGGAAATAATGAGGGCCAGCCAGCAGTCGTCATGCTTTCTTTACAAGCACCTTTCACAAAGCGTTTCCTCCGAGCCACTTCACGCGATCAACACTTATTTACACTTCAAACGGGCGTGAAGTCATAATAAAATCGGATATGCTTTTGAATGGAAGACATTCGGTTTTATCAACGGCACTGACAACTTATTCATGTTTAAGGAACTGGCGCTGCACGGCCAATGAAAACACACCTGCCAGCTCTGGCAGATCCTCATAGTCCTTAATGACCTCACGCATTTCAAATGTGAACTTTCAAAATGGTATTTTTTTAAGTATGATTACGGTTCTTACTAAAGGCATTACCAAATTACTTTCTGATGTTAAAATAGAAAAAAAAAATCTTAAAATATTTTGGACAAAAACCATTTACGGCCCGCGGGCCAGATCCGGCCCTCCTCCACATGTGGCCCACAAACACTTTCAGAGTCTGGCCGATCAAGACCCACATAGAACGTGACTTCTTATTCCACCCTTCTGTAGGCTGGACTAAGACAGGAGAGGATAGACTATGTATTGGTTTTCTTTTTAAAATGTATTTATATGTTTTTTTATGAAAATTACAGAAATTAATTTTCCAGACTATAAGCTGCTACTTAGGTTTTGAACCATGTGGCCAATACAAAGGTGCAGCTATTCTGTGGATTTTTCTTCCACCACTAGGGGCGCTCTAACCAGAATTAGAATAAAACATAAGATAGACAAAAAATTAACACAAAGAACTTGAAAATGTCCAGGAGAACTGGATGAACACATAAGAGAGCAGGTGGCACTCTTTGGAAAGAATCTGTTCAGTTACATACATATACATTTACAGTACAAAACTGTTCTGTAGGTGCAGTGACCCAGTCAGTAAGGTCAAGTGGGCTCCATATAGTGTAAAAGTGGGCAGAAAATGTGGGTTTGTCTGCAGTTTCCATGGTAGCCCACATTGACTTCAGTGGACAGTAAGTCCGGCTCGCTACACTAGGCAGTCGCCTATCTCCCTATGCTGTCTACAAGACAGCTGGCTAGCATCCACTGAGTGGTCATCTAGCGTAGCGAGCCAGTCTACTGAGTGCTCACTGAAGCCAATAGCATAGCGAGCTAGCTCTCCCGGCCCTTCCTAGCTTGCTACGCTTTTGTTTTAAGTGAGCACTCAGTAGGTCAGCTCACTACACTGTCCACTAGGTGACTGGCTAGCATCCACTGAGCGGCTGCCTAGCGTAGCGAGCTAGCTCTGCCCGTCCTGGGTAGCTTAGTACACCTGGCTAGCTAAGTGAGCCGCCCTACTGAGTTCCCACTGAAGCCAAAGTGGGCAAATACAGGTGGAGCCACCACTGAAACTGCAGACAAACCCATTTGGGGCCCACGTTTTCTGCCAACTTTTAAACCATATGGGGCCCTCTTGGCCTCACTGGCAGGGAAACATTTAATTTTTCAACATAGATACTGTATCTGCAGCTTATACTCCAGTGTGGCTTGTATATCTTATTACTTTCTTTCATTTTTTAAAGAAACAAGAGCAGATACGGCTTATATACAAGTGTGCTCTATAGTCAAGAAAATATAAGATTTGGCTATGTGTGGTTTTATGGAAAACCATAAATGTTTACCTTTAGGCTATGATTGTTACACTTTTTTTCTGTGAGCCTACAAACCGTCCCAGGCCCAGATCAGAGAAGAAAACAGTTATATGGCCCTCACAAGAAAAGTTTGGGGACCCCTTATTTAGAGACTCAGAGAGGCCTCCAAAGGTGACAACACAGCATAAATAGATTAGACCGCTTAGAAAATAAATAAACAAACAGCTGTCACTTGCTGGCATATTCATTCATCATTATTTGGGATAATGTGGGGAATAGCCTCTGCAAACCCTTATTACCTTTGTCTGCAGAAATGTGCCACAGATAACAGATGAGGCTGAATTTAGTCTACTGTTAAGTTTTTTTTTATTGCAGTTAGATAATTTAAAGTTTTGTGCATTTAGGCATCTGTCAAGCAGCCAAATTTCTACAGCTAATCTAGACGTGCCCCCTTCAATAACTTTCAGAAACTTCTGAATTGATGATCTGTCAGCTGCGTGTCATTAATTTATCTCATGATTAAGCACACGTTTACGAGTTTGAAGCTGTCACGAATTTTGAAACAACCTTGCAGAGTTTTTTTTCTCCAGTGTTTATCTCATCATATCTGTTTGTTTTTTTTAAGCACAGTGAAATTATTGGATTCCTTTTGTTGTTCAACCGTTAACACTTTACTACCTTTGTACAGTCGGATCCGCTTTGTTTTTGTGCCTGAAAACATGACCGTATCACCGGGGGGGGGCCTTGACTGCGACAGCGCAGCACCTGACTTGAAGTCATGGGAGACGTGCCTTTGATTTTGGAACACCCTTTCAAATGCTACATAGCCTTGGGTAAAAACATGGAAAAAAACAATGCAGATGAACGGCGGAGCACAATGGAGGCACTCAACACGAACTAATCATTGCTTTGGGAATAAATAAGTCTCTTTGACTTTCAAAGCAGTCAGGGGAAGAGAGACTTTCAAAGTTTGCCATCTAAATAAATCTTCCCTGCAGCATTCTTCAGACTTCCAATAATAGTGACTGGTTCAAATGCCAAATTATGCTTTGCTCTGACATATTGGCCACACCATGTGGTATATGTGCATGTGTATGTTTCCCGGCGTGTGTGTCGCAGCCACTCTGCCTCGGAGAGCCGGTGTGTGCATGCATGCCCGCTGCTGGTTTGCCTTACTGCGTGCGTCAGCGAAGGTGGCTGGTGGCGGTGTACCAACCATTCACGGACCTGGAGGATTAGATTTACCATTTCAAAGATGCCTGTGTTTCTAAAGTTTACACACACACACACACACACACAAGCAGGCACACTCATACAATCACCCACCCACACACTGCTTACCCAGCTTGTCAACGTGCAACGTGGGCTGTGGAGGCTTGTGCGAACAGATGGGAGGAACCAGCATAAAATAAAGTTAAACTAGAACAGAATGACTATGCAAGTGGCGTGGCCGCCCTTTGTTTGCTAGGAAGGTGATCCTCAGCAGCTGGGGATGATGGAACGCATGATTAAAATTACCAGAGGGAATGATTAATATCTCCTTAAAGCACACACTTCCAGCATATCAATCATCTCATTACACTGGAAAAGTTAATTGTGTAAGGGGAGGGTTGAGGCCCCTGAACCATGAAAAAGTAGCCCACCCCTCGACATGTTTACTTACACAACAGAAGTGGACCAAAGTCTGAGCGTTTTCTACTTTTCCTAAAAGAGGCTAAAGTCAAGAGAAGGAAGCGACTAAAGTTGATATACAAGTGGTCATAAAGCAATTTTATGTGAATAAACCTAAGGATACTTTACATAGCCTATAAAACGCTGGATCTTGGTTTTAGTCACTAACACTTAGTAAAACTGTTCAAATCTGTATGGAATAGAGATTAATTTTCTGGTAGTGTTTGTTTTCCTGGTTTTGTTTAGCACAAAAAATGTTTGATTTTTGTTGCAAATAGACATCACGGTAATTACAGATAAACTATTTAAGGGCTAAATACTGGTGAAGAAAAAAAAAAGATAAATCTGCATTCAAGTGGATATGAAGGGAAGTGGGGTCCCTGTGCCTGAGGTGGCCCATATTGCCCTTGCCTTGCCTTCCTTTCCCCTAGCTGCCAGTGTGTCCTACTCTTTGCCCTCTTTGCTCCGCTGCGCTCGCTCCCATTCCCCCCTCCCACCTCTCCCTGCGTGCCTACGCTGCCTGAGCCAGCTGCTCCCACTTCATCTTCAGCAGCGTCACTAGGCGGGGTATTAATCATGTTTTTCGAGGGGGACACTCCGCTATTTATCTCTCTGACACTTCCAGCATTCAGAGGCCCGTTGCTGGGCACAGCCCATTGAGTAGTAAGATTACACATTACATCGCTCCATTGCTTCTCCCTGCCCTCTCCATTGACTAGCTGTTCAACAGTGGCATCAAGCTTGCACAATCAGACATCATTTATGCCCTACATGTATAAAAAAACACTTTCCTGGTTCTACGTTTTCACCTTCTACACTTCAAATTTGCAAATGTGCTCTGGTGTAGAGGAAAGAGCCGTTTTCAGATAATCATACCAGGACAACACATTCTCATCCTCAATTCGTCACATATTGATGTTTGGTTAAGGATCCTTCCACATCACCTTTTGACGTTTTGCATATCCCTAACTCGTCGTTTTTTTTTGCTGTAAAATCAAGGGTCCACAACCCTCGCGAAGGAGTACTGGATGCAGTACCGAAGGCGGACTGGTCCTCGTGACGCTTTCAATACCGGAACCCAAACCTGGTACCGGTACCCTAACCGGGCATTAGTCCTGATACTGGACACGGTACAGGACCTCAACCGGTACCAGGCGCGAACCGGTACCAGGTTAGGGCAGGGGTCCCCAAACTTTTTTTCTTGTGAAGGCAACATAGCTGCTTTCATCTCTGATTTGGGGTGGGGGTCAGTCTGTAGACTAACAAAAGACGTGTAAAAATCGCAGTCTGAACTCAAATGTTTAAAGTTTTAGAGAGAGCCACACACAACCAAATAGGAACACAGACTGCATAAGAGTGGAATAAACAGTCACACTATGCGGATCTCAATCGTATGGCCAGACTGAAAAAAAGAAAAAAAAATCATGCATCTCTGATAGTGTTGAGGGGGCCGGGCCAAATGTGGAGGAGGGCCAGTTCCGGCCTACGGGCTGTAGTTCGGGGACCCCTTGGTCAGCGTACCTGTACTGGACTGATTTCGGTTTGCGGCCTGGAGGTTGGGGACCCATGATTTAATGGGAAGAGCGACGATTTTTGACGTGGGGGGTCCTTAACCAAATGTCAATATATGACAAGTTAGGAATGAGAATGTGTTGACCAGGAAGTAGTGTTACAATGTTTGAATTCGAGAAACTTTCACAAGTTTTTAAAGTGAGAAAAGAATTTCTTTTGCAATTTGTGCTGATTGAAATTAAGAAATATCTGTGTGTGTGTCACACAAAGTTTTTAGAGACGGACAGCTGTAATACTTTATCAGTCAATTTAGCTCTTTACAGTTTTCTCACAATGCCTATAGAGGCACTTATAACATGTGCGGTGTGGCTCAGCCCATGGTCTTAATCTGATTCTGCTGCTTTCGAGTTTGCGATGAATTGTGAGAATGAATGAACCAATTTCCTCCTCATACTTGATCCGCTTTCAGTTTGTTAAATGCACTGAGAATCCTCCGGCTGAAGCAATCTAACACCTCCACATGTTGGAAGTTTCAAAAACAACTGAATTAACACGAGAATAAGGAAAAAAAGGTGTCTACGAGAAACAGGAAACAGTTACATTGGCGGATGGCCAATCTAATGGGGCTGATGGGAACGCTGAATGAACGAGCCGTTCTCCAGGGAAGCCCTCAGCTTTTGGTGGAGTTCGGAATTGAGAGTGTCAACTAACTCCTCCTTTGCTGAAAATGGAGGGTAAGAGAGCATTGAAACCCTGCCAAATAGTAAATCAAATGTGTTCAAAAAGGAAGTGAACATTTTTAGAACAGCAGAGTTAAGTACACCCTCAACCCACATCCAGTACTCTCATCGTCTTTGTTTCACACCGCGAATCGTGAAGCGATGGAAACTCACGGTAAAGGTACAGATGACAAAAATAAATGTTGACTCATTTCCAAGAAGAAGCTTTTGAGTGATTATCTTTGAGACATAAGTCTCATCCACTAAAGAGCAGGTCAACTTAAACTCTAATTGGATTGTCTGTCCAATAAAGAAAATGTGCTTGTTTTTAAGAACAAGGATAACTTGCCCCACATTTAGAGCCACAAATATTAAGCTAAACTTGAAATTTAAATTAAAATGTATTGCGGCCTTTTTAATCGTTTGGACTCAGCTATATTGATACCCAAGAAAATTGTTTAATTAAAGTAGTACTTTAATCAAACTATTAGATTGTTTTTATTAATATACAAACTGTAAAAAAATATTTTTGAAACATACTGGATTCTTTATTTATCTTACTTTTGTTTTTTAAATAATAATAATAATAATAAAAAACTACTGTGATACTGCAAATGTTAGGCCTTGAAATACATAACTGCAAAAATGATTGTAATCTACTGGATTAAAAAAAGACCTACAGTCAGTATTAGGGGTGTAGGGAAAATCAGTTTGGTGATATATCGCAATATTTTGATTTTCAAACAATTGCCAAATTCGATTTAAACTTCTGACAAGATTATATTTATTTATGAGCGCCCACCTAAACCCCCGACCACTAGTTGGCAGTACAGCACACTGAGCCTCTTTGAAACGTTCTACACCGTGAACAAAACAAACCAAAACTCTTTTCCTATTTATTCCTCTAGTCCTTCTATTCTTCCTATCCACAACTTTATTCTAGATTAGATTTCAGTAATTTATAAAAATAATTGAACAAAAGCATCTTTTTTGGTGAAAATTACATTTGTCAGGGAGGCAGAGCAAAAAGAGTTTTTAATTTTAATTTTATGTAGCATATTGTTATAGTGATTTTTGATTGAATGAACATAAGGGGAACCACTGTCCTCTTCAAGTGCTAAAAGTCCAAGATCGAGCAAATATGAAACAGGAAATGGCAGCAGTATGGCAGCTTGATATCTGATGTCAAACTACTCCTCCTGAAAGTGGAGCTGTGCAGAGCTTCAAGGAGTGGGTGTCTGCACAAGTAGGAGAGGGTTGCCAAAGTAGAGCGGAAAAAGCATAACAAGGAGATTTGACATCTAAAAGCTGGACATGTTTAGTCATCAGAGGCAGACACAGCCAGATCTACATTGGTTTGTATGCATCTGTGAGAGCAAGGGTCTGCATCCTCGTGTCTGAGTGTCTGTGTGTGGTTTCTACTCACCCAGTATGTCTGTGTTACCTGTCATGTATTAATATAAAGCGAGGGTTTTGAAATGTTAACCATCAGTCAGTGTGTCAGTGCTTCTAAGACTGTTGGCTGTGGCGTAGACGATGGCTCTCAGATGAAAGCCCTGGACTCTCCTAAAAAAAAAAGAAAAAAAAGGGAAATCGAGCACGGCATATAGCTAGCAGTGATAACAAAAATTGGGCTTCAAACAGGCAGGACATCAAATACTTGTGTGTGTTTGTGTGTATGTCAAAGTCCATTTTAGGCCTTGGTTTTGGTACAGGTTATAGATAATTTGTTTTTGTATGTGTGCTTTATATTTCCCCTAACTGTTGTTGTGTTTATGTATGTGTTTTGGCTCTAGGACCATGCTATTTCTGCTCTAATGACACAATATGTTGTTGCAGGGGCCAGAGGATTTGGACGTATGTTCACCTGGCTTTTGATGAGCAGAAATTGAGACCAGAAGAAAGGAGACAATATTTGGACTGGGGGATCCACCAAAGGGAGTGAGATGAAAAGAGACGAGATGGCCAGTGAAACCCTGTCATGACCAGCAGAGTGATCCATTCATCTACTCTAATTCAAGGCATTAGTGCCTCACAGTATCAACATTGTCAAGGCTACAAACAAGAATTGTGTCAGACTTCTTTCAATTCTATGCAACAAACATCACAACAGCTTTTCTTTGTGAGACCTTTAGATACTTGCAAAAATTGAAATAAGAAATCTTTATCGTAATGTAACTTTTGTTTTACTTCCTGTTGGGAAATTGTCATGTGCACATGGCGTGACCTTAAGAAAGGCATTGGTAATAATAAAGTGCTAACATGATTAATCACCGTATCTGCTGCTGATTCCTGGAGGATTGCTGATATTCTGTCTCCAAATTTTCTATTGATTCTGATCGAGCTGTGTGAAGTTGTGGCATGACCTTTCTTTACAATTCACTTGCTGGGTTGTCTCCCTGCATCTGTGCCTAAATGAGACTCATTAATGGTTCTGCAGGGTCCCTTATTGCACCGTACCATCTTTGATCGCCTATGATTGATTGTTGTCATAGAGTGAAACTGGAAATTCCTTCTCGCAAGTGATTGTTTTGTTAAAAATCTGCACAGTATTTATTATAAAGGTCATGTTGCCTTATCCCCCCCCCCTCCTCTGAACACACAGTGTTTATCTAACTCAGCGACAATTTTATACGGTGCTGCCATTAAAGGCAATGTTCTTCTGTATGTGGCGTTTAAAATGGTAATCTGTCTTTTTGTTCTCGTACTACCAGGGTTGACATTCAGACGTCTATCTACATCCTAGTGTTTATTTCTTTCTCTTTTTGTGTTTTTTTTCTTCTTTTCCTTTGTAATCAGCACACTTGTTTTAATCAATCTGTCACTTTTCATATTTTTCAAAAAGCCCGTGATAACTACACTGCTGGAATGCCTTTCAAATCCATAGTTGAATAGTTGGGATCAAAAACACAATAAAAGAAGCATAAAATGTGTGTCAAAACTTATCATTATCTACACGTCCATGAACCTGCGCTTAGAATCTGTTGGTTTTGTTTGTTTTTAATGATCAAATATTATGCTATTTTTTTTATGTTTTTTAAACTCCCCCCATCTTAAAGTCGCCTCTTTTTTTAAATATTTCAGAATAAATTTGCTGTATTTACATAAACCTTTGATTCTTTTTAAAGGAAAAGGATTTGAACACAATCTAAATATATATATATATATATATATATATATATATATATATATATATATATATATATATATTCTGAACAAGTGTCCCATATTCATTTTTAAAGTTACCATTGTGTCATTATCCTGAACTTCACAGCTGAAATAGAATTTTCAAGCAAACAATGTATGTTTGAAAAAAAAAAAGAGAGAAACTCATTGATCCTATAATGTTGTCTCCAAGGGTTCACCAGTGGAGTAAAATAAAGAAGCTTTTAAACTCTGCAATAATGAGCCATCATTACTCAAATTACGGCAATCACTGATTGGGTTTAAGGTAATGAAGAAAACAACATGATCAATCATCATCAAAGCCGGTGTCACTGTGTCAGAGAGCCTGAGCCTTGTGCTGCCGTGGAGTGGCAGAGCTCCATCTACAGGGGCAGGTACTGGTAATGTCCTTGGGGCATCCATCCATCCATCCCTCCTCCAACATCAACATCCCAATTGCTTTGCTTTAAAACCATTGCAAATAGTGATCTAATCGAAACTATACAAATCAGATCTTTTTTTAAATATAAAACCATAATTACTTTTTTCCCCTTGTATGGTTATATTTGTGTATATTTAGAGTATGTCTAGTGACCATCCAGCTCCTGACATTTGTCTGTCTTTTGGCAGCCATTTTCACCACAGATATTTGTGAAGGAGTTATATTTCATAATCTCTGACAGCAGCCTTTATTATCATTTTAATACCTTGCACAGACTGGAATGAAAAATTAGTTTCTGATTTATCATAGATTTCTTCATTAAGATAAGAGGAAGCAAATCTAAGTCATATCTATAGGGACTATGAACGGTTGCTATACTGTTGGCCATGGCGGAATTATCCGCCCGTCCAGTGTATCACAGTGGGTTTACAATGTAGTATGTCTTTTATTTTATTCTCATTCTCTGTGTGCACTCTGCCAACTCATCTCCTCTCACTTATTTCCCATTCAACAGTTCAATCAGCCCGGCTGCCCTCAATCTCAAGTCGGAGGAACGGAGCAAAGTTTTATTGCTGATCCAATCCCTGTTTAGATTCAGTGAGTACGAAAGCTCTTAAAGTTGCCTACCATCAATAATGAGGTCTCATTTACACAAATTACTCCGAACGCTGATTAGGTATTATCTAACAGCAAGGGCCACCTCGATCAATCATCATCAGCCCGCGGAGCATCAATGGACATCGAAAGGTTACTCCAGATCTCGGACGCCCTGCAAGTGTCAGCAGAATCAGAGCGGGAGGCCTCCATGCTGTCGATAGAGCAGCCAGACAATTAGGTAATGATTAAAATAGCGGCACCTGGGACTCAATAAGAAAATGAGCCATCCCGGCATAATTTGTGAATGATTTGTTTACCAATCTATACACCTGTAGACAAAAGTCACTGAAGTGCAATGTATTAAATGTACTTAGTCCTTGTTTTGCCACTTCAAACTTTAATGCAGTCATTGCAGTGCCAAGCTTCTGTAGAGGTAAAGTTTCTGGAAGGAAACCCTGGTGTTATAGGTTCATTTCTGCAGGGGGATCCCATTAAGAAATATCTGAATGCGTTCAAATTCACCTAAAATATGAAACCTAAACTGTACCTACACTTGTCTTTGTTATAATGTATGTTTTTTTTTTCTTGAAAAGTCCTTATCGTGAACTCCTTGGAAATCAACCGGTTTATCCCCCAGCTTAAACATACTCAACCAAACACACCGGGGAGCCCCTCACACCCCTGCACCTCATTCAGCCAGCAACCTCTGTGCTTCAGTATCACAGCTCTCCTCTTGATCCTTGCTAGCTTGTCTGCTCTTCTTCACCGGTTTTCTATCTCAGTGTACACATCTCCCGCTCTCGCCTGGCAGGTCGGCGATCCAGATCCGTGGGAATCTTCCGGCTTTGCAAACCCCCAAAAAGAGCTCATTAAGTGAATTGAACTATTTCCCTTACATCCTGCAGGTAGGGTCTGAACACCCCGACTATGACCAGTTTCACCATTTTGAGAAAAACTTCTTAATTAAGAACTTGCCCTAAAAGATTATCCCAAAAAGTCAAGTTATTTTTATAACTTAACACCGTGCACTGTGACTTTCTTGGGATTCTGGGTTGCATGATCCTAAGTAAGTCAGGTTCTGTCCATAGTTAGAGGACACAAACACGTCAGACAAGTGTGGACTTGTTATCCTGCTTACGTTGGGTCCACACTGCACACCGAAGCTTCACCTCCAGTTCACACCACACACGTTTTTTTTGCGATGGTCGACAGGCGCTTCTGCTTTGCTGTGGTTATTTACAGCTTCTACAATTAATTTGACATTGTCCATCATGACTTGTCGCCAACTGCTCTCTGCCTCTTTCTCCTTGATTGTGTTTTTAGACACCTAAAATCCATAGTCAGTCCACTACATGGATCTACATTGATCTGTGTCGCCATAAAACTCAGATAACTCAAAATGCTTGTATAAAACTTTTGCTTCCGTAGGTGCTGTGGGAATTTCCCTGGAGGGGAGCACAGTTACAAAGCACGCCAGCCCATCCGCTACGCACACTGGCGTACGCACTCACTGCAAGCCTGCATGGAGAAATGGCATCAGCTGACTCAGAAGCGGCTTGGATTTATCCTGGTAATCGCAGAGTATAAAAATAATCTCGATCGGGTGTTTGTTATGGATGAAACTCGCAAATTCTGAATGCAGATACCCTCTCGCACTCAACTAATGCAGGAGGAAGCACACGCTTTTTTAAGGCACAGAGAGACAGAGTGTAAATTCTCATGAAAAGTACGCAGTCTATTGTTCTGGATTAAAAAAAAAAATCTTTTGAGCATTACCCTAATGTTCTTTAATAGATGTTATGTAGCATGATCAGAAGTCTTTTTGATGAGTGTGGGGGGGAAGACAGAGACTGTGGTTATCCGTATTTGCGTATTCAGCATATTTACGGAGGTCTCTGGCCCCCAACTCCTATGAGAAAGGGTGGAATACTGTAGTTTCATCTCTACAGTTTGTTAAAATACAATAGCGGTATTTTATTGTAAAAAAATTGGTTATATTTTGAAAATTGACTGAATTTTCTTGTGTCTTGGCACAACTTCCTGCCAGGATTAACACGGATCGCTCGCCACTCACGCAAAAAATAGACCAGACGCTTTAAACGATCGCTGCACTGCATTGCGCCAGCCGGCCACGGAGGACTGTGGCGCTTCCGCGTGCTGTGTGAACCAGCCGTTAGTGTCCAGAACAAAGCCCCCACAGAACCAATCAATGACTACATTATACTTTTTAAAAATAGCAACTAATAAGACAAAGTCTCTAGTTTGCTGTGATGATGGATCAACTTTTCATGATGGGAGAAGGTCAAACGCAGTTAGATTTTCTGCATCTGGCTTCGGTGTTCTCATAACTTGAAATCTTTGCAAACAAAACACATTTATCTCTGTTCATTGGTGCTTTAATACATCACGTTATCTTTTTTGGACATTTAGATACCACTCGTTCACTTGGTTTAGCAACATAAATCTTAAATCTGTCATAGCATCAAAGCATCCCCCACTTCAAGTCAAAATCTTGACATAAATCTGGTTTGAAGGATGGAAAAGTTGATTCCTGACACTTAAAAATAAAACGTGTATTCTGTGCTGTAAGAACAGCTGGATGTCACAATTTTCTTAAAATAGAGGTTCAGTGTTATTTTCCTTGGAGCAGCTTGGTGAGTAAACGTGAAGTGCAGGTGTCTCTGCTTTTCTTCGCGCCGCTTTGTGTGACAGAAGAAGGTTTTCAGTCGAAGAATAGACCCGTCAACTGTTCCGCGGTTTGAGTAATGAAATGAAATTCCACATCTCCGTCTCTGATGTTCCATTGTTTGTCTAGAATTCAGTCAGAGCCAGAAAATGATTATAATAATTTTGAAAATTTTGATTGCTAATTTTAGGCGTATTTGTACAGCGTCTCGGAAGAACAGATGGCAAATGAGAGCAAATTAGCAATGGAGTGGTTCTTTGATTAGCTAAGATATTATTAAACTCTTGTCATATATTATTATTAGTTTTTTAAACTGCAGCCTTGCTTTAGTGGTATTTGCGTTCATCTGTGACTTGCTCCATTTTAAGCTTTAAACATTCTACATATGTTACAGCGTTTGACCTTATCTTTGCTGTTATCACGATTCAAAGCCAAAATCCATGAAACACCATGAAATTTTTTTCATACTTCAAAACCACTTAGAAGATACCTCAAGCCAAATATTTGCTTTTTGCAGAAAACCTTGTTACCCAAATCAGCTGGTGGCCCTGGGTATACATTCATCTCAGAAGGACTGGGTGCCAGAGCTTGCTGTGTGCATCCCATAATACAAATGAACTTCTGCAGGGAGACCCAACACTTATCGTGGTGAACAAACAGTGCAGCCGCTTTGTGTAATGGGTAGCAGTGGGGCACAGCAAACAAAGGAGAAGACATGAGGGGCCATTGTATCCAGCCAGAGGTGAGTGCCATCGTGCTGCTGGGATTAACACGTCCCCTACAGACAAGTCACATGCATCTGCTGCTCCTCACAAAACAAATATGCCTCAAGTGTTATTACTTTCACCTTTTCAGGGGAGGATTTGGAAGGAGAGATCATTAAATTAACCGCAGGGCACTGTATTAGTGACCGGAAACATGCACGCCGCTCAAAGGCGGTGGCCTACCGTCTTTTTGAAATGAATGTGACTGCGCTTTGAGAGACACCGAGGTGAGTCGGCCTCTGTAGTGGCTGGCTCTTCTAATCATTATGGGCTTAACACAGTACGTTGTCATTACTGGGGCCATTTTTCACCGAATTCACTTAGTCGAATGCTGTTTTCCTCTGACCCAGTTCAATATCTGGCACTTCACATTGACTTGTCAGGAAGCTCTTTCCTCTTAGAGGATGGTGAAAGGTAATGAACGAGTGCCTCAAAGAATTTTCCACCCATCAGTCCGTAGCCTTTCAAAGGCGCGGTGATTGACAACATCCTATCAGTGTAAGTGTGTGGTGTATTATCATAGTTGTCCATCCTGTCTAACAGGAGAGGATGTCCCAGCCTGCAGACAATTCCTTTCATGAGGCAGTTCTGCCCGATCATCGTCAATAAATAAATCTGATAATTGTCAGTAGCGACAGCTGTTTGTGACAGCTTTGTTGTCTTGACTCACTGCTTCCTGTCATTCTCGCCGAGAGAAAAGTGAGTTTTATATACTCTGACTGCCATCCGGGGAGCGGAGACATTTGCACATGAATCAATTGTCAGCATCACTGTAATTTGACAACTCGGTGACAGCTCAAATACACTGGGAACGTTGTTGTGCGCTCCTCTCCGGATGGCGCCCGGAGTTGGTGCGGATTTCTTTCTCAGTCATGTGATTCAAGGAATCTGGAATATCAAGGTTAGATCTATCCCTGTGAAAACAGAAGTGCAGGAATTTTCAGAATCATGGACTTGAGCAGAACAGGAAAGTAGATAAAACATTTTTTTTTAATATATATATATATATATATATATCTTCTCTTTCAACATGTACTTGAAAGTGAGCCTCTCCGATTATGATTGTGGCTCTTGTTGCTCAAGATAACTGCTTGACATTTGCTAAATCAGTCAGTGTCAGTCTTGCATACTCAATTTCCCTCCACTTGAAAGCTCTCGGCAACTTTGGCATTTTCCAGTGTTCTGTCACTCAAACCGAATTTGCTGCAAGTGTTGATAAACAAAACTCTGACAGCACGGCAAACAAAAAGCTGGTTTTATTGCAGCGCTAACTTACAGAGTACACATTTAAGGACTGACAGATGTGCTTATATGCATCTCTCAACATCAAGCATCTTAGATTAATCTTAATAACATGATTTTTTTTGCCTTTTTTGGCCCTTGTGATACAGAGTGCAAAAATCTTTCTTTGAAGATGGCCAACTCTAAAGACTTTTTCTTGCAAATGCAATGAAATAGTGGATGGAGTTCAGCACCTTCATAAAAGAAAGACATATCAACAAGGTTATTAAAATGTTGGCATTTTATATTTTGCAAGGACTGAACCGGTGAACCTTCAGCAACACTATTTTTAGGTTTACAGCTCTTCCTGATTGCAGAAATAAAAGCAAAGAATTATTAGTACATCCAGTTCTGTTGCTCTAAAAAAATGTTTCATTGCTTATTGATTCCTTTGTTAAAAACATAACAGAGAAAAAGTCCTCCTGCTGTCTTTCATCCTGTTTCTTCCTGAATGTCCCGTCAGCGTCGATGTACTGTGAGTGGCCTCTGTCCAAAGACCGCCGTGATCCGTGTTCCTCAGGACCCCAACAGCCACAATAATCTGCTCACAGTAACGATTGTGCACTCACTGTGCCTAATGGCTCTAAATTTCTTCTGCCCTGCAGCCTCCCTGCACCTTGTGACTCGCAGCCTGGAAGCTGCAGAGCTGATCAATTACAGGCGTTAGCGTTCAAAGGTCCGTCAATAAACAATTCCATATGACAACAGTACATGTTGCAGTGAGTGGATTTGGCTCATGCGTGGGGTCATTACTTTCCTGTCAAGGCGCCTTAATCTCACAAGTAAACGGAGTCGTCATTAAAAAGGAAAACAGAGTCAAATTTTCAGACATTTGTGATTGTAGGAGAGTATTTTAAGCTTAATTTGAAAATAGCTTAAGGCCGAATCCGAATTCTTAACTTCTCCCTACCCCTAAATTTACCCTCCAAACGGAGAGTTCTGGAAAAATAGTTTCTCCAAAGTCAGACGCTATTCCCACTCAATGATGTCATCAATAGTCGCCGATCATTTACGTCAGCACTGAGGTTTCAGTGCTTGAATATACATAACATCATCGGTTTTAAAACTTTTAAAAAAGTCATGCTTAAACAAAAAGTCACTATTTACATTTAAATATAATCATCTATGCTTCCGAGCACACCCACGTGAAGAAAAGCACTTCTTCTCCACGGCACAGCGCGACACTGAACGTCCCTTCCACTACAAATGTCCATAAAAATGTAGGGGTAGGGAAAAGAGAAGAATTCAGATTTGTGTGGGTTTTTTTTTATTTTTAGAAATTTAGATTTTTTTTTTGTCAATATAAAAAAAAATACATAAATAAAATACATTTTTTATATAAACTCCTCATAAAGTGTGAAGATCAACAACGTACAACACTTTGCCCTTTTTTCACAGGTCATACTTAACTTAAAACAATGCAACAAGAATAGCTTACTTCTTATTTTTCTTTACTTTGTAGACTTTATTGATCATTCATAGTAGATATAGTAAAATGGCTGGATGTGTAGGACTGGCGCATGGAAAACGAGGGTTCGTTTCCCAGGGGGCGCAATGAGCTTAATCAAGTGTGGGTCCTTAAGCAAGACCCTTCATGCTACTGCCTAACTATGTATCCACTAGGGGCCACTGGTCGGGCTCTCCAGCCTAGATAAAATACAGGGGTGTGTCAGGAAGTGAATCAGACATAAAGATTTCTGCCAAACCTTCTATGTGGCAACCCCTGGAATGGATATAGTGTTCCCCTGCCTTTTCACGTTTCATTATTCATGGTTTCACATATTTGCTGATCTTTTTTCAGTCACATGATTCTTCCGGTTCGTCAAGACGCTTTTATGAAACTTTTGCATCTGATGGAGGTGCTGCAGTGCTAAGGTGTATATCCGCTTCTGGAGGGGGTATCGATACACCTCAGCACCACTCCAAAGATGAAGAGCACGCTGGCCCATCGGCTACCCCCTTACTCTCTCCACGCCCCTGCATGGAGAAATGTCATCAGCTGACTCCAAAGCGGCAGAAAAAAAAATCCTGACATGCTTAGGATGAAAAATCGTGGAGGATAGTTGTCATCTGTTGCAGGTATTAATTATGGATGAAACCAGTCTCTTCTAGAAGAAGATGCTCTTTCACACTTATTTGATGAAGGAGGAAGCACGCGCTGCTGGTGTAAGGCACAAAAAAACAAAGTGACTCCTCTCCTGTGTCATAAAGTACTCTGTTGCACAGTCTTCTGTTCTGAATTAAAAACATTCTTTATGTTACGGACAGTCTTTGGCTGCTGGGGTGAGACGGAGCTTTCCGTATTCGTGGATTTGGGGTACTTGCTGATGTCTCCGGTCCCTAATCCCTGTGAATAAGGGGGGGGAATACTGTATAGCAAAAAGTGAACAGCATAATAACTATGGTATATTAACAACTCTTGGACCATGTAGTAAAAAAAGGTGTAGAAATTCCATCAAACAATATGCTTCAAGCTACACATGTGATACAAGCAGAAGAACGCGCTAAACAGGCCTTCTTGAGCATGTTTTTAGCATACGTGTTCACACTGGAACAGGCTTCATGCGACGTATCGAAGCCGTACAAATCCCAGATCTTACTCCAGGCTTTATGTCAACATTTGAAAGACTTGTCAAAACTCCAATTAGTAACTTCTCCCTCATGATCACTTTTCAAATGGTTGGGACTTTTGTAAATTGAAAAGGACGCTAACCATACATAACTAACAAATCCAAGTCACTGATCGATCAAAGTTCCTCTGATTTGCCGCACATTTTGTATGTAGACCCCGAAAACGGACGCAAAAACTTAGGTAGCGATACGTGAACATACCTGTGTTTACATAGAATTTTTATTGGAAGCTGTCCCTTGAACATGCGTTTCTGAACCCGCTATGAACGTAGCATTAGATGTACTTTGTGTTAAAACTTAACAGTAAACCCCTTGTGCTATCCTAGGTATGTTGACGTTGTGAGTGGGGACATCTGTCCGTGGCAGACATAAAATCCTGTTCACCTTTGTCCACATTTGTCATGGGATGAATAACGCGTCAATATAAGGCTTGGGTCATCTGGACCCCATAAGACAGCACACGGGTTAAAACAAACAAAAAAAACAATGTAAAATGGCAAAAAAAAAAAAATATATATAAACTTACATGTGGAGCACAAGGTGTGGTCACCTCTCCGTTGTTACGGATAAAACTGAAGCGGATGCTATAAATGGGCAGTTACTCCCACAAGGGAGCTTCAGTTGACATGTGTTACTAAATCTTACAAAGATACCATCTGCCACTGTGTCAGCTGTTGGGAATGCTGACCTCTGCAGACATAGGCTCCAACCACAACTGATCTCACCCAAAGCTGCAGACCGGATAGGGGCAAATCCATTTTGACAGATGCATTAATGGTTTTCCTTTAGTTATAGTTTATAAGTTTAATACAATTAAGAGTTTGGTTTTTCTGCAACGGAGTGTGAACTTTCTGCTCACATTGTATTTTTTTTGCTCTGCAGCCCTCAAGAAGTAGACTTGGTCTGACTATAGTGATTAAGTCCAGACTGTGTAACTGACACTGAGGAGATGGTTGTGGGAGGATACACTGGCCCGGAGCGCGGGTTCATGACACAGTAGTGCGGGTCTCCTTTTTGCAGTGAGTGACAGGAAGAGGCAGCTCGCTGATGCCTTTCACGTGGGAATCACAGCTTGCAGCAATATTGAAACAAAAACGTCTGTGAGACGTTGTGGGAAAAATTCAATTGTAAAGTTTGCTGCTCCCTTAATGTTTCCCTTTAAGTAAACTGTAGCCCAAAGTTTATTAGTTCAGATAACATTTTTTTTTCCAAAGAAAAGAACAGCTGTGTTTTCAGGGTCTCTCTGTAGACACGGACTAAAAATAACTCCAGCAAACATTTGGTGTCTGAGTTCCAGATGAGGAAGTGTTTTCTCTCATCCTTCTTGTGAAAGAAGCCAGTTCTACTTTTTAACCTTGTAAATTATTTTACCAGCTCAAGGTAAAAACAAGAATTAGTTTATTTTATGTACATTTACAGCAATATATGACAAAAAAGGCATCAGCTGTATCATAGTCTCTACTTTTCTCTGCTTCCTTGAACCAACTCTGAAAGCATTTCTAACTTCTACCAAGTCGTACAATCTGCACACCTCAAAGACACCTTTCCTATGGATCAGTGGGGGGCCTCGCTAAGTCTTGTGTGGAAGTTTGCGAGCTTATTACTCAAGGGGGGGTCTTCAGTGTTTTCCTTGTGTGTCCCATGGGTGTCTTTTTCAGCTGTAATGAGGCCTCCTGGACCAGAAAGCTCTCTTTAAAACGGGGAGTAATGAGTCCTTGTTGGCAGAGAAGATGGGGATTTGCACAACTCCTCAGAAAGGGAAGGTCACTGAGAGGAGTTTTATTTTTGGAAACTGTCTTGTTTCTGAACCAAACAAAGCTTGAAGGGAACGCTACAAAGTCTTAGTCTGGAGATGTACTATTGTGCTGCTTAGAAGCATTTCAGCCCCACTCGACTTCCTTCATTAAACTGATGGTTTTTTGCTTATTTTGATACGTATAGCAGTAGCTGTATGCAACATTTTGACGGACAATACAGTCAAAACCAGAAGTCAATGTGATTTTTTTCATTGGATTTCCAATTAAATTCAAGTTCTAAAAGGAATAACATCTTTAAAACTGTATATTTTTATTGACCAATTGTGTTTCCTTATTGAAGATTTTAAACTTTTTAATGATCATCATAGTGATTCTCCTGCTCCTTTCCGTACGTTTTTTTGGTACGTAATAACTCAATCACACTTTCACCGATTTTAGCAATCTTGATATCAAAACGTTCAGCTTGTTCAGGACTTTATTGCTTTTATTTTTGCTATTTATTAACTTTATAATTTTTTTTAATATTGAGCAAAATATGCCCCGTAGGAAATGAAGGTGAAAGTCCTCAGATTTCAGACTTTTAAGTAGATTAGCAACAAGCCTGTAAATACATTAATGAGTTATGTTTTATTTCTGTATAGTAATTACTTTAAAAAAGGAGTTCACTTAATATTTTGCAACATGTGAAAGTTTTTGGCTAATTTGCTATTTACAATTTTTTTGTGGCTAATTTAGAGTCTAGCTTTAATTTTAGCAAGTGGCTAAAGTTTTTGACTAATTTAGTTTACTGAGGAAATTTTGACTATTTTGGAGTTAAGCTCAAATTTAAGTAACAAGCTAGCTTTTTTGGCTAATTTGGCATCTACTGAGGTTTTTTATGCTAATATAAAGTTTAGCTCATATTTTAGTTACATCTTAACATTTTGGGCTAATTTATTATCTACTGAGGTCTTTATAGGCTAATTTCGAGTTTAGCTTCTATTTTAGCAACATGCTAATGCTTTTGATGAATTTAGTTTACTGAGAAATTTTAGGCTATTTTGGAGTTTAGCTAGTATTTAAGCAACAAGTTAGCTTTTTGGCATCTACTGAGTTTTTTGGGGCTAATTTAGAGTTTATCTCATATTTAAGTAACACACTAAATATGTTTGCAAAATTGGTATATTTTAGGGATTTTTAAACAAATTTACTACAACTTTTTCAGAAATTAGGTCAACTTCTGCGTTCCTTTATAATTCTTTAACATTTCCAGTCTTTCAGCAAATTTAACATTTTGCAAGTAGCTTTTGCTTTTTTAGCAAATCTCTTCAGCAATTAGAGTAAATCGTGTCACCATTTTCAGCGACTAGTTTCAGCAAAAAGCATTCACACTAGCATTACCACAGGTAAAGCAACTTTTCTAGTTTTAAAAGCATTCCTAGATTATTAATGAAAATTCAATTTTTAGCCCAAAATCAAGAAACCTGTTGTTTTCTACAACATAGTTTCTGCAATAGTTCATTAGAAATTTGCCTCTAAGTTGTCGTTACTATTGGCATGGAGCACGCCCGCCTTCACTTCCCATCACCCACCTCTTTACACACACTCATGCTAGCTTACAGCCCCTCATAACCCCAACAAAGAGAGAATAGGAATATACTTTCCATCAAACTGATTTTGACAGGTGCCCCGCGCCCAAAGTCAGGAGTCAGAGCTCTGTCTCCTCCTCTGGCCACCAGCGGGAATCATTGCAATCAATGCACTTCATCTCCCAGCCACCCCAGTGCACAGTTCCTGGATGCTGTTCAGCTGTTAGTCACTTACTTAAGAAGTGCACAGCCTTGCTCTGTGCAAAGTATTGTTTGTGCCACTCAATCTGCATTACCAAGCGTTTTATCTGGATTTGATCCTCTGTTTTCCTGACCCTGTCTGCCTGCCGCCTGCCCCGACCCTTGCCTGGATCCTGACTTTCAAGGTTCTTCTCTGAACTTGTTGATGACTTCGACTCTTATTTAGATTTGTGGACTTTTAGCCGTGCTAATAAACCTGCTGCAATTGGAACCAGCCGCCTGCCTGTCCTGTGACACCTAAAATGACCCAACAGTTTTAAAATAAATACATTTTATAATAACCCCCGCCTCCTGACATAACAATTGTCTATGAATTTTACATCAATTATATCAGATTTGTATAAATTTTATATTAAATTTATTTCAAAATTATTACGTCATCTTTGGGGCGGGTTTTAGGGGGGGGCACTTGTCGAAATGACTTGGATGGAAAGTATATTCCTATTCTCTCTATCGGTGCAACAAAAATATTGAAATTATGAAGATGTACTGTTCTTGAGGCTGATTCCAGCTCGGATGAGGAAAACAAAGATCTTGTCGTCTATAAGTGGATGCATCAGACGGAGCATCATTTACAAACTGTATTTTTTTTGTCCACTCCTGATTCAAAACTTAAAGAAATACTTAGAAATGCGATTTGAAGCTCAATTTTCTTGATAAATCTCTTCCATCATTAGCAAAATGACACAACAACATGTTAAAAACACACACAAAAAAACACTATTTTTATCAGACTGGGCCGTTACCAATCAAATCTGACCTAAGAATAGCAGGGCCATCGACTGTTAACTTAAAATTGGAAAATAGGGTCAATTTTTTTAATCCACTTTTGAGGAATACTCCTGATAAATATGACAACAAAGCTTAACTTAAAACCTAAGATAATCATGTTTACGGCCTCATTCAACACATAATTTCACTCAATTCAGCTATTTCCTACCTCCATGATAAAATACATAACTTATTTTGTGCGACATATTCAATAAAACATCAACTAATTATAGGAGCTTTTAAAAATTCTAACCAACAGCACAGATAACGGTGAATTTTTCCATCACTGAGCAATTCATGCTGACAAGAACCCGAAAATGAGTTCCTGCCCTACATCGACCTACGGTAGGGAAAATCGAGTGCATCACCTGCTAACCTCAGGTGGGTTAGAGGGGCCAGGCAGCTCGCCACTGCCTCACATCATCCGTGTGCAGCAGTAATAGTAATCCCTCAGCCTGCCACCATGACACATCCAGGCATAATTGGCCCTGACAAGAGGGCAAATCATCAGCACAGGCCTGATAAGCATTACAGCCAGATGACAGCCAACCAAAGTGTATTAGCAACAGTGTGACATATCGCATTACAACTGTGAATACAATAAAGGAGATGCTAAACACTATGGCAGTTTCAATCATGACTTTTTTCTTACAAGTGTATTAAGGCTTGTTTGCTTTAGCTGCTTTTTTATGTAAACAAAAGATGAGATTCATACAGTTTAAATGATGTAATAAAGTTAATTTGTGGACATAATATAAAAGTTTAAGGCCATTTCTCCATCAGGATATCATCTAAATTCATTTAATCGAGGGTATTGTGTGTTAGCACTTGCAGTCTTTAATATATTTTATTTTATTTCTAATAGATTTCTAAATTTTGAAAACATAGCACCTTGTTGTTGCACACCTTGGTTTAAAAATGTCATTTTTTTTGTTTTTTTATCAACAAAGATTTATAAAAATGGCTGTTGAACAAACTCACAACTGCTTCGTGAGCTTCAGCTGTTTCCTGCTCCTCAGTTAAACTTGGGAGACTGAATTTCTGACATGCATACTGTGGAAAATCCATTTTCCTTAATTGTTTTAGGACTTGTATCAAAGGCAGTGCCATGCGTAACAGGAGCCCCCAGATCCTGGGACAGGTCTTGAACCTGATAACTTGTACATGTTTTATTGCTGTTACATTATAAATTATTTCCACAGGCTGAGGTCTTGAGGGATCGTATTCTCTCAGCTTCAGTTACTGGTAACATCTTTTAATGATATTAACAAATTTGCAGCTCTAGTGTTTCAGCTTTATCTGGGAAATCTTAAACGGCTCCATGGTAAATACTTGGTTATGATATTATCTGGCGCAGCCCGTTGTGTGCCGGGTGGATCATATGGCTATTAAAAGTGGGCCAGGAATGGGAATAACTAAGCTCATAAAGGCCTGTGTTGCTGCCTAGCAGCCTGTCTGTATTTCCTTTTTTAACAGTAAGATATTGGCTGAAAACGCAGGAAGGAATCGCATTTTTAATGGTTCTGTTTTTATAACTTCATGCTTTATCAAAACTATCATAAACTTCTTAATTACCAAGTCACTTCAAAATATAAAAAAAATAAAGGTTAAAATTGTTTTCTGTGTCATTCCAGTGTCTTAAAAACATTAAATTGTTGTAACTTCGTTTTTACTCATGAGTTCTTTCGACAATTTGAGACTTTTACTCTCTGCTTATATTCTCTCAATAGTTTTACATATATTTCTTCAAAAACAGTACTAGAAAAAGTGGTTTATTGTGGTTTTAATGTGTGATCATTTACTTTTTTCTCAATAAATCAAATAAATCTCAGCTTTAATTTTTCCACTATAGTTTTGCAACCATTTTATGAATCTAATTTTAAAGAAATGTTCATTTGAAAACCTCAAATGTTAAATGTGCTACACAACAGTTAAGCTACACTGGTCACAATTTGATCCAAAAACAGATTTGATCATTAAGCCAGTTCATTCTTTTTGCTTTTTTTCTTTTTATAAATATTATTATCCAAATTTTCAAAATGCATATATATCTTAAAAGACTACACTTTAATTTAATTTGATAATTGTTATTTTTGTTTCATTTGTTTGTCAAAATAAGTAATAGCAATGAAATTGTAGTAAGGAAGAAGTTTTTATATCATCATTTTGTTTTCTGTTAAAAAAAAAAAAGAAACATAATTTTCTGAGAGTTTTGGGATTTTCATAAAATGGACCAGACTTGTGTTTATAAAAGGACATAAGTGATAAAAACATTAAAAAGATAAGTATTACAATTGGCTTAAAAAAAAACAAACAAAAAAAACAGTGCAGTTCAGTCCAGTCTAATATTTTGAGCCTTTCTATTGTAAAATGGACCCATTGAACAGTATCGACCCGTTCCTCTTGGGGTCCCTCGTCTGTCACACGTCCATAGAAACTTAGAACAGGACGGTTGGGGGCGGAGTCTCTGTTGCC
>NC_050517.1:20315017-20316648 GCF_002922805.2 Oryzias melastigma
GGAATCATCACAGAATAATGATCGTTATTTTAATAGAGAGAAATCAGGCTGGGAAGCATGAAGTTCGAGCTAAAGTGGGTGCTAGCAAGTAGCATGCTAGCTTGTTCTTGGTCGCACATAAAAAAAAAAAAAAGAAAGTAGTTATTCGGACGTATTTTTTTCTAAATACATCCTGCCAATGTTGAACCTTTTTCCTTTCTTTTTTTTAAAAAATAAAATGTATTGTAAACATAAGTTTCAGTACAGAAAAACTGCTAATTAGCCAACTCGTTTGTTACAGTTGTGTGACGTCATCACTAGTCGCAAGCCCCCGAGCCGATCTGACAGGCCGAGCACATCTGCTACCTACAGCGACCCGTTCCTCTTGGGGGGCCCCCTCATCTGTCGCACGTCCATAGAAACTTAGAACAGGACGGTTGGGGGTGGAGTCTCTGTTGCCACCACCTGATTGGCAGAAAGTGATGACAACATTAGACCAATATAGAGCTAAGCTAGCAATTCTGATTTCCTCTTTACGGCGGTTTTCTTCTTAGAAACCATGGTCACCACTTCCTGCAATCGTCTTTCAATCAACATTAAATTCCTGTTACACGACGTACAACAGGAAAAAGACGAACTGCTGGATGACCTCCATTGTTGTTGTTGCTTTTCTAGTCGGCGCACTACAATGACGCGCTAGCGGTCTACACCACACATGCGCCGCGAAAACAAACTATTCAGTGGAAGCGAAGCTAAATAGTACTCTCTATTGGATGAAGTCAAGTTTTAACAGCAAACCAATGTTTAGCAATTGGTACCTCAGAATACTTGATCTTTTGTCTTGTTTAAAGCTTGTTAGCAAAATACGTGACCGCCTGTCTATGTAGTGCTATTCGTGATCAGGAAGTGGTGACCATGGTTATGGTATTGCTCTCAATGAGGTAATTCTAATCTAAATTCTTCAAACATGTGGAAATCTGCAGTATATTCATTTTTAAATTGACTGTGTTCTCCTCTTTGAACACAATGTGTTTTTTTTCCCCAGCTGTTTAAACCACAGGCTCGATTTAGTTCCAAAAGTAAAAATAAATGGTTTTATATAAATATGTATAATCCAAGCTTAACTATGAAATTGTATTTTATTATTATAAAATTTGTTCCTGCACCCAAACATTGCTTCAGCCTGTTGGGTCTCCTTTTAAGGTTAAAGTGTTAACTTCCAACAACTCCTTAAATTAGAAAAAAGGGGAAAAAAACACTGCAATCACATAAATGGAGCTACAGCTTTAAAAACAGCACAAAACAAACACAGAAAGCATTTTTCTTGAGGAAGGAAACTAGTAATTGACCCAAAAAAAAAATCACTTTTGAGATGGATTTGAAGACACAAAGACTAAATTGCTCGCAACGGAGCTTCGATCGCTGGATTTAATCGTTTTTGAGCGCTCTAAAAGTTTTGAACGCAGACGTTTGCTTCTTTGGATTGTACTCAAGTGGCTCTCTAAAAGGTAAATATGAACTAAACGCTGCCTTCCAATCGTAATTATCCTAAACGCAGGCACATGTTGAAGCACAAGCGCGCACTATGTGAGCTGTCATTTTACTCAACTGTGACCTTCAAATGAGGTCTGGAACCGACGGATTTCATCAGC
>NC_050517.1:20316802-20316926 GCF_002922805.2 Oryzias melastigma
ATGGCACCATGTAAATGCACATTTACCGAGATATTCAATGCTGGGATGTGGTGCAGAACTCATAGCTGCAATTACCTTCACAAAAAGCCAAATTCATGTATTATTTTGTAGAAAAATAGCTGAT
>NC_050517.1:20317480-20343507 GCF_002922805.2 Oryzias melastigma
GACTGGGGGTGAAATCCACAATCATGACGAGCCAGAGGCGTGGTCCACGGCCAAGAATAGGAGCACAAGTGATCAACCTGGAATCTGAAATCCCTCCCACAAGTGGGAAAGAGGAATAACACATGAATCACACTGTACCAAACAGAAGCACAGAGAATTAAATATAATAGAGGTGAAGTAATATATTAGAGGTGAAGTAAATGAGAATAGAGAACAGAACCCCAGAGCGTGTCACGGAAATTATACGTCTGATATGTCTCATCCTCTGCGTCTTGTTTTTTGTTATTCTCAGAACACCCTGACCACAATGTGTAAACATTTTGATTTCATTAGAACATCTTGTTCATATTAGATATGGCATTTACGCTCCCGTCTGGAAGCTCCTGATTAACAGCTGATTGTATGACTGTATAAGTGTGAGCGTCCTTCATCACAGATCAGAGCTCTGCAGACCTCTCCGCCATGCTCGCCAGCGTGTACTTTTCTCTGCTCTGTTTAATAAACTTTCATGAAAACGTTTGACATTTCTTCATTTCATCGGATCAACAAATATTCCACCACAATCTTGGCGTCACGAACAGGATTCCGCGTGTGTTCGTCGGAGGATCGGACCAGAGGGATTTGCCATCCTGAATCACAAAGATTCAGCCTCATCTCACCAAATCCAACAGAGTGACGAGGACTGTGGTCCGTGATCTCGATCGACCGCGACGGAATCATCGAACTTCGGTGGACAAATAGATCCGGTGAGGAAGATTCTATTTTAAAATACTAAAATATTTACAGTATTTCTTGTTGCATAGGTTGATTTGGAACATTAATAAAACCGGGCTTTTGCCCTGAACTAATCGGATCAACAAATATTCCACCACAAGCGGATGTAGATAATAACGATAAAATAAAAAAATAAAAAATGTTCTTATCGATATTAAACTAAACCCATGAGAGCTACAGCAGAGGGAATCGACCTCCAGGGCCCTGTTATCAAATTTAACTTCCCTCTGCTGAGTTCCATGGAGAAATATGAGTAAGAAATATGAGGATGGTTATAATTATTCCCCAAACTTCATTACAATAGGTAAGGGAGCAATAAATTAAATAATCGCTGATCACTAGTTAGCCTGACAATAAGCCTGTTCAAAGAGGAATGTTTTAAGCCTAATTTTGAATTTGGAAACTCTCTTTCATGGAAATATTAACCTTAACCTTTTAATAATCCTATTAAAATGTCTGACACCATTAAAAAAATTAGTACAAAGAAATAACTCAAAATATTTTCTGTGTTTTTGCACATGTTCGAATAATAATTTGAAAAAACTCCATAAATACTACACAACTTTTTCAATTTAATTCATTTAAATTATGAAATAAAATGCTTCAACCCCATATTATTACAGTCCACAAAGTAAGCGAATGCTAATCAAAATGTAATTTGTTTGGAACATTTTTTTAAAGTATGTCTCTAATGCGTTTAAATTTGAGATACATTCAATTTATTGAGGTCAAATGTCTGGCACGGCACATGTTTTCAAGCGAGTCTGAGAAAAAGCTAATGCAAACGCAGGCTGTTTGGAGGGGGGCTGTGTGTGAGGTGACGGTTTTTAATTGCTCGAGAGAAATTAGTTTTGAGGCGAGCATCAAATTCGGGGCGCTAAAACAGATCTCTGCGAATGAGCACGTAAAAGACAAGTCCTTGGGGAGAGTGGCGATGTGCTGGTAATGAATGGAGGTAATGAAAGACTTCTCCTGGACAGATGTATCCATTTAAAATAGTAATAACTACAGTTAGGATGGCAAAGTGCAAATTACGCACACAACTCTCACTTGAGCGTGTGTTTGTTCAGACTCTACGGGGACCTGTCATTTTTCCTGAGATGCTAAGGAAGCTCCTGATGGATCTCATTGGCCCTTAAACAGGGTCAGACGTGGGATACAACCAGGAAGTGCTGCAGAGTACGCCACCTTTCAGTCCAAATGGGCCCATCAGCTTTGTTCATTCTGCTGCGTATAAATATATTTTTGTTTAAGAAAATATTAAAATCAGATTGTGACATTTAGAATAATTTTTTTTTCATTTTTTCCTATGCCACTAGGGAAAATGACAGCGGAGGGATGATAAAAGAAAGGGACCCTTTCCCCCTAACAATGATTTGCTCTTTGGTCAACCTATATGTCCAGGAGAGGATGCTTATCCACCCATATGGATGGTTTATCATCTGCCTGACAAAGTAAATGACACTTTTAAAGCTGTGTCTGCACATGCACCGGTGTGCTTAAACCCCTCACCTCTTGCCTGTCGTTTCAGGTGCCCGTGAATCGCTAAAGGTCAATAGACTTAAATGACAGAGCTGAACGCTTCCTCATCCTGCACTGATGAAGAGCTGACAGCGAGCTAAAGACGTGCGCTGTCGTTCAACACCAGCCTGCCCCTTTCTAGAGCAATCATTTGTGCCATTTAATTCCCCTGGCACTGTCACCGGGATGCTTCCACGACAGCTGTGTTTTTTAGACCCCTTCTCGCTGCATCTCATGAAGTGATGGATGGGCACTATTGAATGAAGTTCAACCTCTTCCTATGTCTAAAAAGGGTTCCCAGGCTGAGTTTGATTGTGCTGCCTCCTCCTCACGAAGGGGGCAGCCATTTATCCTGATTTAGTCCCAAGTGGGGAAGTCAATACTTTTTCCCCTTTGGATTGGGCAGAGATGGAAACCGGGGCCTCATATGCACCAATCTAGGGAGTAAAACTCCACAGAATGTTTGGAACTTTGATGATTAGAGTGGACGTGCTTTTCAACATGTGCACGAGCATCTTTGTTTGTGAAAACCGTTCTCAGAACTCACTCTCAAGCCAGTGCTTCCCACGCAGCTAATGGCGGGGATGTGGAAACGACTGGCTGGCCGTGGCGGTGGAGGCAGGGGATGTGCTAATTGAAAGTTAGGATCACTTTGCGGCCATTACAAGGAAACCTGAGACATTTTAACGCAACAGAGTTAGGCAACACCTGCTGTCACTTGCTAATTGTGTTGGGTTTTGGTCATATCTGTCAGGAGCGGGTTCCCATCACGGTGTGCTTCCAGTTACAGCTGTATTACTGCAGGAGCTGACATTATGGTATCAGCCACAGGGGACGTGGAGCCAGGCGGCGACCCCACCGCCGTGGCTCGGGCTGATGGATCCTCCAGTGGCAATATGTGCCTCTCCCATGGCATTTCTGTGCCTTCGGGGCTTTTCTTTGATTTCACTTGCATTTTACCAATACTTGTAAATATTTTTTGTATTTTTTTATTATAAGCTATTTTTTATGGAGCCAATAAATTCCCATTCAAGTACTGTTTTCAAATGACTGGTCCAGCCTCTGCTAGGAGGAGGGAAAAGCCTCACTTACATATGCATCAGTCACAAATTGGGGTGCTGTGCAGATGACTCGCTGAGGAGGCATACTGTGCTTTTGAGGACCTGCTAGGGGCAGCAATGTATAATCTGATTTAGACTAGAGAAACCTCCTATTTATTTTTAATTGTCCCACTTTAGCATTTAAGAACTATTGATCCCCGGAAAAGCATTAAGTGACAGAATCACTATTACTGTTAGTGCTCCCTGCTTGGGGAAGGCACATCAAAGGACATCTTAATGTCACTGACTTTCCGAGGGAATTTGAAGCCCGTTTTTGAACAGGCTAGCCTATGAACAGAAAGGACACACAATAGACTGAGGCAGAAACAAACGTGCGGGCAATTTGCAGCTAATCAAAGAATAGCGGGGAATTGATTTTTGTTCTGGGGGAATGTTTGCACAACAACATTTAAAAGCCATGTTACGATCTTGTTAAATCCCTCGATAGATAGATAGATAGATAGATAGATAGATAGATAGATAGATAGATAGATAGATAGATAGATAGATAGATAGATAGATAGATAGTGTTTAACAGAACATCAGATAGAGATAACATCAAAGAATGAAAATATCGAGAAGAACTATAATATTACAAAGCGCGATAGATAAGAAAGATAATATTAAGGGAAACGATAATATCGACAAGAACAATATTGTCAAGAAGAATGAACTCTAACAAAGACAATAGTGATAAGAATGATAGATGAGAAAGATAATATTACGAGCAACAATAGTAACAAGAAGAACGATAATATCAAGACGAAAGATAATATCGAGATTAACGATAATATTGAAAAGAATAATAATCTCAAGAAGAACGATAGACAAGAAAGATAATCAGAAGGATAATATTGAAAAGAATGATAATATGGAGATGAAAAATAGATTAAAAAAAAGATAATATTAAGAGGAACGATGATATCGAGAAAAACAATGTTAAAAAGAACGATAATATCGAAACGAACGATAATATTGAAAAGAATAATATCGAGAATAATGATAGACAAGAAAGATAATATCAAGAAGAACAATACATAAAATGGATAATATAGAGACAGATCGAATGAAAATATATAGAAGAACGATAGATAAAATGGATAAAAAATAGAGATCGTTAAGAATGGTAATATAGAGAAGAACCATGAATAAAATATAGAGAAGAACCATGAATAAAATGGATAGTAAATAGAGATAGATAAGAATGATAATATACAGAAGAATGATAGATCAAATGGATAATATAGAGAAATGGATAGATAAGAATGATAATATAGAGAGGAAAGATAGATAAGAAAGACTGCTCTAGATTACTGCCCTTTTAAATCAGACCCTTTCTCCCACCATTCCCAGATGTTTTGATTAGCAGCAACTCGTATGCCGGTCAGATCTCGGGATTAATGATGGATAATTTGCCTGAGGTTGGCACTGCACACTGCCATGCTGCCAGCCTTTGGATGCCATATGGGCAGAAGCAGCTGTTTTCATTACTCTCCCTTGCCCAGATGTGTCAAAAAGGATGCCGACTTTAATCCGCAGTCTTGCTGGCACTTGGTGGGTGGTGCTTTCTACTCGCTTGGCAGCTAATTACTTTAATGTAGCCGAGTACAGAGGCCCTGCATGTTTTTTAAAGGCCTTTTACAAACAGCTGAATGCCAGCTGTCACCACTGAGCACAATGAGGAAAGATGGATAGGTAGACGCTGGGTGGATGATGAGGTTGGCAGCAGGCACAGACCCAGCCCAGACCAGGAGGCAGGTTCAGCTCTGCTCACTAACAATAGGAAGGTCATCTCAAATACATGCCAGTGAGTCCGGCTGCCGCAGCACCGCCGTGATACCACTCCCTTTACTTTTAAATCTGACCTGCCGTGTTGTCCAAGTTGCCGTGTTCGCCCTCTTTTGAGTAAAAACGGTTCTATGTTCAGTTCAGTGAGATGAATTTAGTCGTTTGTGCGGCAGAGCTGCAGTGCCAAGTCCCAGCAAAGACCACACACAGGATAAGCTGGCACGGGCGCAGAGAAAGGCAAGTGAAAACAGAAAGGAGGATGCTGCCAGAATGTCAGCTGGGTCTTTACATGAGATTGCGCACACCATGGAACATGTGTTCAATGTGTCCCATTTCCTGCTGAGCAGCTCTGTTTTTTTGTTTGGCGATAATTCCTGAGATTTGTCACAACTGCCACATTTTTTAAGACTTGCCGTCCTCAAACTGTGTACGGCTCGCTTCGAAGTGATCAACCGCAGTCAGATAAAGCCTTTCCCTCTCTTTGCTGCAATATTGACACATGTCGAACGACCTGAATAATACAAAAAATAGATCTGTGGGAGCAGTCAGTTTCATCATTACAGCAGCACAGGGCATCAATACGTTTTCATTATGCTGAGATGCCATGTCTATATTATGATTCGAACAGTGCCCAGCAGCTAGAGTTGAGTGCTGACATCATGAGAGGGTCAACGGAGTCGGTCTCCTGCTTTGATATTTCCATCGATAAGACTCCACACTTCCACACTTGCACACCTGTACGTCCTCTCTCCTGTAATGATCAACAAGGGGTTGCCATCAGTCAATACAGGACTGTAGTTTCTTCACAGGGCAGGAGATGAAAGCACTGGATAAATCCAGCGCCTGAAGTCATCAAGGTACTGTAACACCACCGGTGACCTAGTTTTTTATGTTGTTTTTTTTTCTTTATAGTTCATCAGAGAAGGTTAAATTCAAAAGTTTCCAGTTTCAGGTATTTCTTTTCTTACTGACAAGCCGGAGATCGTGGGGATGGAAACAGGGGTAGTGCTTTCTTAGAGCTTGATCCAACAAAGTCACAAGGGTATTGTTTTTTGTTGTTGTTGTTTCTGTTAAGTATTGATCTTAATGTTGCACTTCATGTTTGGCTTCCATCGGGGAGAAGATGAGTAAAAAGAGCATTTAGCAAATCAAAAGAGGCTCTTTTAAAGAGGAGCACCGCAGCTCATTTTCACCTCCGTTTTCTTTGTATTCCGAGTGTCATTTTTGTGCAAATTGTTGATGGCACCTTTGGGAGGCTGATGCCGAACCTTTAGGCTGTTTTACAACTATATACAAGAGCTGTTTTATATCCTCGGTGCTCTTGATAACTCAAAGTGTTGTTTGTTCGTGGTGGCCCCTTCCACACTTTTGCCATGTAGCATGCATCCCCTTCATGGCACGTTTCTAGTCCTACTCATGGGCCTTAGCCTCTTCTCCCTTAGGAGCCTATTATCCTTCTTAACATATGCAAAAGCTTGCTGGATTGTGGATCGCACTCACTAAGGGATTTGACGCACTCGTACCATGAGGGTTGTGGCTCTATGCGAGCATTATTGTGGAGGTGCTTCCCGTTTAAGAAGCTCTCCTCCGGATGGCTTTCTCAAAGAAAGTCATAAGTTCTAAGCAAACTCAAGAGGTCATACTTCAGGGATTATTATAAGTTGGAACTTCTTGGAAAATTAATAAAAAGAGCTAATTTTATTTGTAATTTATCCTAGTTGTTTACTTTAAAGTAAACAGGAAATGACCTTACATGCCATTGTAAAGCAAAAACAATGCATATTTAAGGTTCATTTATCATACAGATAATTGCATTCTTTTATCTTAAATAGGTTGTAAATATTTTTAATTAGATTCAAGGACAGGAAAAGTTTTTTTTTTTTTTTCTCATCACGTCTGTTCTTAAAGCATACGCTCGGCTGAGATGAGGGCACCTCAGCAAGTCTTTGATTCTAGCCATGAAATTTTAATTTGAAAAAAGAAAGGAGGGAACATATTGCTCTCATTCAAATCTAACTTTGTTCCCTCAAACTGGAAGATTGGATTTTCTTAATTAAATTATCCCCCTTGTTCACATACTCAAGGGGGCCATTGGCTCAAGACAGTGAGAAAAATGTGTCTGGGTTTTTGGATGCTCGGCTGGCATAATGCTGGTTTGTGAAGAGAATGAAATGTTTTGTTCTGGTTGGACTCCTTTTTTCCATTCCATTTGGACTTCTTTTTTTTAACTGGCCGTGCCTGCTTTCTTCTGTGCTCCTCTGTGTTGTGCCAGCATCAGCCCTGAGCCTCTCACCAAGAGAAGGCTTTGATGTGTCCCCACTGTGCCGCCGCCCCCCTGTGCCCTGATTGGTGGATAGCAGGCGGGGCTGGCGGGGCAATGTGGGAGTGGATGGGGGATGAAAGAGAGCGGGGCAGCACGGGGGCACCTGCACACAGAGCCTTGCCTGTGTGTCTGCTTCATCTTCAACTGCTTCCCTTGACCGCAGGCTGAACTTCTGTGTCAGCGACCATCACACGGTCGCTGTGACCTCCCTCTTCCTTTTTCTCTTTTTTTTTTTTTTTTTTTACCGCACTCTCAATTTATTTTCTTTCCTTTCCTTTCTCTCCATAATCCCCTTCTCTCTACACCTCCCATTAGTCTAGGTCTATAGCTGTGTTATGGAAGTGCTGCACATATCAGGTGGATGTCTCTTGAAGCAAAATATAGACACAATCCAACCTATTTTTTTTTTTGTTCAGATTGGATTTTCAAAACGAAAAAATATATATTTTTTAAGGGACTTATGTGTAAAATATTGTAAATAAAAGTGCTTTCCGTTTGACAATTTGTAAGGTCAGAGCATATCAAAACGATCACTGTTGGGGCACCCTGTGTATCATCTAAAAATGCATTCCTTTGCACATGAATTATTATTGTATTTTTGAAAAATGCTTTAATATCAACTGAAATACAATATTGAAATGTGTGTCTGTTTATTTCGATTTATCACGATTTATATTGAAGATGCTATTCAGAAGGTGCTCTTTTTACATTCTTTGAGACATCTGTGTTCACAAAAAACTCTTTTAATCTTTTAAAACTGTTTTAATCTATTAATAATATGACATGAACACTTAAATAAAGAATCTAAATACTATATTTTATGCTGCAAAAATTTGGACAGATCATCTTCATCTATGTTAGAGCATTTTAGTCATCTATAAAAAAAAGGCTAACCAAAAGACGTGTCAAAATAAAAATTCTTGAAGACAATTCTGCAACAAAAGACATTGTGGAAAAAAATACCAAAAAAGTATTACTTATTGATCTTTTTTTTTTTTACTATAATGTTCTTTTAGTAAAAAAATGAGATTCTGACTATTTTTGTTTTGCTTTTAAGCCTTTACAGTGAAGTGAAAATTGAAAATATATTAGGTTATGTATTTCCAAAGGAAATTATTCTAGTAAACATAAAGAATAGGGGCAACAATAGGTCAGCTAAAAAGACATCTTGCAAAATTTGCAAATGTAACCTAGTGAGTGAAAATATTTTATAAAGTTGCTTGTACAAATGCTAAATTAAATGTGCTGCAAAGCTGAATACATGAGTCAGCAGAAGCACAGAAACATGAGTGTTTTATGTTTTTTGCCAGATGGTTACGATTTTGTGTGTCTAAAACCAACAAAACAGCAATGTTTAATGTGTTGTGAAAATGGTTTAGTTTGTCCTGCAATTCTAAATTAAAACCTTATAACACAGAAGGGGGGGACACTGATTTATTAGGCTCTTGCTCCATTTTCGAACGGTTTGGTGTACATAGATCTCTGCTGACCTGGTGTAAATGCAGTTGTTCCAGTGGTGACCTGCTTGTAAATGAGGGTCATGGTTCAGGTGCAAGAGGTCACGGAAGTTGGCCTTTTCTGCGCACGAGGGCACCTTTGTGGCTGTCGTCACTTCGACCCCCAAGTGCTGAACGTGCATTTGATTGTGTTAGGGCCAATAATGTTTGGAGCTCCCAGGCAACAGAGAGGTCACCTTTGGGTCCATTGAGATGTGAAAGGTGACAGGGACCAGGATCTAAGCCAATAGAACTCAAAGAGCATCTGTCAGATGTCTTTGACAGGAATGTTTGCTCAGCACTCAGACTGCTTTCTGTTTAAGACACACAAGTACTTTGTGGAAAAGGACATTTATAGTAGTTCAAAATATGTGTAAAGAACATTATTTGGTGCAAATATTACATTTTCATGTTGTCTATAATCCTAGTTTCACTACCATGCATTTGAGGCAGTCTTGACTGCCCTGCTAAGGAAGTGTAAAGTACTTTCAAGGTTCTATGTTTGAGAATTTCAGAGCAAAGCATCACAACGCACAGCACTTAGGCCTAATCCCAAAGGCCGTGACTGGCGCAGCATGTCCCACATTAGCTCAACCACAGCTCACTGAAATGGACTCGCCTGAGTGGAATGAAACCCATAAGGCACCATGCACACCACGGCAGCGGCTTTATCAGACAGAGATCAATGGACGGCAGCATTCACTCTGAGCACACAAGCTGCAAGGACAAATACAGTATCTCGGGGGGTTGTGGGAGTCATTGATAGGCTTAGACTGTGTATGTGTACGTCTCACCCCTTTAATCAGGTTTCCTAACAGCAAACAGTGGGTGTGAAGTGATGCGTTTCAGGCAGCAAGGCCTTTCAGGCAGGACAAAAGGTGAGAGAAGCTGTGGGACTCGGGGCCCAACCCTGTCATTCAGTGAATGTCTCTAAGTTTTCCAGTGGAGCTCAAAAGGCCTTTGCCCTTCCAGCTGTAAAATTGGCAGATAGGGAGCCTCTGAAATCCCTCAATACTTTAAGTTCACTCAAAACTGCAGCACTCACCCTGAAGAAGCTAACAGGGTTTAGCATAGATCATGCCACACCGCGGTCAGGACAGATAAAAACAGTGTTATGCATGTTTTCAAGGCAACACAAGCCAAAAATAAAATAATAATAATGTTGATTGTTTTTATTTTTTTATAAATACAACAAAAACTACAATTTTTTGTTGCAAATATGCTTTAGTTAAACAAAAAATGAAAAATTTACAATGCAGTAACTTTGATTTTTGCAAAAATAGATTAAAAATACAAAAATCTCAAAATATGTACACAACATATTACAGAATTTATTTTAAAGGAAAATCCAAAAAGCTCTCGAGCATGGCTTCAGCTCTAAGTAAAAAGTGTCCTGCCTGAAAGTAAAAAAGCAAGACTGGAGCCACAACCTCTTCAGTGCTGCAGATCATTTATTAATGAAATGACCTGAGTCTTAAAAAGAAAGTGGATCTTATGAAGGTTTGATTAGACGTGCAAACAACCGATGTACATTTAAACAAAATAATACATCGCCATTATTAAGGTGCCAATACACTTTTCATAACTGAGCGTTCAAATGTGCCCATTTGTCGTACTGGAGCTACTGCTGATGCATAACTTGTAGCTTAAAACAGACAAACTTTAGAGGGAATAAAAACTTGACAGAATTTTTCATGATAGGCTTTATTTAATTCATGCACCTCCTGCAAAATGCCTAAATAATCCAAGTGGAACACATACCCCTGATTAAAAATCATTTCTATTACATAGCTTAGTTAACACCTAAACAGGCTGACCAAGAAGAAAAAAAAAAAAAATCAATATATTTTTTTTCTTATTGCCTTGGGTGAGTAATGCATACATACAATCAATGTTTGTTTGAAACATTTAAAATGTGCTCTACTGTTTGGTTCAGCAGGTAGTGAAATAATTAAATGCAACAATTCCTAAAAATGTACATAGTCTAAATAATAATGTGGCTATTGTTGTGGTTATTAAAACAATCTTATACTCAGTAGTGAGAAATTTGGAAAAATTACCACCTGCAAAAATCTGAGAAACCCCTTTAGATTTGACAAATTTTAAAGATTTGTAGAATGGACAATCGAAGGTTTGCAAATCAACTAACATAAGGAATAATGTTGTTCAGCGCTGTACCCGTTGTTTTTATCACATTTTCTTTTCATGTACTGTATATTCTACACAGTAGGACACACCGGTTTTTACTGCAATTAATGTTTTTTCTTTTTTTTCAAAATTAAAGGCGCATTAGGTGAGACAAAAGACTCAGACATGAGTCTATTAGTCAGTTATTAACTGCATTCACATTGGCTCTAGAATTAGTCTGTAACTCGCTACACGTCAACTTTGATATCCATTAGCATATTCACAATAATTCTCAACTTTGTTTGCATTATGTAAAAAAAACAGAATGATACAGCTAAAACAAGCATTAGCTACTGTGACTATGCTAGCTATCAACTCAAAACCTTATAACAGTTTGAAAAAAATAAAAAGTCTGGTACCGCTACATGTTAGCTGAGTTAGCATATTCACAATAATTCTCAACTTTGTTTGCATTATGTAGAAAAAAACGGAATAATACAGCTTAAACAAGCATTACTGTGATTATGCTAACTCTTATAACCTTGCTAGTAACACTCAAAAAAAGTCTGATACCGCTACACGTTAGCTGTGTTAGCATATTCACAATAACTCACAACCTTGTCCGCAACATGTAAAAAAAAAAAAAAACAGAATGATGCAGCTAAAACAAGCATTAGCTACTGTGACTATGCTAGCTATCAACTCAAAACCTTATAACAGTTTGAAAAAATTAAAAAGTCTGATACCACTACATGTTAGCTGTGTTAGCATATTCAAAGTAATAGCCAACCTTGTTTGCAAAATGTAAACAAACGGAATGATACAGCTTAAACAAGCGTTAGCTAATGCTCTCAACTCACAACCTTGTTAGTAACACTTGGAAAAAATATAAATTCTGATAGTACACGTTAGCTGCATTTGTATATTCTCAATAACTCCCAAACATTTGACACACATCAGTCTTTTTAACATTAGTAATCACAACCAAAATTAATTTATATAAGGCTTACTGTGTTTTTTGAAAAAAATTAAGAATTTTAGGTGTGCCAGATAGCGCAGAAAATACAGTGTGTGAGGGATTTCATTTCCCTCATCAGAGAGCAGACAGGCTTTAAACATACAATATTCACAGAATTCAAATTACACCTGGATTTGTCAACAGAGCCTGCTGTTGTACCGATCTCAAACAAATCTACTGATCAGTAAGCACTGAATAGTTATCCTCCTCGCGTGATATACAAGCTTATCCTTATAGTGAGTTTAAAATGTATGCAAAATTTTTCCTTAAGTGTACATTTATTTATTTAAGCAGCAACTCTTGTACATTTCTCATTAAAATTAGTAAAAGAAGCTAATAGTTTGATAGATTCAGTCTTGATATTTAATCTGTGCATGTCTATGTAGGTTTTTAAGTCTTCCATCCACCAGTTCTGAACCATCCTCACTTTGGCTGAAAGAAAACATGCTGCAAATGTTTGCCCACCTATTCCTGCTGCACCTAAAATGCATAAAACACATGGCAAAGTGGCCTTTTAAACTGACGGCATGAGCAGAAAAAAAAAGAAATACAGCTAAATGTTTGCCAATTAGAACAGTGGGTGGTCTTTCTTAACCTTTTGCAAATTTCTGAAATTGCCTAACGACAAGGTCATAACTCAGGTAACCGGACAGTTTGAAGGGGCGACAGCAGAGGACAGGTACAGTTGACACACACCTCATAAGTCAGAGCCTGGCCATGTTGTTTACATGATTCAGAGGACTGGCTGCTCATCACGGCCTGTGGCACTCTGTCGGGAAAAAGAGGGAAGGGATTGTAATTTTGGCCCTATTGTTTAACAGCTCACAAAGACGGAGGACACAGAAATTATTCTGAAGAGCAGGAGGCACACGGTGGAAAATGACCTTTAACTGCACTTCCTTAGCTGAATCCCATCCAATTAGAGCACTGTATATTTTCCCTAATAGCAGCTGATGAGGCAGGGCGTATGAGCGAGCACGCCCGATCAGCGTTGCTATGCAGCGAGATGGCTGCTTAGCACCAGAGGAGCGCTAGGGAATAAGTGAGCAGAGAGCTTTAATTTGATAGGGTTAGAATCCTGCAGGCTTCAGGGTCGCGGGTCACCAGGAGCTCGTCTCACACTGAATATGAAGAAATCAGAAGTAAATTGCTTACATCTGCTGCCAGTGGATGTGAAGGCTGTGATTGGCTCCCAGAGGTGTGCACTGTCTAACACAGCCAGCGGAAGGGGGCCTTGGCGCAAAGAAGGCTTGTAATTGGAGTAATTCTGCATTAATAGATGTTAAAAATTCTCCAAGCAGCTGTTTGAAAAGCAGCCCCCTCCTTCTGTTTTTTTTTTATTTTAATCTGTATTATTTTAAAGGACTTTATTACAATCAACAGTGCCATCTGTAAATGCTGTCTGTCGAGAAAACCGTAATGAATAAGTCAGACAAGAGTGCAGACTCATAAGTTCAATAAAAGTATGAAGATTACTATGTGTCAACACAGGCGAGAATGAGACAAAACAGCACGCTGTGTTTCTGCCAATGAATATTGTTACACCAGGTCAAAGTTTAAGAAGCCTCATAATGCATCCTGCAAGTGTCCATGTATATATTTCATCCCAGCTAACTGCTGTGTTTGTCTTGCCTCAGATGCGATTTCTGATGAGCCGTATCCCCAAAGCTTCAAATACATTATTCTAATTTTCCCTTGTAAGTGTGACTCTCTCTTGTGGTTCATGTTACTCATCACAGACCCTACTATGGGACTGTGTCCAACAGAAAATGGGACACACTGTGAATTATCACAAATGCTCTGGCAAATGACACTTCATTGGAAGGTCTTTGTCACCAATTATGTGTCTATTAAGAAACAGTCAATCAGTCAATGTGCAAATAGCTTACCCTCCAAGGGCTCAGCTATTGACAGGATGCTGTCAATGGTCCATCTGACATCATTTAACTGAGGAGGAACAATGTGCTCACATTGGACGCTTGACAGTTCTGCTTCAGGTTTAGAGGCTAACTTCCACTCCAGGTTATTGACCACTGTTTTTTAATGAGACTTATTTTATGTAAAGAAGATGGGTGCAAAAAGTAAATCGAACAGGGGCCGCTTCTATGCCTAGATAAATAAAAGTTTCCGTTTCACATCAAGAGCTCCAGAGTTTCATGTTATGTAACTCAAATGAGCCACTTTCCTCTTGTCTTGTGGCCTCAAGCATATTACGCTGCAGTTTCATTTGACTAAACCAAAAGGCAAATTGGATGTCTGGCAGACTAATTAGATTTCCCCAAAACCCTGAAACTGGAACCCTGTTAGTTACCTCAAATGATGGACGCTAATATTGTGTTTTCAGCATGTAACTGCAGCTTGGCAGACTGTCCCATCCCAATCAAAACAGTTGCTTCCCAAATGTTATTATATTATGCTGCCATTTTCAGATAAATGACTGTAAAACAGCTCTGCATCACCACTGATGTCCATGCAGAAACACATTACATTTACTGGCGTACTCTGGTTTCACTGAGTCCCAGTGACTCATTTTAGGGAACTCACTCAGAAGAGATAATGTGCTGCAAAACCATCACAAAGAACTAAGAAGGATCTCTTACCCTCATAAAATTTGAGCTGGGGCGGAAACAGATTTTCCTCATTTCCAATCTCAAACCAATCTTATGGATTTCCGTCCATTGCTTCCCTAGAAGCTAAACTACATTTACTTCTGTTTTTGTCAAGAAGGCATCGTGCTGGTGTAAAAGTTGTGACCAAATGGACAAAAAATAGAAATTCTTATTAACTACATAAGAGACTCTTCTTTTGTGTAGAAGTGCTTCCGGATTGTTAGTTTTAGGATCTTTTTTTAAGCTCAATACTTCCCAGAATTTTCAGAAAATTCAATAAATTTTAAAACTTAAATGTTTCTTTAAACCCTTTGACTAAGCCCACAGAAAATTTTACAATATCCTCCTTTTATGAGATATAAATCTAATCAATTTAATACATTTGGGTGATTTAGTACTTTTTTCCTCATTACAATCAAAATTATTGACAAAAAAACACCATATTTACACACTTTCTCATATTTGATACACTTATTTTCAACATGGTGTGACTGCATTATCACAAACTAATTATCAATACATTTAGCATTCCTTCAATACATCAAGTAGTCATTTAAAAATAAATAACAACATTTGAGTTAAACTCACCACAAAGTTTTGGAAATTAGCAAAAAGGATTTTTGAGATTTCAGGGAAGCAGCCATTTTGAAATGAGCAGGAAAATTTCTTCTACTGCCCCTTGTGGAAGGATGTAGAACTACAATGCAGAAAACGGACAAAGTTGGGTACAATGTTTTTTTTTTTTTTTTAAGGAAAGTTTGGATCATGCTAATAAGAAACATGTGTGATAAAAGACAAAGTTGTAGTTAGTTCAACTCCATTGCTTCTCATATCATTATTCTGGTTAGCAAATTAAATTAAGATAGGGAAGTGCCACTCAAAAAAAAGCATATTTTTGCCGTTTTTTATATGAAAAATCACTCCAATAATGCTTCAAATGCATTTGTTTCTTGCCATACACAACACAGTTTTATTTATTCCATCTATTATCATTAGGTAGATAACGGCATCTCTTTTTAATTTCCCAGAAGCCCACGAGAGACTCTTTATATTTAGGAGCGATCAGACTGGCAGTGAGTGAGCTAAGGACCCCATAGTCCTCAACTAGCCGCCATAATTACCATGACAGACTCACTTAAGCTTCTCCTCCATCTAGAAGCATTACGAACATGCAAAGATCTCCTGATTCTTTTTGAGCATATTGACCATACATCACCTGGAAGAAAAAAAGCATAAAGGTTACGGTTGTTCTTCAATTAAAAAGTAGCACAAGGTGGAGAAAATGTGATCACTTTTGCTTCTCTTCAAGGTAGAAAAGGAATTAGTCATAGACCAATTTAGAGAAGTGTCAGCTCTTCAAAAAGCTGGAAATACAAGTTATCATTTTTGAAGTGATAAAAACAACCATTTTTAGACATCCATTCCTTAGAAAAGTACACATTTATTTTGACATGATTTCACTCAAAAGGCAGATTAGTTGGTGTGATTATTGTTATTATTCCTTTTGGCACAGTTAAAAAAAATAAAATGTACTTCCTTGATTCTGATTAGTGAGAAAAACAAAAAAACAAACACAATCATTAAAAGCAAAATAGTCTCTCGCTCATAAATCAGTGGTGGGTGTTCCAGCTGAGGTAGCTCAATAAGCTTTCCCTTAAACATTGGCTCATGGTAATGGGAATATCTCAGGGTCAATCGGGGTTAGGCAGTCTTCCTTAACAGGAAATGAGCTTTTGGTGGACTGTGTTCCCAAGGTAATGAACAATGTGTGTGTGTGTTTAATCTTAGCTAATATTGTTATAATAACTGGATAAATTATTAAAAACAAGCAAATGGTAACATTCTAAAGACCACCAATAGGATTTGCCTTTATTGTTTTACAACTTTTTGCAGCAAAGTTGAGTTTTGTTGCTTTAAATTTCATTATATTTTTGTCCAAGTATGAGCTGTTTGGGGATTTTGAAGATGAGGACAGTGGGGATGGAGTTAGAGGTCATTAGTATTGTACTTTTGCTAAATTTGTCCTCACTCTGACCCCCTCCTCCCGACTACGTTCGCAGTCCCCACCCTATCTTTAATTCCTTGCTCACCCTGCATTTAGTCCGGCCCCACAAGTGAGCCATCAAATCTCTGCGCTTTTCATCTGTTGTAAGGTCATTATTGCCTTGAATCTGCCGTAAAGCGGCAGCGGCGGCGAGGGCGTATGAAATTCATGTCCTAATATGCAAATTAATTCATGAATTCCCCATATTGTATAACCACATGCATCTGGCATGATTGGGCAATGTGGGACAAATAGTCCCCGGCATTTTGCTGCTCAGCAAAAGCTAATATTGAGGCGTAGAAATGTGCTCACAATTACCATGATGAAGGTGAGCGGGAGGAAAAGGTACGTCGTGGAAAGTGAAACTTCTGCGCTCCCCCGTGTGAATAAAAGTGTGCCTAAAATCACAGAACAAATGCATCAAATAAATACTTTATTCATGTGGAGCTAATTTCAACCCTCCATTTTGATCACGTCATTCCCTCTGGAAAATTGCAATTAAGTTTGGAGAGATAAAACATGCCAACTACTCTGCATTTCAAGGCTTGATTGGCCTATCAGCTAGTCAGTATGCTGCCATGGTTTTCATCACTGTTAATTGATCCTTTCTTTAATTAATCTGGAAAGGAAAGCCCATATCTCTATCCTGTCTGATCGTCCTCTCTGTCTGTCATAACACAATAAAGGCCTTATCCTACTGCTGCTGCTAACTCTGCCTTAGCTTCTCCCCCTGGCTGCCTGCCAAATGGACTATTTATGGCACACCTATCTAACGACAGGTCGGCGGTATGGAGTTCAATGGCTGGGTTCATTAACACTGCTTTACCCTGGCTACTTCTAATTTGCATGCACTGACACCTTGCTTTTAATATGGATGTGAAGGTTAGTGGTAGGCCATGGCACTTCCTCAACCACCGATGGTCGTGTTCCTGCAGCCCTCCACCCTTTATTAGTCAACATGTAATTCAAACATCCCCAAAATAATCATAAAATAATACTCTGATATTGGAATAAATAATTTAAAATTAGATGTAGTTTTGATTTTTTCAATTTTATAAAAAATTCTAATAAAAGTACATTTTTGCATTTTTTAAGTATTTTCTGGAAAACCCCTTTTTTGACCATAAAAACACTTTCCGGTCCTCTTCCTTTGTCTCCTTCCACGGTTGGCCTGGCGTTCCTGAAGCTCTACCTGCTGTAATGGTCGCCTCTGGGAAGTGTGAAACAAGGTCCTAACACTTGGCTTTTCACTCCGAACGCGGGGTTCTGTCTGCGCTCACAGTTAAAGTAACAATTGGACCATAAAGCGTTTTTTCCCCAACAGACTGTAAAGAAATGGATGGGAGGCAGCTGAGAAATGAACATGTGAGTATCTGTTTCTGTCTAATTAAATCCACAGAAGAGCCTCCAGCCGTCCTCTGCCAAGACTGGATTCAGACAACTTGAGGATACTGTAGCTGACTTCTGTGGTAGCACACTGCCACCTATTGTTCGAATCGCTTTCCCTCCAAAAGCATTGTCTTCCCCTTCTCTCTTGATCACTCAAAAGACAAGTTAGCTGGTAATAGATAACTGATGATAGCGACATCAGTCGCACGGCGGCATAAAACACTCTTTTAAGATCACATATCTCTTTTGAAGGCTTCTTTATTACTATTTGTACAACACATGGTCTACCTCTAATGGCACAAATCATCTGAGCGCGAGAGTAATGCAACCCCAGCTCTTATGTGTTATCACTGTGAGATGTGTTTTCTTAGTGTGGGATCCTGCAAAGGCCCATTTGTTGTTGTTGCTCTTGAGAACAAAGCAGAAGAAGAAGTGGCAGCTGGAGGAGCAATTTTTGTCCATCAAGGGCTATTGAGAGTTCAATTATTTATCTTGTGAAGTGTTCCAAGGATGTGGTCAGCTCATCTGGGTTATAATGCACAGATCGAGAGGACATGTGCACGGCGCAAAGGGAGGAGGATGTTGTGAAGTCTGAAAAAAGTCAGCCAAAGCTTGTTTCCAGATACCAGCACTCCCACGCTCTGCACAGCTAATGAGGAAGTCTTTAGGAATGCACCCAACATTGTTTATATCTCTGCTAGTGAGGATGACAAAAGTTTGAATGGTAAACACTTGAGAACGTTGAATTGACAATAATTGAAGGAGATGGATTTTTATTTATTTTTTTACTGTCATATTGATGTTTGAAGTCTAAAAAGTTGAAGAACACTGCAGTAGATGGTTTGTTCTCTGAGAATTTTGTTGTATAATTTATGTTTTTCGAGTCACTTTTTTAACACTAAAGATTGGTCAGGTGGTTTAAATATTATCAGATGAGTTTATCAAAATGAACATCTTCTGTAGTAAAGTAGTTTGCTGATATCTGGAAGGGGATGAGTGTTAAATGGATGCAAAAGGAGCAGCTGAAAGTACTAAAACAGCGTTGTCAAACACATGTTGGTTCAGGGGCCGCATTCTGATCTCAAGTCGGCCGGACTAGTGACATATTAGCAAAAAACCTATGATCGACTTGTTATTTGTAGCTTTGGTTTTGTGTTTTCCTCGGTTGGAAAAAATACCTCAAACAATCTAGTAGCCTATTCACTTATTATTATTATTATTATTACAGCTAATGTTACTATTATCTTTTTGACAATGACGTTTTGGCAATTGTGGTGTCCCACCTGATAATTTTTATAGCAACTTAACAGCAGTGAGGCTAGTAAGGGAACTAAACTGCATCTTGAAAAGAAATGCCGTTTATTTCTTGATCTCTTGCTATGCCGGTATTTATTTTCCTTTGCTTCCTCTAGTGGTGGAATTGTGCATTGCGGCCATTTCTTTAAATAATAATAAGTCGCCTCAGGAATGGGCTAGAAACTTACTTTTTTTTTCAACATCCTTATGGGTTTTTTCCCGTCATGACTAGGCTGGATTAAACCATCTGGGGGACTGGATGTGGCCGGCGGGCCGTAATTTTGAGATCTCTGTACTAGAAGAAAAATAAAAATGTGTTTTAATATCGTCAAGTCTATTGTTGCATCTCCTGGACTCATGAGTTTATGATTTACTGGGGGTGGAGGGAGAAATTGATTTGGCGATATATCGCGATACTTCATTTGGCGATACTAGTATCGACTTAAAATCCTGACATGGCGATATTTAATTCATTATTTTTGCGTTTTACTTTTATTTTCCACCTAGACCCCTGACCTCTAGTTTGCAGCACAGGACACTGAGCGATCTCCTTCATCTTGTCACACTGCTCCATCACACTCCAATGTTTCTAGAAAGAATTGGCCTTTTATTTCCCTTTATATATATATATATATATATATATATATATATATATATATATGAAGCACCCGTTCAATCATAAACTACACTTTGCTATTTTGAAAGTAAACAGAACCTCATTTTCTCAATTATACTTTTAGAACCTTATTGGTTGAGGCAGATTCTTTCTGTTTGTTTTTGTTGGTTTTTATGCTGAAATATACTACCAATATTTTACCAAAAGAAAAGCACCATGAACTTGTTAGGGTTAAAGCAACTTGTTTAAAGGATATAGTTGCAGTGCTTAATGTTGTGATCATTAGATAAAATGAAATTTGCCATTTTATTACCAAAAAGTAATATTCAAGTTGAGTTTTTTCGTAGTCATACTCTTTAAAAAAATAGAGAAAATTTGTTTTGGTACGGTCTTGTGATATATCACAATACATATCGGATCCCGCGATACGATAATTTACCTTCATTTTCCAAACCCAAACTGCATCTGCAATGTTTCTTCACAAAAAGCAGACATGTGTTGAACTGTTTGGACCTTGGAAGCAAAAATATTTGTTTTTTGTCATTTCTGACTATTACTTCATACCAAAACTCTGTAAGGGCAATGAAACCCCTGCTAGCTTTCTATTTATAGGAAAAGCATCGGGATGTAACTATTTGTACGGCATAACATTTTCTTGGCAGGTCTTCTCAGACTTTAATAGTTTCCACGGTTTAAATTCTGCAGACAGTTAATGAAGGGACAATTTCAGAGCAGAGCCAAAGAAAATGCCAGAGCTGTACATAAACAAAGAGTAATAAACCAACCAACAGACATTTCCACTCTATGCCAAAGCCCTGTTTAACCCCCAAGTACGCGGGGCTGCGGTGGAACTGCGATACTGATGAAACGAAAATTTATCATCTCCATTTTAAGCCAAGAAACCTAGGGCTATAATTTTTTCTGGCGAAGATACGTAATGATGATTTATGCCGAGTAATGGCAGCAGAAAATGCATAACTCCTAATAACAATATCAAAACCTTGGGTGACATCACTATTTAATTTACTTATTTATTTTATTTCTTTTGGGTTTTTTTCTTGCCATGTATACTTCTCAGGTCGTCTAAATTTCAAATTTCATGCCCTCAAGCACAACTTACTTTAGAAAAGGGATTTTAAAAATGTTAAAATACAATGTTCCTTATCTGGAAGTAGAAGTTTGATACTGTTAAACACTGCCTAAGGACAAATCCATCACTAAAAAAAAAAAAAGAACCACTTTCAGAATTTCTGCTAACGTTCATCCATTTCTTCTAGTCAAATGGACTCTGGAGAAGTGACTGATTTTACACTGAACCTAATAATCCTAACCCTGTGCAGCGCAAGCCTTGGATTCCACTGTGCCTATGTTAACGCCATTAAATCACCTCAAATGTCTGTATGATTCAATTTTTTTCACAGTGGACGACAACTGAATTGAATTTCCCCAAAGTGGTTGTCCATTTCCTGTCTGTGTGTGACGAGTGGCGCTGGTTGCTGGGGAATTCAGACCCACTCTCCCATTTACTTAACTCCCATATCACATTTAGCACAAAGTGTGTGGCTATCCATCTTTGAAAAACATAAATCATGTAACGTTATAGGAGAACCAGTACTATTTTTACATGCTTCATCATGTGCTCTAATTGACTGTTTCAAAACATTTTTTTGTGTTTGTTTGTTTGTGCGGCCGTGCCGGACATTGTGTTGTGGATATTCATGTTTTTGTGTGCGAGAATATTACTTCTATGTCTCACCCGCAAAGCACATTCAGTACCTAAATTCTGGCATTGCAGCTAGATGAGGCCGTGGCCTTGTACAAGCCTGTCAGTGGCACTCTATAGCACAGCAGCTCTTAGTGGCCGTGACTCCGTGACCTGCTTTCCCGCTCCATCATGAATAGCTGCTGGCACCTCTCTCCAGCCTGTCTAATAGATGAGGTGCAAGTTTAAAGAGGAACAACATTTTTTTTTCAGTACCATTACATTTTTGCCTTGATTATGTTATTATACTATATGCTATATCTGCCCGGCTGTGCACAAAGAGCTTTCGGTCAGATAAAGCAGCAACGAAAAGTAGGCTTCTTTTGTGGTTTTCAAAGAGCTTGTTTTTTTATATATTTGTGTTTCTCAGCGGGATATAAAGAAAAACATCATGGAAAATATAGAATTGGTTTTCATTTATGAAAAAGGAGTGCTGAAAATGACAGAAGCACAAAAAAAATGCAATTTTCTACTATTTTTTTTCTCTCTTTTGCCGCTTACAAGCTTGACCTATTTAATAAATTCTAAGATAAAACCTTCCACCTGGAGTTCAGCTTTAGATGGTCTGATATAGATGATATTCACGAAAGCTGGTGAACACCAATTCCCTCAGACAGATTAGACCTGCTTGCTGCCTGCTTAATCCCCAGCATTTTTAAAATTGCAGTTTGAATAAACAGACTGAAGGGAGCGGAGCGGCTATGAAACTCAGAGCTTTACCAGCTTGATTGGCAGCTCTTTGTCGGAGAGTCCAGGAACCTGAATTGGCCCTGGTGGGATCTCTGCTATAAAGTGATGCACAGAAGCATTGTCTCAATTATCCCATATCCCAACACCCCAACATCACATCTTGACAAGTCAGTAGGGGGGGGCGGCACAATTAACATTGAGCGTTTAGAGGCGAGAGATTATTTACTGGGGCTCATCCAATGGACGGAGACACTTATGAAGATAGGCATGTCCATCACTTTGGTGGGACAAGTAATCCAATTAATGTTTAATGTCTTCCAAGGGAATCACTACTATAACCTGAAGTACTTCCATTCACTGCTGACAAAAGCTTGTAACTAAATAAATTTTAAAAATAACAATTTTATACCTCACTCCAACTATATATTTTTTTCTTTTGTAAATTCATTCCCAGTGGTCTTTTAATTATGATTATACAGGTAAAAAGCGTTTAAAAAACTTTCATTTGAAATCCCCCCTTTGGTTTGTCACACCAAAGTTACGTCGCTAATTTTCAATTACACTCACACTATGACTGAATTCCTTCACAACCCAGAGCAATATATAGTGTATTTTCCATTTTTTTAGTGCTGTCTGAATCTACAATTACAAAATCAAGTGCCTTAGAAATTTCCCGGAAGTCTTTGAGAAAAACCAGTGCTCACAACTTTGGCTAATATAGACCATAACACATTGCGTTTGAACATTTTTTGTTTAAAGAAAAGTGTTTAAATGATTTTTTTATATAAACCATCAAAGTTTTCATCATTAGAACACAGTGGAGTAATGAATACATATCATATAATGTTCATATTGACATCGATTTTCACTGAGGTCATAGGCTACTTGCCGTTTAAAAAAAACATGGAAAAAAAAGTAGTGAGCATAGTGTCTGAATTTCTTTTAAAATCTAGGGCACTAGATAGAACTGTACTATGTCGTTTTTTAATAGTTAGGGATCAGGGTGGGAATTCTTACATCCTGCTAGCTTACAGCCTTTCCTGCTAGCTTACAGCTTCTCTCCCGTTAGCTTACAACCTCTCTCCTGCTAGCTTACAGCTGCTCTCTCGTTAGCTGCAGCCTCTCACAAGCCCAAGCTAATATTAGCGTAGCAAAAAAAAACGGCAAGTAATATTGTAGCTATCCAACTTACAGTTTTAACCCAGATGGCAGCTCAGATGAGAAAATTGATCTATTTGTCAGCAACTGGATGCATTGGAATTGGAGTGGAGCATAAAGACATTTGTGGTTTTCAATTGCGCCTGATCCAACTTTAATTTAATTTATACACCTTCTCCATCATGAGAAAAATGCTACAAGAACAGGTCAAAAACACCACAATTTTCATTGAACTGTGTGAATTTCCACATTTTAACAATATTTTCCACTTTTCAGCCATCAAAGAAACAAGAGTTTTGCTTATTCTAGAGGAAAAACAGCACAGTAGATACAGTACAAATCCTAACAAACTCCAGTTACAACGCGGGTAATAACAGTCATTATACCTGCGGGGAACACGCACCACTTCGGACCGAACACAGCAATTCTCATAAAAACAGTGACATCAGGAAGATTCCTACAGAACACTGACTTCACTACAGACCCTCCAGGCTGAGGCAATTCCTACAATTCAAAGACTTCACTGGGAGAGGAAAACCAAATGAGAGCCTGGGCCCGGGGTCTCCGGGTTAGCTAGCAGGTGGGAATGAGATGAAGCAGAGCGGAAAAAAAGAAAAAGAAAAAAAAACATGATGGCAGAGTGGGGACTTCACATCTGGGCAGAATTAGGAAAGTAATACAACGTCGCAGAAAGTGTTTGAGGATCTCCTTTCCTTGGGTGCAGCAGGTTAGTCTGTCAGCGGGGAGTCCAGATGAGAACGATTAGAGCTGGCCTTTGAGGAGCAGGTGCCTCCTCTACCTCTGCTGCTTAGCAGCGAACGGACGGTCATTAATCTTGCATTGTCACGAGGCATTTAAGCAGATGATACTTTATGAGCTTGTCAAATTTCCACTTGTATGTGGTTTGTTTCAAATGCAGCATATTCTATGCATGAGCCATTATATAGCTCCGCTTCATTACATCCAACAAGCCTTGAAGTTAAATTTTCTGGGGCGCAATGACAAAAAGAGAGATGAAAACAAGGTCTCCTAACCATTGTAAGTGGATTACTTCACCCGGCAATACGTCATGGCGGATTTTGTGACAGTACTGCGGTTTAGAACCATGCAGCTTCAACAATGCATGACCTGTTGCTGCCAGCAGATACATCCACAGGCAATAGTCCAAGAGTATAACAAAAGCATCTCTTTAATAGTCTCGTAATTTCCCCTATGGCTCTATCACGCTCGCCGTCTCTCGTTCCTCTTCCACCCACTGGCTCCGTAAAGCCGACACATTTGAGAATCGATGCAGCGCTACATTAAGTAATGTAGTAATCATTTACTCCTACTGTTTTGGGAGAAGCACATTAAACAGGCATCGGTGTCACTTTGAGGAGAGCGGAAGGGTTTGGGTGCAACGAGAGAACTCAGAGGGGGGGGGGGTGCACTTGATAACTTCCTGGGGCCACGCAACAAAGTGGAATATCTTCTTTTTTTATAGCTAAACAATTCAGAATGATTTCAGACTGCAAAAAAAAAGGAAAATCTGCTGACAGAGAGGTGGAAAGAGCAGCGGCAGACATAGAGCACTGTAGCTGTAGTTCACGGCTAGAACGTTATATTTATGTTTGGTGAAATATCTTGCTGTAGTTTATATTATTCTTAGATTGTTAGATTTTTTTTTTAATCAACTTTATTGTTTAAAACTTCTTCCGCCCCACAAGGAATAAAAGAGTGGGTGGCTGCAGATCAGTAATGATTTACAAATAATAAGTTGAGGAATGAACAAATCAATAAATCAGTAGATCTCTGGATATTTGTGAGGCAACCTTATTCCTTTATTTATCTGGGGTGTTTTATTTGTTTTCAGCTCTCCAAGGCAGAAGCAAGAATCCCAAATTATCCAGGGGGTTAGGGGGCACGGTGCCCCTGAGCCCCGAGCCCCATAGCGGAGGTAACGTATTCAATGGCCTGGGGCGAGTGGAGAAGAGGAGCGGCCCTGCTGCATACTGATGGCAGCCAGAGAAGCCAGTAATTGGAGCTGCAGAGGAGAGGGGAGTGGGGGCAAGCTCTGGGAGATGATGGCTTTGTTTTCTCCCTTCCTGTCTGCGCCGCTTCAAACTCCGCCTACCAGACCTTGCACTTTCCTCACACTCACTAAGTAGAGATTTAGAGAAATTGAATAAAGATATTTGCTAATTGGTCTCTTGCTTAAAGGACCATAGAAATTCTTCTTTTCCTTTTGTCTTCTGAACAGAATAAACTCTAGAGTGTGTGTTCCTGACGCTGACATTTCAAGGACTTCTATAACACCCATTTTTTTTTTTTTTTTTT
>NC_050517.1:20343546-20369569 GCF_002922805.2 Oryzias melastigma
AAAAATATGGTCATAATATTGCATCAAAGCCCGACTGGATCACTTACAGCTCCGCGTCTCTCTTGTCCTCAAACATATGCATTACATCCATGAAAGCCAATTTGAAGCCGGCGCTGCCTGATATGATGTAAATTGGTGAATGCCATCTTAATCAGCACACATCACTGTTAATTAAGAAAATTACTTTGACAAATGGTTTTGAAGCTCCTGCAGGAGCTCAAGCCAACGCTGCAATCAGCTCCATTCCTTATGGTGGTGCTCCCTCAAGTGGGTACGTCGCCAGGCGGGATGGTCAAATGAGCGGCGAGAGGACGTCATGCACGTAAGAGTGCAGATTAAACACTAAAGGCAAAACATTCTCAGGCTAGTATGATGAAATGGTGATGGAAAGAGGTCAGCGTGGCGGTCTACGGTTGGAGCTCACAGGTCACCAGAAGGACACAAGCAAGTGGCGCTTTCATTTCCTGTCAAAGAGAAGCTTTCCACGGCATCAGTCGTGGGCTAATTGGACCCCGGTTGGTGACACGGCAGTGTCATAAATAAAACAAACACAGTTGTTTCTGCCACTGCACTCTTTAAACCTTCATCACAGAGTACACGCTTCCTACGAAACACCCAGCCTAATTACTCTGGTAGAGGGCTGTTATCTTTTCTGCCTCGCTGTAATTGATCCCTTTTTTTTTTTTTTTTTCAAAATGCATTTTCGCTTTTAATCAGAAACAGAAGCATATATTGCCCGCGAGCTTGAAGACCTTGCAGGAGCCGATAATTAGCCGGCGTGGTTAATGGGCCTAACTGGGCTTGTGTTGTACATGACTGTACAGTGTCATAATGTGGCAGAGCTCACTGCGCTCAAGGGTGATGCATTTGTGATTAGTCTCCTCACTTCCCCGCTGCCCTCTTCACACCTTAGCTTTACCGTCAGCGCCGCAAACCTCTGGTGTGGAAAATTACATATATTAAACTGATCTCACTAATCAAATCTGTTCTCCAGCCGATCTGCAGCTGGCGCTGGCGTTAGCGTCGGGTGTTTTTCTCTTTTTTTTCTTGCATTCAAAATAGACTTGTTAGCTTTGGAAAATTTGAGAAGATTCAAATGCATGAGATGGTTGCTTTTATGTGTTTATAGTGTAGAATGTATGCTAATTTAGATAAATACATAACTTGCCCTGGGCAGTGAATTCTAAATAAGGCTAATGGTGCTACACTTCCCCGAGCTTCCTTTAAATTCACATTGAATGAAAACAGATCAGCCGACCAGTTGTCATGTTGTGCATTCCTGCTGATGATTTGGAATTCAGCCAGTGGCCCCATTCTTCTAGACCCTATATCCATATTCATCCCCAACCTATAGAATATGTCAAATAGAGGTGTCCTAATTGTGTCCTTGATGAAAGCCTATTAATATTGAATACTTTTGCAGTGAGGACAGGGAAATGTGGTTTTCCCCATTCTCTCACTGAGACAAAAAGCAGATCTGCTCATATCTCTAATGATACCTGATTCCCCGGGGGTTACTGGTGAGACTAGCTGAGGCTTTAGCAGATTCATCAAACAAAACGCGATGCTCTTTCCTCAGGAGGCAGGGAGTCACGATGCATCATATCACTGTTAATTAGAATGAAATATGCAGTTCAGTTATTCTTTGTATTGGTCTAACAATAGAGCACTCATGTAACACCAAATGTTAGAAAGCTAAACACTTTATTTCCTCTTTTTTTTTTGTGGATCTATTTTTTCTCCCGCTGTTACATTCAATTTTCCAACAGTCCATAACTACTCCCTAAAGTGGTGATAAAAACAAAGCTTTAAATAGTCTAAGGGGTTTGTGTGTTCTCATAAGCAGTGCTGTCACGATTCTGGCAGTATAACTGGCCTGATTGGCTATAGGTGGCCGGGTGTCGTTCGTGTGTCATCCCTTTTTTTTTGATGCCGACAGTAGCTGTCCTGTGGCCGGCGTCAGTACCAAACAACCTCTGATCCGGGAACAGCAACTGTCACACCTGCACCTGTAACACAGGGACCCGGTGTCACCTCCCGTCCACAGCGGAGGTCGCACGCAGACATGCTTTGCATCTCGTCGCCACACACCGGCCGGAGCAAATACTCTGGAGACTGGGCATGATCCCAGCTGTTGTTTCCATTTTAATGCACTCTGAATAATATTAAAACAGAATCAGATGAATTTATTAATGCAATTTGCCCCTCAGAGAGATGCTTTTAAAGGCCAATGATTTAATTTCAGCTCTTAAAGGCCATCTTCTGCTCTTGATACTATAAAGAATTACGGCTATTGCCGTGTCTTAACACCACCGTGTACTGTGGGCTACAAAATGAATTACTAGTAAACTGGAGAACAGGCAGTTATTAGTGAGTTGTTATATTCCCACCCCTGCTCCCAGAGACAACATCAGCTCTGATGACTAGGATAAATGCCTTTTATTATGGATGAGCACTACATTTCTCTATTCATTCACACTAGGGCTGGGCGATATATCGATGTTATTGATTAATTCAAATTTTCTTTTTTTTAGGCGATTTATTTTTTGAAAATCAACATTTTCTAGCTCTCTGCTCTCTTGGGCTTCCGTAGTTCGGTGTAAAATCAGCCCGTCCGTATCTTGCAAAGCACAGACATGAAAGTTGCATCTAGTAGAGGAGATTCTTCAGTGAGGCAAAGAGAAAGAAAAAAAGCTTGTTTTCAAAAAAAGAAATAAACACACGCTTTGCTAATCGTCTCCGTGCTAATCGTCTCCGTGTAGCCGTTAGCACTTTGGCTGCAGCAACCGGACATGCAGGGATTTATAACAAGATCCAAACAGAACTGGAGGATAAAGCTGCTGGTCTGACAACAGCAATAGAACTTTTAATAAAAGTGTTGATTTAAAGAAAGCTCTGTTGTTACACACTGACACTAGCATGCGACGATATTAGCCGTTAATGCTAACGAGGTGTTTTGTGTCTTCTATATGTAAATACAGAGGATCGGTTCAAAATTGGGCAGTGTTTTTTGACGAGGCGGATAAATACAACAATAATTCATAGTTCATTTATAAAAACTGTATTTTATATATATATAATAATACCAGACATCAATCCACTTTGAACTATTAGTAGTCTCATTACAGAGCCAGTTTTGAGCTGAAAACATAATATTTTTATAAAATAGCACTTGTGAAAATTTCTCAGTACAATAATGTAGCCTAATAATATGTCCAGTAAAAAATATGTTTAGACTTTCTTTTATTTATTGGCCAGCAAAGTCAAAAACTAGATTTTGGTCACTGAGGTTGTGACTTCAAACTTGGAGCATCAAACCACACGCAGTAAAATCAGTTTGAAGGCTGTTGCTACCAAAATGACTGCGGAACGAGTGTAATGTTTCTCTTTGGATGCTGAAGTTAGCGGTGGCTCAGAAAACACCTGCTGCATTGTTCTATAAACATTCTTACCGCTTGACATTTATGTATTTTGTCTTCGAGCCAATTTCCAAGGGAAATGTTAGAATAAAATAGTTGTTGTTAAAAATGTTCTGTCACCTTCGTTAAAGAAAGTCAAAATAGGGGGAATAAATCGATTAAAATTGAAAATCAAATTTGTAATGAAAAACTATCGCCCAACTCTAATTCATACATCAAAGATGCAACAGTAGAAAATCAGAAAATCCCGCTCTCACCTGGTGTCCATGTTCGGGTTTAGAGGCAGAGCGTAACCTCCGGGCTATTAACTTAGGTCAGTGGGGAGTTAAAAAAAACGCAGCCACTGATCTCCCTGACCTGCTGCTCAGGTGGACCAAATAACACATGCGTAAGAGCTTTAACACATGTAAGTTAGCGATGACTGCTGCTTTTGTGACTTTGTCTTACTGTCTCGGAGAGAGCGGGTCAGGGAACCGTAACAGGAATGCACATGTAGCAATTACTAAGGAGGTATTGAGAATAATGGCTTATTTAAATGTGAAACTTTCTTTGCAAATCCGGGCAAAACTGACAGAGGAAAGACTGCTCCAAGTGTGTGTTTTTTGTGTGTGTGTGTGTGTGTTGGGTAGTTTGGCGCCCGCTCCGGGGCTGAACATCAGAGGAGCGGCTGCTGAAAAAACAGGTTGTATGGGTCCTTGCACACAGCCTGCCTGTGGTGCTGCCTGAAGGACTGCCATGGAAACAAGGAGTGTGACAGGCTCTGGGGGGGATCCGCCACAGCTGCAGGCACTTCCTTTTTGACAGCCTGATGAAGACATCACTGCCATAGCATGCACAACAACAACAACTTGTGGAGAAAAAATACGATCAGACAATGTTAACTGCTGTGTGGCTGAAATGTTCATTAGCGGGCTTGTAAAACATCCAGGGATTTTCCTCGCCACATTTGGGGACCATATTGCACAGTGACTTCCTCTGGTGAGATGCATAACAGTCCCAGGAGAAAACATACTGATAAATAATTCCTTAAATATGATTACACTACTTCGAAGAGCGGCTTGTGTGTGGTAATGTGTGCGGCATACGTGCACACTGGTGCATAAAATCAAATCAGCAATTGTTGAATCCCTGTCAGAGGGGTCTGTACATGTATTGAATAGAATATGAATGATACTAGGAAAAAGTGTTCAACCTGAGAGTTGCAGATTTAAAGACTTGACAGCCTGGAAGCAGGTAGTGCGGTCCCGTGGGACCTTTTGTAATGTTTTCCGTGTGTTTATTCAGCGTCTGCATATGTACAATCTTTGCAAAACTTTTGCAGATTTTAAACTTGCAAGTCATGGGTTTGCTAAAACGGAGTAGTATTCAAATGTTGATTAAAAGTGCCTAGGGAGTGCTTCTTAATTGGTTTCACCTCTTTGGGACACTTCATTGTGTCCTGCCAGTGATCTACTGCTGCTAAAAAAAACTGTCAACCCCTCTCCACACAGCCAAACCCCCTCCCCAGCCCCGATGGCAGCAAGAACGAAGTAAGGTTTGTGGGATTTAGCTCCTCAGAAGCTCCGGGTCACCTCCACACCCCTCTCACTTTGAAACAGAACCCTGGTGGCTGCTCCTGGGAGATCCCAGTGATGTCTCTATCAGCCTGTCAAAAGAGATAGCCCGGGGCTCCACCAGGTCCCCCTGAGCCAATCAAACTCTTCACAAAGCACAGATGGATGCTCTTTCACCAGCGTGCTACTCATGAGGAGGGGGGGGCACCCGCCCGCGAAACGAAGCTGGAGTCCCCCAACCGGCCGCAGAGCCTCCCCTCTTTTAGTTCAGTCGCACCCCCTTGGTATTGTAGGTGCCCATTCTTCTGTCTGAAGGACACATGCAGCTAAAAGCGCGGTTTCATGCAAATGTGCTCCGCCTGATCAAGTTTCATGTTGAATGATCTTCCAAACCAAAAAAGATTTTTTACAATTTTTCGCCCTCTAGTTTTCAAGCATAAATCAAACTTAATTTTTGTGTATAGCTATGAGAAGATTTTCCTGATAGGTGGAAATCCAGACGCGGTGCCGGTACTGAACAGCTCAGGTGACTTCAGAGCAGATGTGTCAAAGTTAAGGCCCGGGGGCCTGATCCGGCCCTCTGGGTAGTAGCCCGATGTTATCTGACGCTTATTTCTAACTTGTATAATTTTTACAAAGCAGATTTTTATACAGAGTAAAATATAGAAAGTTTTTCCTGTTGCACACTAAGAATATATATTAAATATAAAAAAGGCTATAAAGGAATGGTACGTGCTTGCAAATGAAGAGTGCTCCAAACTTTTCCAGAATATTGAAAAAGATATAAACCAAAAAAATAATTTAAAATCTTGTCAATAAAGAGTTAAAACTGAGTCAAACCCGAAGCATAAATAATATAAATTGGATCACTCTTCGTTAGCGGGCGTAAGACCTTATAGCACTGTTTACAACCTAGGTGTCAAAGTCATGGCCCGGGGGCCGGATCTGGCCCACCAGGTAATTCTATTCGGAACTCCAGATCATTTTATTTTATTGTAATTTACTGCCCGGTGTTATCTTGCGCTTATTTCTAACTTATGTAATTTTGACAAAATATATTTTTATGGAGAATATAATATTGAAAGTTATTTAAGGTTTAAATTGATTAATGGTAAATAGCGTGTTTTTGTATAATACTTTTCTACCTTCCTTGAAGGCCCAAAGAGCTTAACAGTCACAGAGCCATTCTCACACTCTGCTGCTGAACACTACTGACAACCTTCCACCAGAGGCAATGTGGGTTCAGCGTCCTGCCTAAGGATACTTCAACACATGGGTGGGAATCGAACCCGATCAAGAGTCGACCGTCCTACCGCTGCACCACCACCAATATTACTCTGGAATAATATTCCTGCCTGTTTTTATTCATAGTTATGTTAAAAAGTTGCTTTAAAAATTTTGCTTTAATGTGTTGAATAAATGTTGATCCTGTTGGGCTCGTGACCTAAAGTGTGTTTTGGATTTTGGCCCCAGTGTGCGGTTCAGTTTGACACCACTGCTTTAGAGGAAACTAAGTGGCGAGGATGTGGCGAGTACTCCGTGTGAGATAAGCTCTCTCTCTCTCTCTCTCATCTGGACCATGTTATTGTGGGAGGGAAACAAAGCGATGCTCTCGGAAGCTCACTGGAGCCGCGGCGCTTTGATGTGAGCCGGGTAACCACGGCACAGCGGTGGACAGTGTGCGAGCTCAGTTTCAGGGGCCGTGTTGTGTAATCAGATGTGTGTATTCAAGGGAAGAAGTGGTGTAATCCATCTTTACCAGAATGCAGGATTTTTTTTTGTTTAGAAAAAAAAACAGTTAACATAAATATGAGATTTAACTTTTATTTCAATTTAATTTAAAATTTCAGATAAAATGATGAAAAGGAAGCTGGAGTTAAAAGATTTTAACTGTATTGACATTTGCTGGTGAGAGAAATAATCAAAAAAACAATTTATTCTGACAGTTTAAATATTTCTTTGTAATTTCTCTTTAAGAAACAATAAAGACTTTCCATTACAGTGATTGTTTCCTTTGACATAAATACGTAGTTTAACTCACTCATGAAAAAAAAAAAAACAGTGGAGGTAAGCCAAACCAGACATCTCCCGCTTCCCTTCCAAATGATTTCCATAGATGAAGGCTGAGCTGCTTAACGTTCTCTTTTCTTTACTTCCAAGTTTGTGATTGACAGCGCCATGTGCTGCCCTCCTGGTTCCTGCAGTTCACAGCCCCTGTCAGGGGGGGGTGGCAAACACACAATCCAGAGAGCGGCTGGCTGCCCCTCAGCAGCAGGGGGCAGAGTTTGGGTGGGGGGTACGCGGAGTCAAAGGTCGGGCTGGCACTGGAGCGTTGCTGTCAGGTGGACTGCACCACGTGTAAAGAGAGCCCAGCCTTTCATCCGCCGAGTCCTCGGAGCTTACCTCTTCTTCTTCTGGTTCTGGCTGGTGGGCGCTCTCTGCGCACTGTACTGCACCTGTAAAAACAAACAGGAGTTTGGTCGGAGGCAGGTAATTCGAGCTCAGCAGAGCGCACCATAATGGCTCCCCTGAGGAGAGCTGGTGCAGGGGAAAAGCGAGGCAGACTCGCATGTAATGAATCATTTTTTAAACACAGGAGCAGAGGGGATTAATCACAGAGAGGAAGGATTTGAGAAGTCAAGGGGTTCTGTACCAGCAACCCTCCCTCCCCTCCCTCCTGGTCGGCGTCGTCATCCTGCACCAGAATATCAGAAACAGACATCAACTCTTGAGATGACCTGCCAGTCCGGGGGAGGCCGCTGAAGCTGCATAATCACTATCCGTGAGTCGTGTCGGCTAAACTTTTAAGAGGGTTGCTCAGGTTTAGTGTAATTTTTTAATTGTAAACACAATCAAGGTAATTCCAGTAGATTCTGAAGGAGAAAAGCGGCTCGATGAGCCGCTTTTCTCCTTCAGAATCTACTGGAATTACCTTGATCGTGCTGACGGATGACAAGTTACAGTATGTTAAAAATTTAAAGTCCCCCTCCGATGAAAATGATGTTTTTTGAGTTTTTAGCTCAAAACGAAATGGCTGGACGTTACCGATACTGCTTGACATTTTAATGTAGCAGCGGTAAAGATTTACGCTAACGAAACAACGAGCTATCATAATCAGACAGTGGGGGGGATCAGGGGTTGAGCTGCTCAACTCAGCACCAAAAGTCACGCCCCCTTAGAGGAGATTTTGGACTTCAAATCAACATGAAAAATAGCTTTTTAAGACATTTATGTTGTGGGATTTTGGTTAAAAAGTTCATAATTAAAACACTACGGGGAAAATTGTCACAGGGACTTTAAAGGGTTAAAAAATTAGCTGACAGGAAACCAATTATTTTTTCTGACTTTTGTTTTGGGCTAAAAAAACAAAACAAAATAATACTTAATAATTAGGGGAATTTTCAAAAAAATTTACAACTTGTGCATCCTAGAGTCGGAAATCTGCATCATTTTCTTTCCGACCGAAGAAGTGTAATCCTAATTCAAAGGGAGCTGATCATAGGGCAAGCTGACAAAAAGGGACGAATTAAAAAAAAAACAAGCTTTGAAGTTAGCTTCTCGAGTTCAATACAGTGATTCTCCGGAATAAAGGTAAGAACTCTATGCTAATTAGCCGGTCTCCATTATTAGAATGGGAGATGGAATGTGGGAACAAAGTGACTGCCTTCTGCATCAGAACATGAAACTGTCCTCAGAACTGACAGATGCTTCTTATTTCCAGACAGACACCGCGTTGTCAGAAGTCTCCGTTTGAGGCGCACTTTGTTGATGCACGCAGGCACTAATTGCCAAGTCACATTTGCAAGAAAGACAGGAGTCAATTTTCAGCCTTTGTGGTGTTTGGTGTCCACACCTATCTGATGATTGAAGTGGTGAAGCAACAAAACAAAATATGTCCGTCTATTGTTTTGGGTCTCCTGTGTACATGATTGTGAGGTTATTTTTTTCACAGTATGAAATGAAACGTATTTAGGATGAATCTTAAGGGTGTTTTGTTTTTTTTCTTGCTATGATTGGAGCTATTTTCTAGATGTAGTTCTTCTTTTAAACCAGACTAAAAAAGTATTGTTTCCACGGGATTTGAAAGTGAGTCATTTTCAAAGCTCAAACATCGCATCCCAGTGGGAAGAAGGCATACAAAGGATTGAGAATCAGAATGTATTCGCCACCTTGTTTTGCCAACTCAGTCAGCCAAATCTCAAACAACACAGGCTCCCTCCAACATCACAGAGGAGTCAGCAATGGCTTGCTGCAGGAGAACATCAAGGGCACGGTGGAAAAAAAGACTGAGGTGAGAGTGCCTTGCCAGATCCAGACTGTCAGGATTTTTTTTTTTTGTTGAAATGTGTCTGGTGAGTTACCTGTGAGATGAAGACATTGTGTGGCACTTCATTTCCTGTCTGCACAAAAATCCTCAGCCAGAGGACTGCGAGCAGCGGCGCCACTTATCCCAACCTGACAGCTCTTCTCCGCTCGGAGATGTAAATGCAAATGACACATCAGCCGTGGCTAATATGTAATCACATATGGCACCTTGCAAGACGACTGGGGCCCACAAATATATTAATTGACTCTACCACCCCGAAGTGACTGAGGCCACATCCGGGGTTTCCGCGGCACGCTCCGGAGTCGCCTGCCTGCCAGCGCTCGGCCGTTCCGTGACAAAGTTTCAATCAAAATGTTCATAAAAGACAAGGCCGCTGCAGTGTGGCAGAGGATGGATCTGAGGATGTTTAGCAGCTCCAGCGACTATGGGATGGATTTACACTGAGGAATAATTGGGCCAGAGCTGCTTTAAAGGAGAGTCCATTAATAATCTAACAAAGCCAGAGGATATATTTCCTCAACACCTGGGAATACTGGTACAGCAAATAATGCAGACATCTTCAGGGATTTCCAACCCTATCTGTATGTAAAATTGGACCCTTACCTTTTGAACATCAGACGGCACCCTCACGAGGAAATCTAGCATTTCATTACTGTCAATGGAATAGGGCTTGCGCAGCTTCTTGGTAAACTTGTTAATGCCTGCAAAAACAAGACCGCAGGAAAAGAGAAAAAATGAACTTGAATATTTTTGTAAAGTTACACTAGAAAAATAAAAAACACAAGTGAATCAATTTATCTATGCATGCTTGTCAAGTGTTCCCTTTCAGCCTAAATGAATTCAGGCCGTAATACAACAATGAAAATTATGTTTTTTTTTTTCTAAATTTGAAAGTTTTTGCACATGGATCATGTGCTTATGTTTGCACCCCAACATGCAGACAAAGAACCTAAGGACTCAAACATGTGCACAGAACTTGAAAGACTTGCCTTGCAACCACAGAGATGGGGGTTAACTGGGGAGGCAGAAGAGTGTCTCCACTGTGAGTTTTTTTGTTTGATATGGTGGTTTTTTTGGTATTGATTGTGTTGAAGGCAGCGTGGAAGTGCTGTGGTTGTGGGCTTACAGCTGGAGGAGGAAAGCCTGCTAAGGGCACTACAGCTCCCTGACCACTGAGACGACAGTCTGTTCTGTATGACTAGAGCAGATAATGAGAGGCTAGACCAGGGGCCTACAGACTGCCCAAGGACATCATGTATTATATAAATCCCGCTATTCTACCTCTGCTTTTGTCTCCACACTAACCCTCGGTCATGCCTCGGTTGCTGCATCAGCTCATCCTGGGCAGAAGGAGGCGGCTCTGCACTTTTCTAATCTTTATGCATTTGCACATATGAAAAACTGCTGCGCTACATTCGACTGAATAATTGTCTAATTGCCATTATGTGCTTATTAGTTCATTCAACGTACCCCATATCAGCACGATGTATCGCAGAGGGACGTAGTATAAAAGCACCGTTGCCACAAACAGGACCAGGCAAGCCAAAGAAGACAGGAATGGGACGGACCAGTTGAATATGCTGAAAAACAAAACCTCGATTAGTTCAGGAAGAAGCTTGTCACAGAATACATCAAACGCAGGGGTTCTCAAAGTGTGACCCGCGGAAGGAGCTTTTGTGGCCCTCAAGAATCAAACTATCGGGTCATAGCTGATCCAGCCTGCCAGAATCTGTTCCACCAAAAAAATTATATTAACAATTTATTAATTTTTCATTATTAAATGCTTTCATAGTAAAGTCACTTTCAGAAATTGTGTTTCTTGTCCTTAATTAGGGGTTCCCAAACTTTTTCTTGTGAGGGTCACAAGAGTCGGTTCGTCAGCTAACAGAAAAAGTGTAACAATCTCAGCCCAAATGCAAACATCTATGTCTTTCCAGAAAGCCACACATAGCTACATTTAAATAATTAATTTCTGTAACCTTCACAGAAAAAGTCATACGAAAACATTGAAAAATTAAACCAGTAAATAGTGTATCCTCTCCTGGCATAGTTCACACTGCAGAAAGGTGGAATAAAAAGTTACGATGTCTCGATTGGCCAAATTGAGAAAAAAAAAAGATCTCTGATGGCGTTTTGTGGGGCTGGGCCAAATATGGAGGAGGGCCAGATCCGGCTCACGGGCTGTAGTTAGTCAGGGGCGCCACTAGGGATTTTGGGCCCCATGAAAATCATTTTTCAATGGGCAGCAAATTTGCATATGTGGCCTTTGTGGGCCCCTCGTCAGTCTGGGCCCTTAGAATCAGCCACCTTTACCTTCCTTTTTAGCGTCCCAGCGTAGTTTAGGGACCCCTGTCCTAAATTAGCCAAACAAAGGTCATTTTTTAACACAAAAAGCTTCTTTTAATGCTAATATGCATGCTACGAAAAAATCCACGATACCAAAGAGTGGGGAAATAAATTCTGGCAGGGGAACATACCTTGTCACAACACCGGTTCAGAAGCCTGTCAGTGACGGGGAGTTTGTAGAAGAATGTATGCAGACAGTAGCTCACATAGACCACACACAGGTCTGTTGTTGACCAAAATTGATATTTCTCAGTTAAAACAACGTTTCAAATGTTAACTGTACAAATTACACTGTTAGAAACATTTTTCAATGTATCCAGTTTTTTTCACCGAAATTGTTCCCCAGTCTAATGTTGATTTCTTAATTTGGCCCTCCGCTACAAAAACTTTGAGAACCCCTGATCTAATCCATATAAAGTACTATGTATTTAATTTTTAAAAATAGTTGGTACTTCTTGATTCGTTCTCCCATGTTTGCAATTTCCTCCAAACCGGTCTGGACAACCAGCACCACTTCCTGGACCATATGAATTTTGTCCATCAAGCCCTTCTTTCCAGGTTCCTACAAAAAAAAAAAGACAAAAATATGTACAGACACTGATGAGGTTCACTTCATGTCAATTGTTGGGCAGAGCAGACAAAGACCAGTTTATCTCTGTGGTGCTATTACATGTGATTTATCTATTGAATGGCCCATAATGAGCAAACACTGTACATCTTCAGACTATGCTTTTGAAGATGAGACAGACTCGGCGCTCTGAAGCTGTTACGTGGATGCCTGAGAGATTTCATCTTTTGTCAGACACACACAATGGAGCTGTTGCACAAGTGCAGCACAATCAAGACTCTCCGGTAGATGAAAAGTACACAAAATGGCCTTCTGCAATCAGGGAGACTAAACCAGGCGAGTCATGCAGGGGCCTTAAAACTTCCATTTAAGCCGCCTGCACAGGACGAGTTTGAACATGTTTTTTCTTTAACAAATACGTCAGGTTTGTCTCTCTAACCCATTTTTTCTACTCCTGGAAAAACACTTCCCGCTGTACATGTACTTGTTTGCCTTTTTTTTCTTTCTGAAGCACTATTCTTCTCACAGGCACTGCATGTGAAGTATCATTTGCTTTTAAAGCAGAGAGAAAATAATGAATTTTCCAAAGCAATGAGTCAATGTCTTGGAGGGTAGGAGTGTTTGTCTCGAGAAGAAATAAATGCGATCACATCGGGCTTGGAAATAATGACAACTTTGATGCCTTCCAGAGCAAGGGGAGTGAGAGATGACTGGAGTAATACAAGCTAAAAAGAGCTGGGAAGCTTCACATCAAAAGGCGGAAATAATGACAGGAATGATGACAGAGAGGAGAGAGTGGGAGAGTGGAAGGGAGAGCGTTGGGGGGGAGGGCACTCTAATGGACCCTAACAGAAGGCTTGAGGATGTCTATATGTTTGTGTTACAAGTCAGCTGAAGCCGCAGCCTGTGTGACGGGGCCCAGACAGGACGCCTTCATCAGAGCCTCACGAGGCGGCCCCTGGGAGCACACTGTCTGCCAGCACAGACTCCCCACTGCTGGGCCCACTCCGCCTCACCCAAGGTGCAGGAAGAGAGCAATTCCCACAATAGCCGGGCCTCCCCCACTGAGCTCTGATCTGGACAGACACTCCAAAAAAGGGAAAACTATCACAAACATGCTTTTTTTTTTCTTTTTAAAGATGAACATCTCGATCTCATCAAGAGAGCTATCTGTGTTTATGCATCACCACTTAACTCTACTGCATCAAACGTGATGCAGGGTGCTAATTACACTCACCGGCTATTGATATCTACACACTGCTTTTCCAGTTTAATCCAAAATGAGGGAGGTTTATTTGACTGTAATCGACATGCAAGGTAAACCTGCAGCTCTGACAGAAAAAAAAAAAAAAAAAAAAACTGGCTTTCATTTCTAAAAGGAAAAACAGACAAATAGATGTACTCTGAAGTATGCATCAAAAGGAAGGGGTCTCATGATTATCATCATTCATCTGCTTTAAGATTCCTGAAATCCTTTCGCCTCCGAAACCAAAACCCAGAGTCCTCCCTACATTTATCACGGGAGGCTGTTCTTTGTTCCCCCCTTCGCTTTTCAGCGTCTACACGAGCGGAGAGCAAAGCAAAAGATAAATAAAAGATCTCCCGCCTAAATGGGAAAGGACTGGTAAACTAGGGATGCATTAAATGGCTCCCAAATTTCCCACTGATTGGAAAACCTGAGTGAAATCATATTCTCATTTTAGAGAAAATTGTAAAAGCTTCCTTTTAAGGTGCGGTAATGGGGAACCAATTTGATGTCCTGCAGAAAGGTAAACATACTCTCACAGCCCATGTGTGCTGCTATCACGGGCTTGGAAATAAAAGCTCATTTAGCATCGTTTTAATTAGACAGAACTGTGCCAAATTTGAATTCTCAGACTGAATATTTATTTTCCGACTTTTTAGGCAAAAATACAAAGTTTGTCTAAATGAAAAACACCTGCGTTCCAAGTAGTTGATTTGATGCGGAACTAAACAAACTAACTGGCAATTTGAGTGGCGAGGCTTACATTTTCCGTGCAAATTAGGACACGAGGATGACTGGTAAAGCTGGCGTTTATCGGTGAACTTAAGAGGTTGTTTGAGAGAAGGGCCAGCTACCCCCACTAGCTAGTTCCTCGCCCTCCCCCCTGACTCCCATGAGCTAATTCGTGAACACCGGAGCAGCGCTACCAGCCGGGAGGCAATAAAAGAGTTGTTTCATCTTCCCTGTTTGTTTCTGTTGGAGATCTTTGGACTTGCATGTCCGCTTCTTTATGTTATGATTAAATATTGTCTATCCGCTGCATTGATACCCAAGGCCAAGGGGAAGTCACTTTGCCCACACATAATTTGCTAGCTGCCTCCTTCCCCGAGGACAGATTTGTTCACAGGCTGAGAATCTGTTCCGTGTTATCCTGCTGTAACTCTGCCTTTCCTTTCGTCTCTCCTCAGCATCATACATTCTTTCGCTCTGCCTGAGGTTTACATATTTTCTTCCTCAGGGGGGAAAGAAAAAAAAAGTGGGGGGGGGTAAGAATATATTTGAGTGGTAATCATAACCTTCTCAGAGGGAAAAGCCTTCATTCGAAATTTGGGAGGAGAGGCGAGCGGAGGCTTTGAAGTCATCAAATCCAACACTGATCACTCTTTAACCCCAAATATTTTTAAAGAAAGACTTTGATAGGGTGTGTAAAGTGACACTGTTTGATCTGACTGCATGATATCACATTCAAGTGACAGCAAGACCATAACAGGACTTTCAAATAAGCCACTTTAAATTAAAGCTGACAGCTTAAAACAAACACGGGTGAGTGCTTAATTAGTAAATGAAAGGAGATATTTCATTTCCTGCAAGTGCGAAAGGGCTAAGAAGGATCATGGAAAACCTTTCAAACAGAGGGGAAGGCAGAGTCTGCAAACACAGAAAAAAAGGCAAGGAAACCGTCTTTTTTTAAAAAAAATTTTTAAATACAAGAATAAAAAGCTCCTCTGCTAGATATTGAAATACGAAGGTAAGTTTAACCCTTCAATCGTGCTGAAGCACTGATCCTCTAAGCACCGATTTCCTTCATCATATCATTAAAAGTATGGCTTTCCACGGCACAGACGTGTCATGTAAGTTTGGTGTATGAATTAGCCCACCCTTTCAGACGGGATTTAGTGGACGGGCCTGTGTTTTTTAAAATACTCCGGCTCTACAGTAGCCTCTGGTCATCACAGCTGCATATATCGAGCGCATTATGGATATGAATCCTGGGCCTAGACACGCTGCACAAGGGTCATCGCTGCAAGGCTTTGGGTTAGTTCCACACTAAAGCGATAATACACAGCCTGGGTAACTTTTTCTTGTGTGTGGAAAAAAAAACACATTCACTGTTTAATTGAACGTTGTGTGCTTTGGGGAGTCTAATTTTCCGGATGCTTGTTTAACCAAAAACACAGGAGAGTTGTCATAATTAACAAAATATCATCAGCAAATTTAGGATAGGTGGTACATACTGTAAGTATGTTTGGGTGTTGAAGTAGTTAGGAGGGACAAACTATGAAAAAGCTTTTTCTTTCATCCACAACTATGGTACACAATCGAAATCGCAGCGTGGTTTAAATATAGTTTGACTGTGAAACGTACAGAGGCGCCGAACACCCAGAGGAGCAGAACAAAGAGCAACGTACTACAAAGGTTCCATAGATGTCACCCTCATTTACAAAGCACAAAAACATTTCTATTCTTAGTCAGTCATTGTGACTTTCTTAAACATTAGCAACAAAACTGTCCCTGGGACGCAAAAAACGTTAAATGTTAGTTCAAATTTGAAAAAAATATGATCACAACTGATGTCTAACTATGGGGATACTTTGTCATCTAGTGCACTGGAATTGAACACTCAATTGGTTCACCTCTTATGCTAAACTACAGTCAGACTTTAATCTTTATTATGTGTTCGGGTCAAAATTGACCAATTTACACAATTGATTCAACTCAATATCAGGGTTAATATTAGGGGTGTGCCTAAATGTCGATATTGCAATATTTAGTCCTGTTATTAATTCTCAATGGGTTCTCATCAATTATCAATCTTTTATTTTCGTTTTAAGAGGTAGAATAGGGGTGCATTGCAAAACTGGCTGGACCAATACCAAGACCAATTTGTCTGGCAGCTACTTGAATTATTTGAGTTTTTTTCTGTTGTTTACAACAATTTTACACTAAATAGTGGCACTGCTGTTTATGTTTACTATTGTTAACACAGAATTTTACAGATAATTCCAACTCAATTGGTGTCATTTCTTGTCAAAGTCTTAGTGATTTGCAGGAAAGTGTCTAGTATTTGTTGCACAAAACTAGGCAGAGGTTGTTTACTATGATTGTGTTCTAGCTAAAAATAAATAGAGATTTATTTTACACCAAAAAATATGTGTTCTTGTAGATAATGTAAGTAATTAAAGATGATTTTTACCAATGATCGCAATAACCCGATATCATCGATATCGTGAGCCATGTATCGTGTATTGCATTATATTGTGAGGTACCCAGTGATTCCCAGCCGTAATATTAGTGCAAATGCACTATGCATGGAATATAGATTTAAAACAATATTTTCTAAAATAAAAGCCTTTATCATGATTGAAACTTTTAATTAAAAAACAAATATCCCAAGACATTTATTCCATGTCCAAAGCTTGTAGAAATATTGTGTGAAAACTGAAAAGTACTAATGGTTTTTCTATTTGTATGTAAGAAAGAGACTAAATAAAATACCTTCTCGTCTTCCTCTTCATCGTCACCCATGGTCATGTTCACCTACAAGAAAATAAAGGGTACAGGGTGATTCCCAATGAATGGGACATGTGGGCACTGGAGCATTTTTAACAAATACCTAGTAATGAAATTTTCTTTGAGCACATTCACCCCTATTGGGAGAGGCTTGTTTCCATAGAGACCGCATCACAGGGGTGACCTCACACAAAAAGAGAGGTGAGAAAGGGCCTTCCTCGCAAGAGCACTATCACACCAAAGCAATCTCTTTTCTCCACAACACAAGCTCAAAGAAAAACAGAAAGAGGAAGGAAAAAAAAAAGTACATTTAATTTGGATGTTGTTGCGTAGATCACTTTATATCAAGTCATCCAGACCTCAGCGTGGCGCATGCTGTGACATTGCCTGGGTGCAGAGTTGTGTCATTGCGGGCCGCGGTGTCACGGGGTGGGGGGCAGGCACGCTGGATATGAGGATGAGCCCTGACTTTAACATTGCCCAGAGACAGCATCTTAGCTCGCAACTATAAACACTCTGACTGGAGCAGGGATTTTGCTTTGGGGGTGGCGTGTGCAGGCCTGGCCTGTGGCTGGCCAGTGCGAAGGCTTACAACGCAGTGAAATTGGGGGCCAGTCAAAAGTGTGAACAGCATTAACCTTCACGGGCATGTGGAGGGCAAGTATAATTTACACAACAGTGGAGGGAGAAGATGGTGTGATGTTGTAGAGAGATCTACAACGGCGCGTTTACAAATGTGATGATTCAACTACCAACACGACACAAGCTGCAGACACCTCCGGCATTTGATTTAAGCTGTTTTTGATGATTTATTTCATCTCTAGAAACAATGTTGGACCAACTCTAATTAGATGTAGTCCAGGTCAGAATAAGCCCACAAATTACCGTATCATCAGGTGTATTTCATCACTTTTATCAATAATGTGAATAAATGGAGAAAAATTACTGTAGTACTATTTCTTTAGTATGTTTGAACGAACTGAAAATCTAATAACTGATTGAAAACAAGGTTCCTTAGCTTAAATATCACATATATATTTTTTTACTAATAACTCTTTGAAAAAAAAAACATTTAAAGAAACATGCAAATGAAAATTGTGCTTTCGACAAGTTCTTGTGACATTTGGAGGACATGCAAAAAGAAAATAAATATTAAAATTTCTTGTTGTGAATCAGGAGCAGACACAAAAATTGCCGTTTGAAAAAGCTTGCAACCACAAGCTCCAACTAGCCTCATTTAAATCCATTAATGTCTTTGTTTTTCTCGTCTGAGCTGTCATCTGACTCAAAACTGGATGGTTCTAACATTACTAACCGCATTTGTTCCACCACTAACACTAGGTTGGGGTAGTGAGCAGCTCTAAGCTAGTGGAAAAGAGTGTAAACAGATGGGTGATGGGAAGTGGGAACGGGCTTACTCCACACAAACAGTCCCGCCTACAACTCAGAAGTAAATTCCTAATGAATCATAATTAAAAGACTACTGGGAACACTCAAAAGATGATTCCAAGATAAAAAGGATTAAATCTGGTCAAGAAGACCTGGCCTCCGACAACATCAGAATCAGAATCCTTTTATTGTCTTGTTACACAAGGAGCTTGTGACACAACAAAAAATGTTGGTTCTCTCTAGACAATAAAATAAACAAAAAAATATATATGTGTAGAATAAAGAAGAACATTTAAGGAGAACCCATTGAAATATACACCTGTATTGCACATAGGAAAAAGTAAATGATATAATAACAACATTATTGCACTTTCATGCCTCTGAGCTGCTGAATATTGCACTTTAAGTTTTAACTTTTATGTATCTATTTATTTTTAAGTTAAAATGTGGCTCCAAGATGGAGCTAGAGGATCATCAGTCAGAATTCCTCAAACGAAGGTCACGTTTTTCTCTAGAAAAACACCGGAACCGGGTTACATTTAGGGTTATGGATAAAGTTAGGGCTACAGTTACGGTTAGGTTAAGGGTTACGGCTAGTGTTGGGGTCAGGGTTACAATTACTGTTAGGGTCATGGTTAAGGTTACAAATCTTCAAGTATAGATAAGCAAATTCAGCTTTCGGCTACAGTTGCGACATTTCTGCTTCCAGCTACTGATGAGTTCATTGTGCCTGAGCGCCATCTTGCCCGCAGCCAGGTCCCTCTTAATCTGGTCCGAGTGCATTTGCTGACACAACTATTTTATTTATATGTCTTGTATGTATACATTTGCAGGTCTATATAGACCTGACAAATGCTCATTACTCACCAGGTCCTGGTTGGAGCTGGCCTTTCCTGTCGACAGCTGATAGTAGTTCCAGCCGATGAGCAGAAGCAGGAAGAGTGGCAGCATGAAGAGATCCCAGTGCCACACTGTCACCAGGAAGATCTGACGAGACAGGACATGACAGTTTCACGCACAGCACATCTTAGCCGCAGCCTCTTCACCCCAGCTCTACAAACCTGTTTCTAAATAAACTGCGTAATGGATTTAACCACATCCTAAATTTTACGAGAAGCTCCGAGGCACTTTAAAGCTTTTAAAGCTTGTAAAGACTTACAGTTAGTGGCAACAGCTTCTACTCCTGGTGGTTTAAAAGTAAAAGACATTGAACTTTTAATATCGTGAAATCCCACTTTAAGTAGTATCACTCTGGCGGAGTGCCTTTCCTGGAGAACGGAAAGTATGACAGACACGGAGGGCTGTCTTTTAACTTGCACATCAAGCCGTCTCAGATTTAGAGGCGGCAATATTCTGCACGGCGCATGAGGCAGCTGGAGGAGCATTTGCAACATTTACCCCCTCTGTGGCGATGATAGCGAGAAAAGTCAAGACCCCTCGTAGAAATAAGATGGATCGCGCCGAATGAATAATCCTTCATAATTCTGTAGAGGCGTGGTGCTAAGCACGTTGCACAACACCCACAGCATTTCACAGCACATCACTAATTGGACTGCTGCATTTAAACCCGTTTAGTGACAGCCTAATGAGTCTGTCTGCAACTGAAATTATAAGGAACGTGCGAGCAAGAAGATCACATCCGTGGTGTGACAAGGATGAGATGAAGATGTCACCCGAAGCTTAAAATCTATTTTAGTGGGACCACACGTTCAGCATATGGTCCACTTTTATGTAGTGTAAAAGACATTCTCTTGTCAGGTTTGAAATTTTCTCTAATCAATGTTTGAAAGGCAAGTTTTCAAAGTCTATAGTAGCCAATCTGAGCCGAAAGAGCTTGAGGGTGTTCAGCGTACGGACAATATGTTCGACTTAAGCTCCAGACAGGATGTGAAGCTCGAAGGCCTTCAGGCCTGAATAGCAGACCTGTAAACAGCATACTGCTCCTGTCATAGCAACAACACCGAGTCCATGCGTGTCGCTCTGGGGGCAGTCTACCTACTGCCACGCCAGGCCTGGGTTCAAACAGCCACCAGGAGAATGTGTACCGTGAGTAATGCAGACAACACCGTGGCACAGTGCCCTTAGCTTCACCGCTGCTCTGCTTATTAGCTTACAACCCTGAGAAAGGGTGGCCGAGCCAAAGTGTAATGCAGGAACACAGTGGGATCACCAACGCAATGAAAGCAAACAATATGTTGCTGTTAACAGGAGGTTCATTTGAAATACTGGCTGCAGCAACAAACCCGAGCTGGTGAAACAGAGAAAAGGTAAACAATGAATATGCATGATGCGCAGAGCTCGCTGCAGTACATTTCCTCTCTGTTATGAATAACTTACGTCACAAGTTGTCACCTCAGTTCCCATGAGGGAACTCTAGCACGACTCTCCCCTCACCCCAGAGGAATTCTTTTGGCTGCTGGACAGGTAGCTTGTCATACGCTCGGTATTTTCAGTAAAAAAAGGAAAAGAAACGGGGAAAAATGTGCCTGGAAACTGACATGAGCCCAGCAGGAATGTTGAACCTCCTTGCCCTCGCTGCAAAGCTTCTACATTAACCACTAAAGTCTAATTGCTTGGTCTCTGTCTTCCTGTGGAAGTCAACAGAGGGAGCCAATTCATTTCCGCCCAGGGAGCCAGCAGAGAGAATCTGTCACAGGTATTCATAATCGCCCACTAATGCAAATTTCTGCTCTCCGCGTTCTGGCTCGGTGGACAAGATAAAAGCCTACAGAAATACAATGCCTTGTGTCTAAACTGAGCGCTTAAATGAGGGTATAAACCAAAACTGTCAGAAATATCGTTTTAGTTCCTCCCTCATGGTATGTCAACCCATATGTTTGGATTTTGCACGCCTTTTTAACAAAAAAAGATACAGAAAAATCTTTGCAAACCTCATTTCCTTCTCTTTGGTTCACTGTTGGTTTCTACTGCATCCACACAGGTTTCATATTTGAAAGAGATGTTGTAATCTCGTTCCTCTGAACTGGTTCATACGTAATAAAGGACACTTTAGACTTTAGAGGGTAGTTCTAAAGAGGAATCTTTCAGATACGTCAGCAATTAAAATGTAGTCATTTTTTGTCAATATTTTAGTCAAGAGTCATTTTTTAATCTAATTCTTTAAGTAATTCTTCATTAATGCTATGGTCACAAATCAAAGCACTCTCACTCCCAACTCGACATTCATGGACATGTGGTTCGGGGCCCCTCCTCGTCATTTTTTGATGTTTTGGGTCCCAAATTTGTCATTTTTTGATGTGCTGGCTGCTCCCATTAAATTAGGGGTCTCCTACCTCGGAGCCAAACCGGCACTAGTCTCTTGGTACCAGGCCACAGACGGGAAAAAAAATGCATACGCTAACCAGGGGTCCCCAAACTTCAGGGTGCGGACCAATACTGGGCTAGGATACTGTTACAGTACCCTAACCCTAACCCAGTTCCTCGTTCGATACTGCGTCCTGAGGGTTGGGGATCCATGATGTAATGGGAACAGCCAGTATGTCAGCATGTCAAAAAAATTACGAGTTGGGGACACCCAAAATGTCAAAGAGTGTCGTGGAGGTGGCCCAACCCTCCAAGGGCGCAGACTAGTATTGGGTTAGGGTACTGTATCAGACAACAGCCAGGCCACCACAGGGCTGTGGCAGCTTGATCACCGGCAACAGCTCTGATTGGAGAATGTCTACAGATGGCGGCCATCCATGTCAAGTGCGGCCATCCGCCTGGTGGCCCTAGGACACATGTCTCAAAGTCAAGGCCCGGGGGCCAGATCCGGCCCTTCAGGTAATTATAACCAGCCCTCCAGATAACTCAATTTTGTTGTTATTTTACGCTCATTTCTAACTTGTATAATTTTGACAAAACATATTTTTATGGAGAGTAAAATAGTAAAAGTTATTTCAGGTTTAAGTTGATTTATTCTGAAATAATGCTCCTGCCTGCTCTTTTTGATATGTATATTAAAAAGTTACATTTCTAATTTTTTTAAAATGTCGTTTTAGTGCGTTCAATAAACCTTTATCCTGTTTGGCCTGAGGTTTTGGCCTCCTGCTCGATTGTGACACCCCTGGCCTTGGATTTATAAAAAGTGGCTGGGAGGGTGGCGATCAACATCCAATTTGGGGACCTTGGAGAGCCTCTTATCAGTCAATTATAACGCCATTGTCTTCCTCCCACCCGCCTGTAACTGACAGATGTAAAAAAATCATCCGGTTGCCCTAAAATTTTTATTTTTTCTTAAAATCTTAAAACTTCTCCCAATTACAAAGGTCACATCCTGACCACCTGGCGAATTTGCTTAAAAACTAGCATTTAGGTTGCCCCCCATTGCATTTTGGGATATATGACTGTAGTCTAACACACTTAAAAAAGTGTTGCCCTGTCATTTAATGAACCAAACAGATTGAATATATAAATAAATATGAGTACTCAGGCTACAGGACTGGATAACAAGCTATTTGCAGTTCTTATGTTTGCGAGAAGTGACTCTTTATAGAAAACCTCCCTTGACAAACACCATTTAGCTGAAAAATGTCTGTATGATTATGCACAGGGTGCCTGGGGAGGAAAAAGGGAATGAATTAATATAACTATTAGCGCACGGTGGAGTAGATGATGGAGATGTACTCTCCACAGCCACCTGTAAGCGTTTGGAGAAGAGGGCGACCCTGGGCAGAGCGATTCTGCCAGGAGGGTTAAGAACAGCCTGACAGATTTGTTTTATGGCACCATTAATATGATTCCACTAAATGCATCTTGCTCCCTCTCATGCAGATCCCCTGGCCAGCAGAATCCAGCGACTAATAATAAAGCACTCAGTGATTAAAAGTGTGAATAAAATAACTTAAAGCTGAGCAAGCATGGTAACTCCTGCCACCCACGTTCTCCCAGGAGGCTGAGAAAGGATGTCACGAGACTGGAGGGACACAGACACCTTCTATAAAAGCTATAAATTGATTAACAAGAGGTGGCCCAGTTTTCAAACCTAAATAAGTGACTGGTAAATTGTTAGTCATAGGTTGCCTCCTTTTTACACAAAATACAAGCATCAGATCACACAAACACCACAGTTGATGAGCCAAATTAACGTAATGTCACAGCACACAGAGCCAGACATCACTCGTTGTGTTCCAAAATATTTTATTCCAATGTTTTTTTTTTGGTCAAAAATACCCTCATTTTTAAAAGTATGTACCATCCGAAAATACGCAAGATTTAATCTTGGCTCTATCTTCAGTTGCACTCCACTTGGAAAGTTAAACAAAGCGAGGAGAGTGCCAGCCAGCATTATGAGGGTCAGTCATGGGGGTTATGGAAGGATGCCAGATGACACGAGCATGCACTGAAAGAGTTTCAGACTGGCTATAGGCTGCAGGCTTTGTGTCTGCATGTGTGTGCTCGGAAGACAAGCAAGAGGAGGAGAAGACATAAATATTGAGATGAAGCAAAACACAAATCAAAATAAATGCAATTCTTGTGCTTAAATGACAAAAAAATTAATAGAAAGTAGATTTTTATGAGGGTTTAGAGAGCTTAAGGACTTAAAGGTACAAGTAGGAGCTCCATGTCTGTTTTTGCTCAAGATGAAACGGAGTCTGGATGTAAGGATTGATGCTGGGGACAGGAGCAGCAGGCTCTAAAATAGTTGTAAATGCAGAGCAATGAGACATGTAATATGTGTTGAGCTCAGGCCAGTGTGGGGACAGGCTTTCAGGGGGTGTCAGAGGCAGAGGAAGCGCAGATAAGATTTCTCTCCAGGGCAGGTAGGATGTGTGTGGGCAGCCACAGTGCTCTAAGCTAAAGCTGAATAAATATTTCACATACGCTCAGCTCAGGTCTTATCAACTGTGAAGAGACACACACACAGAGGAAGACGAGGAAAAGAGAGCCTCTTCAGCGGCTTTGCTTTCTGCTTTACGACTAAAACATTTTTTTTTTTTAGGAATAACTAAATTAGAGTGTTTTCTATTTCTAAAAATTCAAACTTTTTTGACAGAAATATCAATTTTCATAATGAATCCGAAGAAGGTTTTTGCTTCCCGGGATGATTTTAGAATAAATATTAGACGCTATTTTCAAATGTTTGCTTTTCAAAGCCGTGAAGACGACTCGCGGAAGCTAAATGATAAGCAAATGCCACAGCTTCTAAGCCCTTCTGCTCAGTCGGTGTAACAGTGATAGCTCTTTATTGAAGCACTAAGGAAGAGCAGTTTTACGAGGCAGAGCATTAGCATTTGCTCGCAGGGCCAGCTCTGGCTGTTGTCTCCCCGTCTGTCTGACACATGAGTGGAGTTGGTGCAGGGGGCTGGAGCGGGGCAGGCAGCAGAGGCCCCGTGGTGCCTGTCAGTGGTGGCTACACTGACCCCACACTGCGGCATTGGCCACTAGTGTTTAATCCGTGTCGGGAGCGTTAACACTGAGCGACCTCCTGGGTGACAGATCTGCCATGCGAGCCTTTTTCCCTTGGGCAGGCTGGGAATGGGGGGCTGGTGGTGGTGAGTGTTTGGGGGTGGGGGGTGGCGGCGTAGACTCCCCTCTCCCTGTCAACTGAGCTCACACACTTTAGCGCGCCGGGGCCAAGACCGGCCTTGAAACGCCACACACAGGAGTGGACAGGTCGCTGGCAGAGCCGCGCAGAGAGATGTCCTCTGTGTGCAGGAGGTGGTGAGGATGTTAAAGGCAGTCATTATTTCACAGCGTACACAATGGGGTCAAACTCAGTGCACACTTCAGTTTGACTGAAATCAGGCAGAAAACTCCTCTAAGTAAAACACTTGCAAAGGAATATGGAAATATGGACACTTAACCTCCCTTTCGTGCCTCTACGTGGCTAAATTTTTATCGAATAAATAATAAAACTGCTTTATTTACCATTTTTGTTATAGATTCTGAAAAATTCTAAGAACATGATTTATTTTAAAAGCGTTACAATTGGTCTTTAATTTAGGATTTTAACCCAAAATGTAAAAAAAGAAATAAAAAACATTTTCAAGGACATAGTTTCTGCAGTAGTTCATTAAAAATTTGTCTTGGAACTTTGATTTCTGCGATAATTACCTCAGAAAAATCAAGATATTCTTTAAGTGGAAAATTGGATGTTTTCAAAAAATGGCAAAAAATGTGGGATTGTCTGAAAACTAAGTCATAATTGTGAAATAATACAAGCTGACCAAATAATTTTAACATCAGGTTCTTTTTTGTTCTAAGGGTCGTATTTTAACTCCAAATATCTGCTTTTGCTTTTGTATTCCATGCTATTTGTTTGTTTTCTGTATTATATGAAAAAATCCCCAAAATTTGCCTTGGATATTGGACTATTAATGCATAGTAAGCCTGCTCTGATTTCCCATCATCCCTTTGTTTACACTCTCTGCCGCTAGCTTTCAACCCCATTCTGATATTACCAGTAAGAGACAATATTGGAGCTAATAAATACTCAGAATTGCAATTTTAATTGTCTTAATATGTCTCCTCCATCATCATTTGCTCATCAGTGGATCTACAACCTTTGATTTACTATAATTTTTTAATTGTTAGCATGATCAACATAATTCCAGTAGATTCTGAAGGAGAAAAGCGGCGCTTTTCTCCTTCAGAATCTACTGGAATTATGTTGATCGTGTTAACGGTTGAAAAGTTACATTATGTTAAAGATTTTGCGTTTAG